>NC_141722.1:230261-795922 GCF_971803275.1 Cyanistes caeruleus
TGACATGTTCTCAAGACCTTTCCCTCTGCCTCTCCACATCCAGGAGGAAAAATTAGAAGGGGACAATCGTTATTTTTGTGAGACTTGTCAGAGCAAGCAGAACGCCACAAGGAAGATCCGGCTGCTCAGCCTGCCCTGCACCCTCAACCTGCAGCTCATGCGCTTTGTGTTCGACAGGTGTGTGGGAACACCCTGCAAACCATCGGGGAAATCACCTACCCTGCTCTTCCTGCTTCAATTTGAGGGGTGACAGGGTGCCTGAGCCTCCTGGGGATGCTCAGGGGGGTTCAAGGGAGGTATTTTGGGATGTGAGCTGTTGTTGCTCTGCCCTGAGCCAAAGGTTTGCCTCTGCACAGACAAACTGGCCACAAGAAGAAGCTGAACACCTACATTGGCTTCTCAGAGCTGCTGGACATGGAGCCTTTCATGGAGCAAAAAAGTGAGTTTGGAGCAGTTTCTTGTTATCTTTGCCTCCTGCCTCTTGGCAGACCTCTTCTGTAATTCTCTTTAGGAGGAAATCCCTCCCTGTGAGGATGGTGAGACCCTGGAGCAGGGTGCCCAGAGCAGCTGTGGCTGCCCCTGGATCCCTGAAAGTGTCCAAGGCCACCTTGGGTGGGGCTTGGAGCAAACGGGGGTGGTGGAAAATGTCCCTGCCCATGGCAGAGAGGTGGAACAAGATGTGCTTTAAAATCCCTTCAATCCCAAACCATTCTGGGATTCTGTGGTTCCTCCGAATCCTCTTTGTGACTGAAAATTCTCTTAGCAATGTCCTGAAGCGCTGTAAGTTCAAGTGCAGGCTTTGCTGCCCGGTGAACACCCTGATTTCTAGGACAGGAAGGATGAGTGCTGTTGTGTGCAGAGCTGTAGGTGTTGTGTACTCGCAGGTGGTGTGTACGTGTACGAGCTGAGCGCTGTGCTCATACACCGCGGGGTGAGCGCCTACTCCGGGCACTACATCGCCCACGTGAAGGACCCGCAGACAGGCGAGTGGTACAAGTTCAACGACGAGGACATCGAGAAGATGGAGGGGAAGAAACTGCAGTTGGGAATTGAGGAAGATCTAGGTAAAACCTTTCAGTTGTGAGTGCCCTTTTAAAATAACTTTCTGCCAAAACCACGGGCATCCCCAGGTGCAGCCTCCTGTTCCTCCCCAGAATGCTCCTGCATGGGCTGTCAGGGCTTGGTGGAATGTGGGAAACAGCAATCCTGGTGATTGCAGCCAGATTTGCTTCCTTTCAGGCCCGTGTGAGTGTTTACACCTCGTGATCAGCTGTTCTAGTATTTCTCTGGCTGCCACATGGCAGATAAGAGCTGAGAACAGCGGGCAGCAGGGTCCTATCAGGGAGCAACAGGCGGGTGCCGCTTCCTTGGAACAGATAAGGAGAACGCTTTCAGTTTCCTTAACACATTATGGTTCTATTTCCACTGAGGTGTTTTATTTGGAGGCAGTAAAAAAGATTTTGATCCAATTAACAACTTGGAAGCTAAAACTGCCTTTTTACTCTGAGCTTTTTCCTTGGTGCTTTTCTGTTTTACTGTTTTGTCCTGTGCTGCCCAAATAACTGTGTTTCTGGCCTGGATTTCTTGACGTTTTCTTGGAAAGCTTGGGCTGAGGCTGGACCTGTGAGTTTCTCACTCTGCAGTCAATAAAGGAGCAGCTCATTTGGAGTTGAAATGGTTTTGTAGTGGCTCGGTGTTCTGTACTGCAGGTGCTCACAGCAGGGAAATTGTGAAGAAATTCACTTGCAGTGCAAGCAGTCCATTCCCAGGAATTTTTACCCACCGGGATGTTTTGCTGTGGTTGGAATCTGTGGAATGTTGTTTTTCTTTAAGGCATCTTTGGAGAAAAAAGCCCCGCAGATTTAAATGCTCCCTTGTGTAATGGGCATCAGCCTTCTCCCATTTCCTTGTTGTCACCTGCACGATGAGGTGCTGGAATGTGCCCAGAGATGGGCAGTGGAGCTGGGGAAAGGTCTGGAGCACAGGGAGGAGAGCCTGGAGAACTCCTGAGGAGCAGCTGGAGGAGGTGGGGGAGCCCAGCCTGGAGCAAAGGAGGCTCAGGGGGAATTTCTGGCTCTGCACAAGTCCCTGACAGGAGGGGACAGCCAGGGGGATTTGGGATCTGCTGCCAGGGACAGGAGGAGAGGGAACGGCCTCAGGCTGGGCCAGGGGAGGTTTAGGGTGGATATCAGAGGAATTTCCCCATGGAAGGTGTAGTCAGGCCTTGGAAGAGGCTGCACAGGTGTAGTGGGTTTAGAGCTGGTTAAAATTGCTCATGTACTTACTGGAATTATTTACTTATTTTTTGCTGTGAGATATGAATTAGGAGGAGGGTAAAACAGGCTTAAAATTTAAAAGGTATGAAAAAAATCCCTTTATTAATAGAACTAGAAGAATAAGAATAAAAACTTTTAGAATACTTTTCTTCCCCCTGCCTGACTTTTTTTTTTTAACTGATAATGTGGAGGCAAAACTTGGGATTTTAAATTAGTTACTGTTTTTATAATAGTTTTTCATTAGTTTTTGTAGGGCGAGGAGGGTTTTTTTGTTAGGTTTTGGAGACATTTCTATAAGAAACAGTTGTTTGTTTATTTTATTTCTACGAATAGCAGCTGTCTGGGAAAAAAAGATTTGTAATTGTGGAGTTCTTATTTTTATAGCTTTTACATAGCTGAATTTATGGGTTATGTTAATTTATGGGGTATTGTTTTAAGGATGAGCTGTTTAAAAATAAAGGTTTTTTAAATTTATTTTTGGGATTATTATTTTTGAGAGCAGAGGTCTTCTCTCCCTGGGGGCAAAGGGGGTTGTTTGTTTTTTTGGTTTGTGTGTTTTGTTTTTGTGGAGTTTTTTAAGTTTTTTATGAGATTATAGTTTTTTTTAACATTTGCTTTGCTTAATTATGGTTACTTCTTCTCACATTTACAGTTTGAACATTTTATTCTTTTATACTTGCTTATGAATTAAAGGGGTTATTTTAGTGTATTGCAGTCTATTTTTATAGCTTTACTAAAAGAATTTTTAGCTTTAATACCAGGGTATTTTTTTTTAATCTGGAATTTGACTTTTTTTTAACTGACTTTGGTGTGTTTATGTTGTTTTTTACGTGTTTCTATTTTTTTTTTTTTCTTAGAGGATTCAGTTTGCAGGTCTGTGTAGTGAAGGGTTAACATCTCTCCCAGGCTGGCCCCACTGGGGAGCTCAGCTGCTCTTTAGGGCTGGAAGCAAGAGAGAGATTTCTCGGGCTTTTCAAAATGTAGAATTCACAGAGGTGGATCCAGGACACTTTTAATTGCTTTAATAGGTTGTTAATTTTTAGAGCTAGCTAGCTATTGGGTTTTTCCAGGCATAGAGGAAGCTCTTAGGAGCTTTTCCTCATAAAAAAACATTTCAGTGGATGGTTTCTTTACTAACTATCAATTAATGGAAAAGCAGCACAGCAGGGCAGTGTAGAGTCACCATCCCTGGGGTGTGAAGAAGTGTGTGAAGGTGGCACCTGGGCACAGGTTAGTGGTGGAGCTGGCAGAGCTGGGTTAATGGTTGAACTCCACAATCTTGGAGGGATTTTCCAGCCTGTGCCAGCAGCTCTGTCCCGTTCCCCCGAGCGGCTCCGCTCGCTGCCGGCCCAGGCTGGAGCTGGCCGGACATCTAGTGGTGCACAGGGAAACTGAGCCCTGGGAGGCACCAGCAGCAGCTCACACTTCATTTCTACCCTCCCTGCTCACCCAGTGCACAAATGAGATGTAAGTAAACTGCTGTGATCTCAATTTTATAGAGTTTTATGCTTAGCTGCAAGTAAATGTTCTTATTTCTTGTATTTCAATTCAAGGCTGTTTGGAGAATAGAAGTAAAATGTGTTTAGGAGCTTATTTAAGCTGGGAGCTCAACATTTGTATCAAGTTTTGATGTAATTTGCCTGTTCCAGGCAAAACTGAGGCCTTTCTTTGTTGTAAACACATGTAACAGCAAGAGAAGGTCAGTAACATAAACTGAAGGTCTGTGGCAGGGAGAGTCTTGGCCATGCAGATGGGAACAATTTAGAAAATTCTTGGATAAAATGCAAATAAATATAGTCTGGGAAGTCCCCTGGATGGTGTGGGGGGAGAGGCACATGAATTTTTTCAGAATTTGGGAAAAAGAAACTTAGTAATTCAATGGTCCATTTAGAGTTTGACTAATGGAACATTGTTCCTTTAATTTTTTCCTTTGTTTAAAATGGTTTGATTTTTGAAGCTGCAGCTGTAGATAAGTGTTTTCCTTGCCTGAGAATCCATCTGGAAACAGCAGCTCTTGCAACACAACTTTACATCCCCCAGCAGCTGCTCAAAAACAACCCTTTCCATGGCTCTTGGCTTCCTAAAAGCTTTGCTGTGTTTTTTACATATCCACAATCACCTGTAAATACTATTTTCTTCCCTGAGGATTTGACTCTTTTCTTTGGAGTTAGGACAGCAGAACGAGAGGCAAAAGGGAGAAGGGATGTTTTTCCAAGAGTGGCTTTTGGCTCAGAGAAGTTCCACTGGGGAGAGAAGAAAGGCTCTTGAGAAGGGAGGTTCAGAACAGGCTCCTAAATTTAGTCCCTTTGATTTACCCAGAAAGGCTGGAGAGATTTGGGGCTTTCTTTGGGATACAGTTTTGAGCCATGCCAAGCCCAGTGCTTGGCACAGAGGTGCAGCTGGCTGGGTGGCAAGCTCGTCCCGTGAATGGAGGAGCAGGGGGGAGCTCGTGTGTCGCTGAGGTTTTGCCTTTTGTTCCCACAGCGGAGCCGTCGAAATCGCAGACCCGAAAGCCCAAGTGTGGCAAGGGCACTCACTGCTCCCGCAACGCCTACATGCTGGTGTACAGGCTGCAGGCCCGGGAGAAATCCCTCACAGTGGAGGTGCCAGGTGAGTCCCGGGGATCCCACTCCTCCTGCAACCCTCCAGGTGGGCCAGGAGGTGGAATTTTGGGCTAGGAAGTGGCTGGAGCCCCTCTACTCTGGTTCCAGGCTGGGAGAGCTGGAAAAGGCCCCAGGGAGAGCTCAGAGCCCCTTCCAGTGCCTAAAGGGTCTCCAAGAGAGCTGGAGAGGGAATTGGGACAAAAAATGGAGTGCCAGGACAAGGGGGAATGGCTTCCCACTGCCAGAGGGCAGGGATAGATGGGATGCTGGGAAGGAATTCCTGGCTGGGGAGGTGGGGGGGTGAGGTTGTGGCACAGGGTGCCCAGAGCAGCTGTGGCTGCCCCTGGATCCCTGGAAGTGTCCAAGGCCAGGTTGGATGGGGCTTGGAGCAAATGGGGATAGAGGAAGGTGTCCCTGGGTGAAACAAAGTGATCTTCAAGATCCCTCCAAAGCCACTCCAGCATTCCATGGTTCTCGACCGTTTGCCATGAGCCCCAGAGGTGTTGTGTGGCACCTAGGTGTCTTGACCAGTGAAACCCCTGCGTTTTCCCAGCACTTAAATAACATTAAAATGCTAATCCCTCCCATGTGCCCACTCAGACATTGCTTTCTTTACCAAACTGGTCAAACTGGGAAGGGGTCAGGAGGAGATGATCCTGCTGGGATTCACTGCTGTGATCCTGCTGGATTCTGAAGGTGCAGGAGAACAGCGTGGTTAAATGTCAGCAGCAGTGCACGAGGAGGTGAATAATCCTGACAGATGTCAGGTTCCCTCTGCGACTGCTTCAGCTTTGCCACATCAGGAATAAATGACGTGAAAATAAAGAGGTTCCAAGCCCCAAATGGAAATTTGGGCCGAGTGCCTTCATGTTCTGCTTTAGAATTATGGGGGTGCCAGAACTCCCTGTGGGCTTTGTGTGTGGGTTTAATGTTTCCTGTTTGGCTGCTCCTTGATTAGAAATTCTAATTAGGCTCCTGGTGCTGAGGTGTGTTCCCCTGCACTCATTTTCTGTGGAGGAGCAGGGACAGCAGAGCTGGCAGGTCCCTTTGGATCTCTGCAGATCCAGGGTTAAACCATACACACCTTCTTCCCCCCAGTAACACCCCAAGCCTTTCCCAAGCCCCCCCTGTTTAAAACATGCCCTTCAAGACATGAAACTTCAGGAATTAGCACTAATTCCTGCCTGGATCTGTATTTCCAGCCTGTTTCCTGAGCTTTCTTGCTCTCCCTTTCCTCCTACCCCTCTGCCCAAAACAATAACTCAACAAAAACCTCCCCACCCAGCTCCAAATTCCTGCACAGCCCCGCGGTTGCCTTTGTTTCCCGTGGATTCCTGCCAGGGAACAGGGAGTGAAGGGCAGCAGTCGAGCTTTCTGGTTGTGGGGAGGTTTCATGGAACTGTAAATTTGAGGCATTTTGCTTTGATGCTGTTACAAAGCGGCTTTTCCGGGACAGTGGAGAGACGTAACTTGGCTCTGATCTCAAGGAGGTCAGGCTGGTTATTTTTTAATACTGGATATTCTCCCAAGGTGGATATTTTGGTCAAGAATTAACCTTTTTGCAGATATTTTAGCTCTTCAGAATAATTCTAAATAGGAAAAGACCTGAGATAAGCAGAGCTTCCCCCCTGCTCCCTCCCACCAGCCCTGTGAGGGAAGTGGTTTATCTTCTTTTTTCCCTGCTGAGGTTTGGTTTGTTTGGAGTTTTTCCATCAGTGGCAGCAAAAATTCCCATTTCCCTCACCTTTCTGCTGATCTGCCCTGGCTAATCTCCCATATCCTGCGGGCTCTGTGCCCTTGGGTTTGCAGTGTGCTGATCACAGGTCGTGACAGGCTCCTGGTGTATCCAGAGGGTGAAAAGCTTTTGTTTCCTCCCCGGAATGATGAGGCAGGACAGAGGAGCTGCTTTTAGCATCGCAGCCAACCCCCAAGTAAATTATTTTCTTGGGTGCAAAACTTTGCATTAAATCATCTGCAGCCATCAGTATCAGAGAGAGCAACGTCCGTGTGCTCGGCTTGGGGAAAGACCTTGCCCAGCAAGGCTGCAGGAGGGAATTTTTCAGTTTGCTATCCCCAGATAACCCATGGTAATTAACATAGCTGACATTTTCCCTTCAATTCCTGTTTTTTTTTGTCTTTCCCAGCTTTCCTGCAGGAGCTGGTAGAGCGGGATAACTGCAAGTTTGAGGAGTGGTGTGACGAAATGGCCGAGATGCGCAAACAGAGCGTGGCCAGAGGCAAGATCAAACACGAGGAGGTGAAGGAGCTCTACCAAAGGTTACCCGCCGAAGCTGGTCTGTAAGACATTGTGGAGTATTGCTGTAGTAGAGCTGTTAAGCTTGGGAATGATTTGTGACTAACTCCCAGCTCCTGTGGCCTTGCTGGAAGGCATTCCTGCAGCTGTCTGCAAGGAGAGAGCTTCATGCATGCTTACATTTGTTTTCCCTTGCTTCTTTTCCTGCCTTAACCTATTTTTCTCCTTTCTTTGCTCGTTCTCATGGCCTCTGGCGTTGCTAATTCACTCCTGCTTCTTCCCCATTCGTCAGCCTCATGCTTTGTGACTCTTCTGCCTGGTGAGCAGCTCAGCTCATTAGGGGCATCGAGGCAGAATAACTGCCTGCTCCCAAATTGCCAGCTTGTGGCAGGTTTGGGAGCTGGTGAGCCCAGTTCATCAGCAGGTAACAGACCAAGAGAATGCCTGACCTCCAGCAGAAAATTACTGGATCCATCCCTGCCAGTGCTTCACTGCTCCATGTCTCAGTTTTGTAGGAAGACTGGGGTTAAGATTTTTCTCCTTGTGTCCTGTTGCCTCAGCACAAGGAGTTTTGTTTCCCACCTTGTTTTTCTCTCCTCAAAAACTGATCAATCCATCCAGTCCAGGAAATTTGTCTTCAGTATGTGCTTCCCCTAAAAACTGCAGGATAATTATAACTGAAGACTTAAAAGTTGGTTTAATTGTATGGCCTGTAGGAGAATTCACTGTTCAGGTTTTATTATTGGATGCTCAGAGCCCACCCTGAGATTGGAGTAACAGCAAACTCCTGTTGCTGTAAACATCTGCCTCTGCAGTTTGGGAGTGCAGATGCTTAACTCTGGAGCAGGAAGGTGTCAGAGCTCCTCATGAGGCTGAGCAGCACTCAGGTGTCAGTGTGAGATCAGAGCTGTGCTGAGGGATGAACCTGCCCTGAGTCACTGTTCCAGTTTGGTTTCCCTCAGCAGGAACAGAAGAGTTTGCTCTCGGCAGTTCTGATGTGACAGAGGAATAAATCTCAAAAAATGTGTTTTTTACTAGTGCAGGTGAAGCTCTTCTGCCCCAATTTAGAGATGACAGGACCTAAAACTTTGCCCTGAGGCAGCCTCTTCCTGCTGCTGGCACATCGTGGGCACAGCACTTCCAGCACAGCTGGAGGCAGCATCATCCAGCACTGCTCCAGGTCCTGTCTCTGGAGCTTGGGGATCTCTCTGCAGCTGTGCAGACACATTTTCTGCCAGCTTTGTGGAGCCTGCCCCAGAAAACCCTCCTTTCTGGGGGAGGCAATTTCATCCCAAACTAGCAAACCAGTTCTGACAGCAATGTAATTCTCTGGAGGTCACGGCTGCGGAGGGCATTGCGTAAGATGAAAACACCGTGGATTGAGGCTGTGGAGGAAAAGAGGCTTCACAGAGCTCCAGTGCAAGCTGCTGGCACAGTGTTTTTCTGTCTTCTTTTTCCTCTTGCTTCTCTGTTGCTCCTTCCTAGGAAACATGAAGGATTTGTGCTCAGTTATAAATGTTCCCAACAGATACGTTTCCCCATGGTTTCAGAGCTGTCCTCGTGGCAGCACAGATTGGGTTTGAATTCTTCCTGATTTCCTCTTGATATCCCAGTCATCCCACAGAAGAGTTGTGTAGTGATACTGTGCCTCAGTATTGAGATACAGGGGTTTCACCCCAACCTGCTCCTGAACCTCCATTTTCTACTTCTCTTTCAGCAAACAAGGGCAGGCCTGCTGCTCTGCTTCAGCAAAAAATCCAAGTTTCCATTTGCACTGTAAATTTTAAAATTTTCTCACCTAAAATCATAAGAGACATTGAAAATTTGGGTGCTGAAAGAACAAGGGGAGCACTGACTTATTCTCTGCTGTTGTTGCCTTTAATTTTCAAATTGCCCCAGTGAACTCTTTCTGTTGTAGAAGAAGCCTGTAGTGTATGATGATGATTTAAATATTATATCAGTCCCTTGATGGATGATAGGAAATCCCTCCCCTTTCTTTGACTGCTCTCCAGTAATCCCCAAAAGGTTTGAAAGCACTCCCATTCCTCCTTGGAGCTGTTGCATATTGATTGCTGAATCCAAAATGATCTGCACGTCTTTCATGTAGCTCCTGTCTTCCAAATCTGTGACACTGAGATCAGAATAGGCTGGGAGAAACTGGATCAGACCTTTGCAAACTTGTACCTCAGAGATTTAATCAACAGTGATTACCTGTTAATTTTTAAGAGTAATTATGAAATACCACCTGGTGTTGGAGCTGACATGTATGCTCTTTTTTCTCTTTGCGGTTTCTCCCCTCCCAGGTTCCCCCTACGACTTCATCTCTCTGGAATGGCTGCAGAAGTGGCTGGATGAGTCCACTCCTCCCAAACCTATTGATAACACAGCCTGCCTGTGCTCCCACGGCAAACTCCATCCCGATAAAATATCCCTGATGAAGAGGATATCGGAATATGTGGCCGACTTCTTCTACCGGCGATACGGAGGAGGGCCCCGGCTCAACGGTAACATCCTCTCCCAGTCACCTCCTGGGATGTGGTTTGGAGCCTTGTTCTGGTCCCAGCCCTCCTTTGAGCCATCCTTTATCATCCTAACTTCATTTCAGTGCATGGCTTTGGTGCTGCTTTATTTTCAGGAGATTTTTTTAACATCATTTAATTCTGTTACCATTTCCCAAACTCATTTAGGGTGATTGCAGGGTCTGATTTGGCCCTGGGCTCTGCTCAGGGGAAGGGCTGTGCCTGGAGGAATTGCTGTGGAGGAATGGGGTACTTTGCTTAGGAAATTCAATACTTGGATGGTTTGAAGGCGATTCTAGAAAATAAAGCTTGCACATGCAACACTCCAAACTCTTGATAGTTATTTTCTGTGCCTGCAGCACCCACAGCGCCTGCGTGGGCTGGGTCTCATGGAGTATTCAGGCCAAAAATACCCCTTCCTGTCTGTCACCTCATCCAAGGAAACACTTACCTGTTAGCTTGCTCCTGTTGAAGCATCTGCCACACATTCTGCTTTTCAGGGTCAGCCCAGCCCCTCCAGGCTTCGGACATCCCCTCTTCAGTCCCCAGCTTTCCTTCCTTTTGGGAAGTTCCTCAGTAACTCCCACTGAGACCAAATTAGCGCAGCTCCTGCTGGGAGCTTGTAGGGAAGAAGCTGCTGGTGAGGCAGAAAGCCTTTGTGGGGAGAAACAGGGCAAGGTTTATCAGTCAAGTGGAAGATTGCCTGAAGGGCTGTGGGTTGAGTGTGGCTGGCAGGGAGGGAGGGATGGGTAATAGGATGGGTGGGCATCTTTTCTGCTTCCCTTCTCTTGCTTCAGGATGAAAATCTAAAACACGCCCAGCTGGAGGATTTCCACTGCCTTGGTCCGGTGCAGGAGGGTGTTTTTTCTGGGTTGAGCTGGCAAAGTGCCACAATAATACAGGTGTTTGTTTTCCTGGCATTTCCTGCCTGCTGCAGCTGGGTGCTGCCCTGGCTCCCTGTGACTGCAGGCTGTGGATACCAGGAGCTGTGAGAGCAGACTTGGGAAGCACTGGAACAGATCACACCTCATCTGAAGTATTTCTGTGCTTCTTTAGGCTTCAAACATGGCCTGATGTGGCTGTAACCCCCAACATTTCCTCATTGACATGTGAAATCACCCATCCTGAGGCAGGATAGTTGGTACACGCCTGTCTGAGGACATTTAAACCATCAGGAAACTACCTATGCAATGAATTATGCAATAAATAGTGTAAAAAACTGTGTTTCTTTTCCCCCCACCCAGTCAAAGCACTTTGCAAGGACTGTGTGGTGGAAAGGTGTCGAATCCTGCGGCTGAAGAACCAGCTGAATGAGGACTACAAAACCGTGACCAACCTGCTGAAGATGACAGTCAAGGGGTATGGAAGTCCCAAATGCTGTCAAAGATGCTTTTTAGAGCTGCTTAAACAGCTTTTCCCTTAAGATTTCCCTGTCTGGGCTCTGAGGAAGGGAGCTGTGGTTTTGGGGTGCCAGTGCTGTTGTCTCCCTGCAGGAGTGACGGGTTTTGGGTTGGAAAAGCGTCCTTGAGGAGCTGGCGTCAGCTGGCTCTGGAGCAGTTAAACGAGCAGGATGAAGATGCAGAGCACAGTAATGGCAAAATGAATGGAAATGCACAAAACAAAGGTATTTACTCCTGATTTCCTCCTAATTTCTGCTGCTGTAGAGACCCACCAGCTCTGCCTGATCCCGCCTAACAAAAGACGGTGGGGGTTTCTGTAGCTGTTTTGTTCCTCTTGTATGAGTAGGGAGGAAAGGATAATAAATGGAATAAAAGAGGCCTTCATTTAAGGAGCTTTTTCTTTGCTAAGCTTGAAAACTGCGGGGTGATCTTCATGCTGGAGAGGGAGATGAGGTGATAAGTGGTTTTACAAAGCTGTGTGAAGTTACCACCCCAGACACATGATCTTTTCATCCACTTTTCTCTGAATGAGCACAGGGAAGTGAAAATTACCTTGGAGAAGGGATGATGATGATGTTTATTGTGAGGGCTGAGGAATAAAACAGCACAGCTGATGCAGCAGCACTGGGAAAACACAGCCTAGGAATAAAAATCATGAATTGCACTCCATTCTGTGCCCATATCATGAGAATAGATGAAGATTTTATTTGCCTTCTGCTCTTTAAATGTTTGAAAATCACATTTTGTTGAAGCGTGTTGGAATGGTAGAATGGGAATGATGGCTCAGGGCACCAATCTTGGGTTGGAAGGCTGGAGGACACCTCAGCCCCCCGATAAAGAAAAGGGTATTTCTGAGGTACCACTCATCGTTCCTCGGTGCTGACACTGACTCACAAGAGGCTGCAACTCCCAGTAGTGCATTTGAATTACTCACGAGCCAGGTTGTTCGTTAGGCAGCTCGTTAGAGGCCTTTGCTGTCATGTCATTGTCTTTATGATCCTCCATTCAGTGGCCAACCTTGTCTTTAACTAATTTAGAGATTGACATAGGGCTTGTCAGCCCCCTAGCAGGCTCCCCTATGGTTTGTCAGGCAGCATCTGGTTTAGATCAGGAATTTTGCCAGGAATTCTGCTCCTTCTGCTCTTACCTAGGCATGTGTTTAGGTTAAACTGGGAGATGTCTGGGAGCAGGGAACCCCTGCCGTGTTCCAGCCCTAACAAATGCATCCTTTGTAATCTCACAAAGGCCTGGCTTGTGCTCCATGCACTTCAAAGCCCTCCTACGTGGCTTGGAGGCTGTAATCCCGCCTGCCCAGAGGCCAAGACATCGGAGAATAACAAATTTCCTTCCAAATTTTCCCCTGGGTGAGGGGGTTTACTGTTATTTGAAAGGCAACCATGCTCCTTTCCCTGCAAGACTTTTTTTTCCTTGGGAGAGGAACTCTGTGCAATCCTCTTGTATTATTTTTTTTTTTTTTAATTAGATGAATCAAATGAAGAGAAGAGGGAGGAGGAAGAGGAGTTAAATTTTAATGAAGACATCGTTTGCCCACATGGTGAGTCTCTCCGGGGGATGGAGATGAATATCTCTCTCCCGTGTTGCTGCACACATGAACCTTGTGGCCAGCTCGAGGAGTCACTGCTGAAGTGTGCTTTTAATTCTCATTTTCCTGGTGTTTTTTGCATTCAGAAGTATTCCTTTACAGGCAGACTCTGGTAAGGACTTGGCCAAGCAGAGCTTCCCTCCCTTGCATGGGCAGCTCCAAAGCTCTGCAGCCATTTGGAAGCTCTAAAAGCAGTAAGAGAGGAAGAGGTGGTGTAAATCAGTCCAGGTGGGAGCTGAGAGTATCTGTTCAATATCCTGGTTTACATTAAAACAGGATCACTCAGGCAACACCTGGGCCAGGACCACTCCTGGAGATCGATTTCCCAGCCTGCTGTGCTTTGGTGTCTGTTTACGTAAGGTTTTGACCTCCTATCAGTTGTTTTGCAAGTGATGCCTCATTAGCTGCATCCTTGGCTACCCTGTTGTTTTAATCTCACTTTATAAAGTTTGTGTTCCCAGCCATAAAACCCAGTTTTACTTAAGCTCCTGTTTGTAGGCATCAGTTTGTGGGGAGGCTCCATCTCATCTCAAACAGATAAGCATAAATTAGCTGCACAGCTCCTGTCATCAGAGCTACTCAAGAGCCTGGAGTAAGGCTTGAGAAGTCTCATTTTCAAGCAGAGTGTTTAAGCACTTTGTCACGATTTTACTGTTACTCAGTGCCTTGAACCTTGCATTTCCCATTGCCTCGAGGCTGCTGCTGTTCAATGAAAGCATGGAGCGAACATTCATGGAGCCAGACACGATAAAAAATAGGCCAATAGGCCTTTGGAAAGTGTATGGTGTTAAATTGCTGGTTGATCTGTGACTTGGGGTCATAGCAGAATAAATAATACTAAATAAGGGGGCTGCTGGCAGGGCAGGTTTTGTTGTCTTGAGTTAACCTCTGATTACTCATGAAAAACAAGCGTTCCACCATGAAAAACTCCCTCTGGAGTGGATCAGACAATCTGTAGTCTTGTTCTATGGCCTTAATTTTGTGGTGGAGGAGGTTCCTGCCTCTGGTAGGCTCTGGAAAAGGCAGTGCTGGGTCTGGGAGGGCTGGCTGGGCTCCAGGCATGCCACCCAGGCGTTCCCTTCGCAGCTCCCTTTGCATCCCTGCTGCAATTCCTCGCTCTCCAGTAGCTGCCTGATCCCAGTGATTTTTTTTCTAGATACCAAGTTAAGATTTGGTTGATGTCCATGCCCAGAACGTGTCCCTGGTGGGAGGGTCAGCAGTGGTCAGGTTCGTCTTCCAGATGGCAAAACGCTTGTGCCTGCACACCCAGAGCTGAGTTTTCCACCTCTTTCACTCACCCTATTAATCTGTTTTCATTAATCATGTGATGTCAAGGCACTTACTTACACAAGCTCCTTTTTTTCCCCATCCTCCCTGGCTCTGGGCAGCATCCTGGGCCAGTCTCCGGAGCTGCTTGGCCTTGTTGGATGAAGCTCAAGTGGCCAAATGCTGCATCGAGGCCCGACCTTTGTTTATTAGAGAAAAAGCAAGAGGGGAGCATTGCTATTTTTTTCCTCTTCAGGGCTGGCCAAATTCCAGGCTCAGCTGGAGGGAGTCCGTGGGCCTGAGGAGCTGCTTGTCATGTTAAAAGAGCTGCTGGAGGGTGGGGAGGAAGGAGTTTCTCTCCCTCTCCCCTCTCTGCAGCTCTCCAGGCTACAGAAAAGCAGATAATAAGGGACACCACAGTTGCTGTTTTCCTGCCCTCTGGCTGGTGCAGGCCCCAGTGAGGCACGGATATTCCCAAATCCAGTTCACATCCCGGTGTCACAATGGCTGCTCCTTGTGTTTCTCCTGCAAGTCCAGATGTGACAGATCCTGGGCAGATCCTGGAGCCTTGTCCGGTTTTTCCAAGCCTGCTTTATCTGGCCAGCATGTGTCACTTGGTGTCCCAGTGCCTGAGTGTGTCTCCTGCTTCCACCCCTGAGACAAAAGGCACAAATGGCTCCTGAAAATCCTTGTTGGGGTCTTGGAGCTACCTGAGCACCAGGATAGATAATCCTGATATCAGGATAAATAATCCTGATGGATAGATAAGTGTTCTGGGGGCAGCTGGTAAATCTTGCTTGGATGTGAACATGTAGTTATTCCCTAGAGCAGGTTTAGGGTGAAAAGTCTGCCCTTTTCACATTTTCAGGTATTTGAATAGGGCACATTAAACTGTATTGAGATTCTGCAGTGAGAATTTGGGTTTTCAAGGGTGTGGAAGGCTCCTGGTTTCGTGGGACACAGGGTTATTATCCTGAGGCTCAGCACATGGAGTCACCATGAGAATGTAGCTGAGGATAGCCAGGATCAGAAATCCATGCCCCCGGCTTTTCCCCACATCCCTACTTGTGTTTGATCAGCTGCTTAGGCCATGATCTTGGAAATCTAAAGGGCATTTTTATGAATTAAAGTCACATTATTATTATTCTCTTTCTAAAGGAAACAAGGAGGGAGCTGAAGGTGACTTTGCTGTTTTTTGCTGACGTGGTGTTGTGGATCCATAAATGTGTGGATTTCTTCCCCACATTTGTTCCTTGTAATCTCTTCAATCAAGGGCTGCAAAACATCCCGGAGCATGTTGTGATCAAAGCCTTTCCTTGATTCTCTCCCTGCAGGTGACCTGTGCATCTCTGAAAACGAGCGGAGGGTGGTTTCCAAGGAGGCCTGGGAGAAACTCAAGCAATATTTTCCAAAAGCCCCCGAATTCCCAAATAACAAAGAGTGCTGTTCCCAGTGCAAGGTATTTGTGAAATACTCCCCTTTTGTTGACTGTAAATAGTGGTTGTACTTCTGGTTTTCCTTTTTAATACAACCCTGTGCCATGCAGGAGAATAAAGTCACCTTTAGTAGCAGCTGGCAATGGGAGCTGGGATGTAATTAACTGTTTCCTGCAGATTTTGGAGCGTGAAGGGGAGGAAAATGAAGCTCTGCATAAGATGATGGCCAGCGAGCAGAAGACTTCACTCCAGAATCTGTTCCATGATAAATGCAGACCTTGCCTGGGCAGCTGGCCTCAGGTAGGGAAGGAGGGGGATCAGGGGGTGCAGCCAGGCTTGGGAGAGCTTTTTGTTGGCTTTAATCCCTCTCCTGCCCAGGGCAGCTGTGGCTGCCCCATCCCTGGAAATGTCCAGGGCCTGGTTGGACATGGTTTGGAGCACCTGGGATAGTGGAAGGTGTCATCAAGAGATGAAGGGAAATTAAGAAGTGTATATATATGTATATATATATATATTGCTCAGGTGTGCTGAGTCTCCCACAGAAAGATGGGGCGAGCCCTTAAGTCTGTCTTTGGGAAAGGGGTGAGGAGAATGAAGAGCATGGAAGTAATTTTGTCACCCAACTCTTGGGGGCTGGGTGATTTCTTGTCCAGGAGCAAACAATTTAAAGGAAGACTGGGACAAAAACCCACAGATTATCCCAAAAATGCTGTCTCATTTGGTGCACAGCTGTGGTTTTGCATCCCTGCTGCTGCCAAAAGGAAAATCTTGTGGATTTTGACGTTGGAAGCAATTGAGGGTGTTGGGGTGTTCTCACCCCGTGTCTGTGGGAGTGCAGGGATTCACCAGATTCAGATGCTGAGAGAAACAGTGCTGGGGAGTCCTGGCTGCTCCAGGGAAATGCTCTTTCCCGCTGGGAATTAAAAGTAATTGGATCAAAAGCTCAAGTAACTTCATAATAAACACAAGATTAGCAAAGGCAGTGCTTAGTACCTGATCCCAAATTATTTTCCTTGGCTTTCACAGCCCACTTGGATGGAGTTGTCATGGTAAAGCAGCACTGAGGTCTTGATGGGAGCGAGTGCTGCTGAAAAACCGAACAGTCATTGTTGGGTTCATTAAAAAGATCCTTTTTCCTCCTCTTTTTCCCCAGGAGACAGATGAGCTGTATATTGTCTCACAGTTCTTTGTAGAAGAATGGAGGAAATTTGTCAGGTAACTTGGGTGGAGGGTTTTGGTGCTTTTTATCTCTTGTTTTGGGGGCTGTAGATAATATTTTGCTTCTGACTCCCAGCACAGTGAGCTCCCGGAAACAATGAAGCTGATTTTTGCAGGACTTGTATAAATTGTAATAGAGTGTAAGACACAGAATTTCCTTGTTTGCTGTGTGTTAACCAGATGGTCAGATTAGCTGGTAACCTGATTAGTTTTTTCATCTGTCTGGAGCTGTGTCCCAAAGGTCACCGCTCGGGCTGGAGATGGAAATCTCTGCTGGACAGAGTCATTCTGCATCGCAGAGGAACACAGACCTCATTTCCTCATCACTAGTAGTTACTGTTCCTTGTTGGAATGCCTTGTGTAAATATTCACCTGTGCTTTCTTGCTGGAGAGTTGTGGGGATGTTGGTGGGATCACCTGAGCCAGCTCTCCCTGTTGCAGGAGGCCGACACGCTGCAGCCCCGTGTCCTCCATAGCAAACAGCGTCCTGCTCTGTCCTCACGGGGGGCTCATGTTCACCTTCGCTTCCATGACCAAAGAAGACTCCAAACAGTGAGTTTCTTCCCTTCACACCCTTTCCTTCTGCCAGGAGCCTCGGGAGAGCATTCCCAAAGGAATGTTCTTGCTGCTGAGCCGCAGCAAGATGAGGAGTAATCCTTTCCCTGAAAATCAACGTTGAGGCTTTCTCAGAGCCACCTCTGCCTTCCTGCAAGGCAAGACTGAAACTGCCCAAGGATGCTTTGTCAGGAACAAAGAGCTTCCTTCAGCTTGGTTTGTTCCTGACCATCGCCACCCTGGATTTGGCCAGGACACAGAAAAACCCTGCTTCTTTACAATGTGCTTTCTGTGAGCCTTTGCCAGAGTGCTGGCTGCAGGGCTGGACTTCATGCTCCATAGCCTTGCTTCTGCAGTGATGCAGCACTAAAAGCAGGGAATCTTCCACTCCTTTCCTCCTCCATCCCCTCCTCCAGCAGGATGGGAGCACAGCAGTGTCACTGATCACAGGCTGCTGTTCTCTGGGTGTAGCTGGGTGCTGGGTGGATTTTGCATTTCTTTCATTGGCAGACCAGCAAGCCAAAGAGGAAGGGTTTCTTGGGAGTTCAGGGCTTGGCTTTTCCATGTCATAAAGCACCTGCCTGTTCCTTTGCACAGTATAGCTCTGATATGGCCCAGCGAGTGGGAGAGGATCCAAAAACTCTTTGTTGTGGATCACGTCATCAAAATCACCCGGACACAGGCAGCTGGGACCGGCCCTGAGAGCGCCTGCTTCACCTCTGAGCCCCGTGAGTGACCCCTGCTCCTGGGGTTAGAGACTTGTAGGGTGTCAGTGGGAAACAGAGCTTGGCAGATTCCCCCCAGCAATGCTGTGTCCAGCTCTTAAGCACAGGAAGGGTGTGGAGCCACTGGAGAGAGCCCAGAGGAGCCCACGGAGGTGCTCTGAGAGCTGGAGCCCCTGGAGCCAGGCTGGGACAGCTGGGGGTGCTCACCTGGAGAAGAGAAAGCTCCATGAAGAGCTCAGAGCCCTTTCCAGTGCCTAAAGGGGCTCCAGGAGAGCTGGAGAGAGACTGGGGACAGGGGTCTGGAGTGCCAGGACAGGGGGAATGCCTTCCCACTGCCAGAGGGCAGGGTCAGGTGGGATATTGCACCTTGGCTGTAAGGATGGTAAGGCCCTGGCACAGTTTGCCCAGAGAAGCTGTGGCTGGCCCATCCCTGGAAGTGTCCAAGGCCTGGAGCAGCCCAGGATAGTGGAAGGTGTCCCTGCCCATGGCAGGGAATAGGATGGGATCCTAAAGGTCTCTTCTATCCCAGACCACTCTGGGATTTGATGTGGTTCACTCTCAGTTAGCAGTGGGAGGTGCTGGGGGCCCTGAGGAGCTGGAGCAATTAAATGTTTTTTGCCTTGATGTTTGCCCAGAGCTGTGCCCTGAGTGCCGGGAAGGGCTCCTGTGCCAGCAGCAGCGCGACCTGCGTGAATACACCCAGGCCACCATCTACATCCACAAAGTGGTGGATAACAAAAAGGTGAGGACTCTCCCCATCCCTGCTCAGCCTGGCTCCAGGCACCCCAGAAATGCCCCAAGAGGGCTGTCACAGCTCCCATGTCCCCCACCCCCATGGTGGGGACCCTGCTGGTCTGCGCTGGTGGTGAGGGCAGAAATCTGGGCAGCTTTGGCAAAACCAGCAAATTGGGACATTCTGGCTCTGAAAATTCCATCTCCTCAAGGCTTCCTTTTGCCAAACCAAATCCTTTGTGTTTCCAGGGATGCTCCCAGCTGTTTTCTCTGTCTTAGCTGTGTTCCCAGGCTCTACCTGCTCTCCTCCCCCTCCAATATTTGTCATTTCCTTTCTTCTTGCTCAAGTGACATTTTTATTCTTTGATGGAGATGAGCTCTTCCCCTCAGTGCTGGTGAGACAATGGACTTGGAGATGGTTCTCAGGATCCCCTGAAGTTGTGAATTTTGTTTTTACTGATCTTAAGTGTCAGGATCAGCTCTAGAACTGGTTTACCAAGTAGCCAAAGCTGCTTCTGGTAAACCCCCCTCCTTAGGGCTCTTAAGAAGGGTGCCAAGGGTGGGCAGGCTCGGATGAAGACAATCTCTTCACCTTTGGAGTGTGGGGTGGGATTTTTCTGGCCTTGCCTTGATTTCCACATCCCTGCCAATCCCAGGGAGGCGCTAGAAGCCGGGGAACCAGAGGGAGCTGGAGGCTGGATGCGTTCCTGCCTCGGTTGTGAGATGTGGATCACGCAGCACCGTCTGGAGCCATCAGCCACGGGCTTTCAGCCTGAATCCCTCTTGGCTCTGCTGCACAAGAGGGTTGGGTGTTGTGTTTTTCTGGCGCTGGACAGGGCTGTGCTCACATGTGTGGCTGGCAAAAAAACAGGGAGCTATTCTTTGTGGAGCAGCTGGAGCTGGAGAGAGGGGGTGCAAACGTGCCCACGAGATCCCCCAGTAACAGGGCAGCCTCGGCAGGATGGGGAGCAGCAGGAATGCTGGCCAGGATCACTGCTGGCAGCACTGGCAGCCACTGTGCCCTTCCTGCTGGTCTTTGCAAAATCAAGGAGTGTTTCCCAGCCCCTCACCCCTTTTCCTCCTTCCTCTGCACCACCTGCTTCTTTCTTGGGGTGAATGGTGCTGCAGAGGGAAGCCTCACCCAGATAAAATCATTGCAAGGTGGCACTGCTGGAATTCAGAGGGCTCTGGGGAATGTTCAGGGGCTGGAATTGCATCATTAATTGTAAATACGTTGATGGAGAAGAGAGCTCTTGGCATCCTGGGCTCCTGCAAAGCAGTTCCAGCCACAGTGTAGCTGGGAATTCACATCCAGGCAAATCCATGCCTGGAGTGACTTTCACTGGCCTCAACAGCTTCTTATTTTTGTATTTGTGTAAATTATTTAGATTCCATTTACTTAGATCCTCCAGCCCCATAAGTAATAGTGCTGCGTGTCCCTGCCAGGCTGCTGCAGGGGCAGATAAATGTCTTAATTCACAGAAAATGCTTTCTCTGTGTCGAGGCTTTTGTAATACACTTAGACCAAGCAGCTGATGGGAAAGGAATCAGTCCAGGTCCCAGGAGACTTCCCTTTGCCTGGAGAGGAGGGCAGGAAGCACCTGCAATTCCACAGAGGGGGATTCCTGAGCTGAATCCCACTGGGGTTCCACACAGCTGGGGAGGGTGGGGGAGCCTTTGCAGAGCTCGTGGAGCAGCTCCTGGGGTTATTCCTGGGCTCTCTGGATGGAGGTGGTGCCTGGCAGTCCATGCTGGGACAGGCCATGTGCGTGCTGTCGGTTATGGAGAATGATTTTTATGGCTCCAGGTAATGAAGGACGCGGCTCCAGAGCTGAACGTGAGCAGCTCAGAAGCTGAAGAGGAAAGGGAGGAAAACAAGCCAGAGGGGGAGCAAGATCCTGATTTTAACCAGGTAGAAATGAAAAATCCCATCAGGTTCCTTGATTTTTGTATCCTCTTGAGTCAGCACGATGGGATCGCCCGTCCTCCTCCTCTGCATCTCACTGGCAGCGGAAAATTATCTTAAATTGTCATTTGACTTGTGAAACCACACCAGTGCTGGGTTTGGAGAGATTAAATATGGATAAGGATTCATGTGCATGTGGAAATCTGCCCCACGTTGTCATTAGGACTAGGAACTGAGGTTTGAAGGCAAATCCTTTGTTCATCTCCACACTTGCATGCTTCAATTGGCTTTCCAAGGGGTTTTCCATCGCTTCCTGCCTCCCCTCGCGTGACCAATTGGCCCCAAACCCTCTCAGGGATCTGGGAAGGTTGTGTTTATCCCTAAACAACTCCACTCCTTGTTGTTTGCCTCGTCTCCAGGCCAACGGCAGCGCCAAACGCCAGAAGCTGTCCCAGCAGAGCTACATCACTTACCAAAAACAGGGAATCAGGAGGAGCACACGGCACCGGAAGGTCCGGGGGGAGAAAGCGCTGCTTGTGTCAGCCAACCAGACCCTGAAAGAGCTGAAAATCCAGGTGAGGCCGGCTCTCCTGCCAGGAACGAGGCAGGAAACACAAAGTGGGGGGTTTGGGGGCAGGGGAAGGGTCTGGCTCCCCCAGGAGCTGGGGACGGCTGCGGGGCGTCAGCTGTCCGTGTGTCCCCAGATCATGCACGCCTTCTCCGTGGCCCCCTTCGACCAGAACCTGTCCCTGGACGGGAAGATCCTGAGCGATGACACGGCCACGCTGGGCAGCCTGGGAGTCATCCCCGAGTCCGTCATCCTGCTCAAGGTACCGGGATTGGGGAGCGCTGTGGGAGCAGGGAGAGCCAGGAGAGGCACGGGGGGTTCTGTGTGGAAATGGGGACACGTGGAACGCCCTCCTTGGAGGGGAATCCTTAATTTTTTTTGTCTTGGGGAAGGAAAATCCTTATTGTTTTTTGTTTTGGAAAAGAAAAATCCTTATTTTGTTTCAGAGGAGGAATAGCCTGAGGTGTTCGAGGGGCTTTTTTTGGTTTTGTTTTTTGTTTTGGAGGAGGAAAAGCCTTAATTTTTTTATGTTAGGGGAGGAAAATCCTCATTGTTTTTGATTTGGAGGAGGAGAATCCTTAATTTTATTTGTTTTGCAGGAGGTAATTCCTTTTTATCTTTGTTTTGGAAGAGAAAAGCTCCCTTTTTTTTATTTCCAAGCGTGCTTTGTAGCTGATTTGGCTGGTGAGCTCTGTGGGTACAACCCAAAACAGGACTGAATTAGGGAGTGAGTCCTAATTCCCATCGAGTTCCCGGTGTTTGGGCACGAGAGCTGTTCCTGTTCCCTGCTCCTCTGCTGAGCAGAGCCGAGGTCCCCCGGATCCTGCCCTTGTTAATTCCCTCTCCAATGTCCTTTCCAGGCTGATGAGCCCATTGCAGATTACGCAGCCATGGATGATGTTATGCAAGGTGAGAGGGGTGGGGAAGGATTTGGGTTGGGAAGGTGGAAAATGGGGATTGTGACACTTCCTTGTCACCACCTGTGGAATCCTCAGAGTGACTTCTAATGCCTGCCTTCCTTTTCCATCCCAGTTTGTATGCCTGAAGAGGGATTTAAAGGTGAGTCCAGGTGTTCTGCCCCCTTTTGTATCCCCTCACGTGAATTCCACCCCGTTCCCATTTCCCTGCTCATCTGCTGGTGGTGTCTTTCCTTCCCAGGGACTGGTTTACTTGGCCACTAATGGTTTTCCAAGAGGAGCAACCAGAAGGGAAGAGGATTTGTCACATGGTAGGGCATTAAAAGAATAAAAACAGGTGGATACAGTACTTTTTGACTCTTCCAGAAGGCAAAAGTCCATCATGAGACGTTTGCTCCCCAAAAAACAAAACAAATGCCTTATGTCAAAGCAGATTGCACTGAAGGACATCCTGCTTCAGGACAGCGTTCTGGGTTTATTTAATAGAGAACAGGAGGGTTGGGAAGTTGAGCAGCAGTTGGTGTGTTTGGGATGAGGGCTGGCCCCAAGCCTGGCCACAAAGGGGTCCAGTAGATCCAGACCACCCTGGTCATTCTCCAGTAACTCTTTAGGATAATCCTGTCTTTGATCCACTCTTATGCTTTCAGTCCAGCATGGAAGCACAGGAATTGTGACTTGGTGAGGAGTATCTGGCGCTTTCAGACAACAAAACTTCATTTACTTAACCTGAAATGGAAGCTGGGCTCTGCCTCCCAAAGCCTCCCAGTGACTGGGAGCTGCCCCCCCTGCCCTCATTTCCACACCTTGGACAATCCACCACCCACCTGGGCTCTGGGAACTGTGGGCTTTTTTAGAAATGTGGGATATTTTAATGAGTCTGGAGAACATTTTCCTCCAGTCTGGCGCTGCTGGGAGCGTTCCTGGCTCAGGGCAGTCAGAGCTGGCGAGGGGGTGCAGGTGGCTGCCGTGTTTCCCATGGGAAGAGCTTTTCCTACTCCTCTCTCCTCATTTTTCAGCAATGCACTAAATTTTTATTTCTTTTTATTTTTAATCTCCCAGCAAAGTTTTCTCCCCATTTAACATTTAGCAGGAAATAGTTTCCCACTTCCAGACTGATCCACACTGAGCACTGCCAAGGGATCTCTTTATTAGAGATCCTCTTCCTTTCCAACCTTTTCCTTTGTCTCCACAGAAAAACACAATGCAGAGATCACATCAGTTTTACTTTTTCAAGGTTTGCAGGAATTTGGGGTGCAAGAAGAGAGTGGGGGCCACAAATTCCATCCCCAAAGCCCCACTGGTTTTGATTTCCAATGTTTTTATGCTAAGAATTCCAGTTCCTCTTTGCCCGGTGCCTTCCTCCCTTGTCCCTGCCAGGTTTGGGGGTGAAGCAGCAGCATTTGAGGGGCTCTGAATTTCCTAAAAAGTGATTTTTATGGGTAGTTTGAACCCGTGGATTCTTTCCCAAGGTATAGACATGGCAAATTCCATTGCCAAAGCCACAGGAGGCTTTTCTTCCCAACCTGAAGCACTCGCTTGTGTACATATTCCTTGGAAATTCCATCTTTTCAAGTTGCTGTTAATTTTTTTTAATGTTATATATTAAAAAGTCTCTTCTTTGAGCTGACACTGTTGTGGGGAGGAATCCCATGGGGTGTTCCAGGGCTGTGGCGGTTCCGGCAGTGCCGGGTCCTCTGGAGGATGCAGATACAAGGTGTGAGCCAAGGCCCCGTTCCTGTTTTGTCTGTTATTTGCAAATATTATCAGATTAAAGTTGTCACTGGAGCTGTGGCAGCCTCTGTACAATGTGGACATATGGGCTGAGGGTGTTGGAGCAAGGTGGATGTGCTTATCCCATAAATCCCACTTGGAGCTGTCCCAAAAAGGAGTGTGGGCACTGCAGGGTGGGGTGGGGAGCAAGAGGGACCCTGCTGGAGCAGGAATTCCCCCTCCTTTGCACAGGGAGGGAATAGGGTCTGGAGCTTGGGCACTATGTTTGGTGGCCCTGGCCCTGTCACCCCCACCCCTGTCCCCACCTGGTGTGTCCCTGGGGGGGGCTCTGGGGGATGGGGGTGCCAGGGAGGGCATTAGAGAGGGGAGGGGGGGGGTAGGAGCAGGGGGGTTGTGGGTGGGGGTCCCAGGTGTGGATGGGGGCCACCCTGGAGGTGAGAGAAGGGTTAAGGATGAGGAGTTCCCAGGACTGGGAAGTTACAGGTAAGGGGGTTCCTGGGGTACCAGGGATGGAGGTATGGGAGGGGACAGGGGTGAGGGTCCCAGAGTACCAGGGATGGAGGTATGGGAGGGGACAGGGCAGCAGGGACAGGGCTGGGGGTTAGGGATGAGTGGGGTCTGCCGAGAGCCAGGGCTGGGAAGGGGGGAGCCAGCTCTGGGTCCCAGGGAGAGATGCGGGGGGAGCCCCGTGAGCCGAATCTGGGGGAGATGTGGGTGATGGGCAGAGCAGCACCGGGTCCCAGCCGCAGGTGGGGGCTGGAGCTGTGCGGGATCCGCGGCTCTGCGGGGACACCGGGCGCTCTCGGGGGGTGACACCGGGGACAGGGAGGGGGATCCCCAGCTCCGGATCTCGGTTGCCGGTGCCCGTGGCCGTTCCGTGGCGCGGTGCCCGGTTCCCGGTACCGGTGCCCGGTCCCGCCGCCCCCGGAGGGGCCGCCCCGCCCCGCCGCACGTGACGCTGCGCGGTGGCAGCGAGCGCCGGGCCCCGCTCGGCTCCGCTCGGTACCGGCCCCGCTCCGGGACCGCCGCCCCCGGTAAGTGCCGCCCTGCGGGGCCGGGGCACCGCGCTCCCCCCGGACACAGCCCTCTGGGGATGTCCCCTCGTCCCCAGCGCAGCACCGGGGGGTCCGTCCGCCCGTGACCTTCACCGCTGCCGGTACCGGGGGAGGGGAGGGGGGGGGAAGATGCTCCGGGCCTGGGGAAAGAGACCCGGCTTGGGGAGGGAGGGGGGGAGTCCCCCACTGGGCCCTCAGCCGGTGCCCCCCAAATGTCTTCTCCATGATTACCCCTATAACTTGCCCCCCCCCCCCAAACCTGCCCCCCTCTTCTGCCCCACATCATCTGCTCCCCCTGTCTCAGTCTCCCCAGTCTGACTCCCGTGTCACCCCAAACCGAATCTCCCCCTCCCCAGCCCCCCAGTCTGCCCCCCACATTTAGAGCCTCTCCCCCCCCGGTGCTCCCCCACCCTCCCGGGACAGACCCCGCCTTGGATGCCGGGGGGGGTGGGGAGCGACAGGGGAGCCCCCCCCGGGCCGCCCCCAGCCCGGCGGGGTCGCGCTGCGGCCCAGGGAAGGGTCGCGATTGCACGGGGACGGATGGCAATGTCGCATTGGCACGGGGACACCGGCGGGTCGCACCTGCAGCGGGGCTGTGCGTGGCTGTGCCGGTGTTTGCCCAGGGACGGGTCACACCTGCACCGGGGCTGGCTTTGCACAGGAACGGGGCTCGCTTGCAGCGGTGCCGTGTTTGCTCAGGGACGGTGACATTTGCACGAGGGTCCCTTTTGCACCAGGGACACACTCGCGCGTCATTGTTTGCACAGGGCCGGGTCATATTTGCACCGGGGTGTGTTTGATGGGGACAGTGCCATTTGCACGGGGACGGTGGCGTTTGCACGAGAATGCTCACATCGCCACAGAGAGAGCGACATTTGCACGGGGCCGGTGACACTGGCGTGGGGCCGGTGACACTGGCACGGCAATGATCGTACTTGCACGGGGACAGACCCTGGGCACGGGGTTGGTGGCACCGGCTCGGGGTCAGTGACACTTTCATGGGGAGGGTGGCACTGGCGCGGGCACGATCACATCTCACGGGGTCGGTGACACTTGACGGGGTCGGTGACACTTGGGATCGGTGACACTTGGGGTCGGTGACACTTGGGGTCGGTGACACTTTTGCGGGGTCCCGGCGCTGTCCGTGGTGCTGCCCCGCGCCGCCGCCTCCCGCCGGCAGAGGGCGCCCTTCGGGGCGGGGTTGGGTCCGGGGGGTCTCAGTGCCCCCCATGGGGTGACCCCGCTCCGCTGGGCCTGGCACCGGCAGGGTGACACCTGGCTCGCTGCCATCAGCTGGCTCCAGGGGTGAGGCTGCTGGCCGGGCATCCTGGAGAGGGGCTGTGGGGGAGCTCTCCTCTCCCCCAGGAAGCGCCATGGGCCCCCCTGGACCCCCGCACACCACCTAGACTCGTCTCCAGCCAGCAGCACGTCCCAACCCCCAGGTAAGCACCCATGGATTCCCCCCACCCAAGGTTGCCCGCCCCAAGGCAGGGAGACAGGCACCCGCAGCCCCTCTCTCCCCAGAGCAGCAGGATGGCCCAGCAGCGCCATGCCATCCCCCCACCACTCAAGGTAGGTGTTGGGGTGGGGGCACCCGTGGGGTGCCACCATGGGCATGGCCCATCCTACCACCCATGGGTGCGAACGTGGCTGTCACCACCCCTTGCCTTGCAGACGGAGGAGGACTACATCCCCTACCCCAGCGTGCATGAGGTAGAGCACCCACCCCTCTCCAGGGAGGGCTGCGAGGGGCGGTGGCTGGCTGGGTGGGTGGGTGGGCTGGTGGCTGGGTGCCCAAAGCACCCACCGTGGCTGTGGGCGCAGGTGCTGGGCCGGGAGGGGCCGTTCCCCCTCATCCTCCTGCCGCAGTTTGGGGGTTACTGGATTGAGGGCACCAACCACCAGCTGAGCGGGGCCCCTGAATCGCCCCCGACTCCGGCACCTGGCACCCGGGCAAAGCTGGAGGGCAACCACACGGCCAAGATCTACCGCAAGCACTTCCTGGGCAAGGTGAGGCCCTGGGGTGCTGCAGGTGTGGGGTCTGGGGTGGGGGGGATATCCCATGGCTGTGGAGGGGCAGGATCATGGAGACCACATAAGCTCGGGTGTTCATGGATGGAGGTGTGGTGTCCATGGGAATGCGAGCCCCATGGATGGGTGCTCATGTTCACAGATGCTCGTGGATGTGGGTATCCGTGGATATGGGAGCCCTATGGGTGATGGAAACGTGCTCATGGATGTAGCCCTGGGCACGGCTGCCCCATGACAAGGGTGCTTGGGGTGGGTTCTCCATGGGAATGGAAGGACATGGACACCTCATAAACACAAGTGCTTTGGCACGTGGCTGCTTGTGGACATGGGTGCTCCATGGGGTGGGTGGTCAAGGAGGTGGGTGTTGGGTCTCCACGGGCAGGAGAGCCCTGGCATGGTGCCCACAGACATGGGTTCTCCATAGGTTTGCATGGACACGGGGCTCCATAGGTTTGTGTGTCCAGAGGACCTGGACACCCCAAGGCGTGTGTGGCTCCCTGAGTGTAGGTGCCCCATGGGTGGTACCTGTGGGCACAGGTGCTCATGGGCCCGGGTGTCCCATGGCACGAGTGCCCCCAGCGTGAGCGCCCTCGGCCATGGCTGCTTGGCTCCTTCCCACAGGAGCACTTCAATTACTACTCCCTGGACCCGGCGCTGGGACACCTCGTCTTCTCCCTCAAGTACGACGAGCAGGAGCACCTCCACCTGCTGCTGCGGTGAGCAGGGTGTGGGAGGCACCCGTGGGAGCTGCCGGGGGTGGGGGGGGCCCCCTGACCCCCTCCTTGCTCCGCAGCACCCGTGCCCGCACCCTGCATGATGTGGTGCCCATCTCCTGCCTGGCCGAGTTCCCCAACGTGGTGCAGATGGCCAAGGTGGGTGCGACCCCGCCTCCCAGCAGCACCCATGGGTGCCCCCCAGCCCCAGCCCCCCTCAGCATCACCCCTCCCTCCCACAGCTGGTGTGCGAGGACGTGAACGTGGATCGCTTCTACCCTGTGCTCTATCCCAAGGTGAACGGGATGCAGGGAGGGGGCACGTGGGCACCCATGGGTGCCCCTCCCCAGCTTCTGACGCCCCCCACCCCACAGGCATCCCGCCTCATCCTCGCCTTTGATGAGCACGTGCTCAGCAACCACTTCAAATTTGGGGTCATCTACCAGAAACTGGGGCAGGTATGGGGTGGGGTCGGTGGGGGTTTGGGTGGGGGGGGTCCCTGGGTGGGTGCTGGCACCCATCCCCACCCCGCTGCAGACCTCCGAGGAGGAGCTTTTCGGCACCACGGAGGAGAGCCCGGCCTTCGCCGAATTCCTCGAGGTCCTGGGTCAGCGGGTGCAGCTGCGGGACTTCAAGGGGTGCGTGAGGGGACGCTGGGGGGGAGGACCCACAGGGTCAGGGTGCCCGTCTCACCCAGCCACCCCCGCAGGTTCCGAGGGGGGCTGGATGTGACCCACGGACAGACAGGCAGCGAGTCGGTCTATTGCCACTTCCGTGACAAGGAGATCATGTTCCACGTCTCCACCAAACTGCCCTACACCGAGGGGGATGCCCAGCAGGTGGGCACCCATGGGTGCTGGGGGGGGAGCGGGGGACACTTGGGTGCTTTAGAGCAGGGGCTTGGAGGTGGTCCTGGGGCTGTTGGGGCTTAGGGGATGTCCCACGGAATGGAGGGGACTCCTGGGACATCCGTGGGGCTCGGGAGGTGGCAGGGCACTCATGGGTGTGGGGACACATCTCTGGGATGCAGAGGACTGGTAAGGCACCTATGGGTGCCGGGGGGAGCTGTGGGATGCAGGGGGCTGGTGGAGCACCTGTGGGTGCTGGGGTGCACCTATGGGGCACAGGGGCTTTCATTGCTCTTGATGCCCCCGGTGTGACCACCCTCTGTCCCTCGTGTCCTGCTGTGTGTCCCCACGTCCCTCCGCATCCCCACAGCTGCAGCGGAAGCGTCACATCGGCAACGACATCGTGGCCATCGTCTTCCAGGACGAGAACACACCGTTCGTCCCCGACATGATCGCCTCCAACTTCCTCCACGCCTTCGTGGTGGTGCAGCTGGAGCAGGGGGGCTCCCAGGGCCCCCTCTACAAGGTACCCTCCCGTGCCTCAGTGTCCCCGTCCCCATGGGGGCCCGCAGGGTGCCCCGTCACCCCCACACCCGCCGCAGGTCTCCGTCACCGCCCGTGACGACGTGCCCTTCTTCGGCCCGCCGCTGCCCGACCCCGCCGTCTTCAGGAAGGTGAGAGCCCTTGGGAGCCCCCCGGGGGTCCCTGGTGACACCGAGCCAGCCACGCACCCCCCGGGACCGCCCCCACTCCGCAGGGCCCCGAGTTCCAGGAGTTCCTGCTGACCAAGCTCATCAACGCCGAGTACGCCTGCTACCGAGCAGAGAAGTTCGCCAAGCTGGAGGTGCGGGATGGGCGGGGGGTGCGGGATGGGCGGGGGGTGCTGGGGGCACCCAGAGGGGCTGGGCAAGGCGTGGGGCACGACACGAGGCTGTGGCTGTGGGGGCCCTGCCCACGGTGGCACCTGTGCAGGATCGGCCGTGGGTGGGCAGGGGCCGGGTCCCCCTCTGGGTGCGGTGGGGAGGGGGCTGCGAGGGGAGACCCCCAGGGCGGGCAGCGCTGCAGGGTGGGTGTCCCGGGTGGGTGTCCCGGGTGGGTGTCCCGGGTGGGTGTCCCGGGTGGGTGCGGGGCTGGGTGCGGGGCTGGGAGCGGGGATGGGTGCGGGGTTTGGGTGCGGGGCTGGGTGCGGGATGGGAGCGGGATGGGAGCGGGGCTGGGTTCGGGATGGGAGCGGGATGGGAGCGGGGCTGGGTTCGGGATGGGAGCGGGATGGGAGCGGGGCTGGGTGCGGGGCTGGGTGCGGGGTTTGGGTGCGGGGCTGGGTGCGGGATGGGAGCGGGGCTGGGTGCGGGGCTCGCGTGGGCGCAGCGGTGCGGGGCTGGTGCGCAGGAGCGGACGCGGGCGGCGCTGCTGGAGACGCTGCACGAGGAGCTGCAGGCTCGCAGCCAGGCCATGCTGGGGCTCGGCCCCGACGACGAGCGCCCCGACAACGGCGGGGCTGCCCCGGGCTTCTTCGAGTCCTTCAAGGTGGGGCGCGGGGATCCCGCACCCCGCACACGCCCGCACGCAGCGCTGAGGGGCTCAGCCCCGCCCTGACGCCTGCGGGGCCGGGTCCCCTCCCCGGGTCCCCTCCCCGGGTCCCCTCCCCGGGTCCCCTCCCCGGGTCCCCTCCCCGGGTCCCCTCCCCGGGTCCCCTCCCCGGGTCCCCCCGCCCAAGACACGCCCCCTCTGCACTTGGTCCCGCCCCCTGCGCGCGCAGCCGATCTGCGGGAGAGTTCCTGAGGCCGCGCCCAGCCCAGGCCACGCCCCCTCATGGACAGGAACGGCCCCGTGCGCTCAAGCTCCGCCCATTTCTCATCGAACCACGCCCCTTGAGGCCACGCCCCCACATCGCATAAGCTCCGCCCATGTCCCCCCAAACACGAAGCCCCTCCCACCCGGTCCTTGGCTCCGCCCCCCGCGGTCCCCCCGGTTCCCGGTTCCCCCCTCCCCGTGGCCCCGGTACTGACGCGCTGCCGCCCCCAGTCGCTGCTGGTGCCCGGGAGCCGCCGGGGACGCCGCGGCAGCGCCATCGGGCTGGGCTCGGTGGAAGAGGTGGGTACCTCGCCGTCCCCGCCCGGTGTCCCCCCGGTTCCCGGTGTCCCCCCGGTTAACGGCGCCCCGCAGGCGCTGCTGGTGCCCGGCAAGAGCCCTTCGAGGCGGCGGCCCGGCCCCCTCGGCTCCCGCCGCTCCAGCGCCATCGGCATCGAGAGCATCCAGGAGGCGCCGGCCGGCAGGTGAGCGCCGGTACCGGCCCCGCCGCTGTCCCCTCCCGGCTGTCCCCTCCCGGCTGTCCCCTCCCGGCTGTCCCCTCCCGGCTGTCCCCTCACCGCTGTCCCCTCCCTGCAGGGACGGCCCCGCAGCCGCCGACGGCTCCAGCTCCACACAGAGCTCCCCCGAGAGCCGCCGGAACCCCGACAGGTCCCGCAGCTGCCACCAGGCTCGGGGACACGGGGACAGAAGGGCACTGGGACGGGGTGGCACTGGGGTGGGACTCCATGGGGACTGGGAGGCACCGGGATGCTGTGGCAAGGGGACAGGGTGGCACCGGTAGGAGGTGACACGGGGACAGGGTGACCCCAGGGTGACAGGGGAGGGGAGGACACTGGGATGGTGTAGCTCAAGGACAGGGTGACACCGCCTGGGGTGGCACAGGGATGGGCACGGGGCAGGGCGATGTGAAGATGACACGGGGACTGGAGGGATGGGACAGCAAGGGAATGCGCTGGGGCCGGGCTGGCACAGGGACACATGGCACGGACACAGGTTGCTATGATGACAAGAGACGCGGGGACAGGATCGCGTGGCGCTGGGACCTCCCAGGGATGGCACGGGGTGGGGACAGGGCGCAGGGTGACATGAGGATGCAGTGTCCTGCTCGGGGTGGCGTGGGGACAGGGTGTCCCGGGGCCAGCAGAACATCGCGGCGGGCCGCGGTGGTGGCCACGAGGCGAGGTGCCAGCCTGTTGTGGCCTTGGGGACTGTCCCTGGCCTTGGGGACTGTCCCTGGCAGGGCCGAGAAGCCAGAGGCGCCGGATTTCTCGCGCTCCTCCTCCAGCGCCAGCAGCTTCGGCAGCGCCGCGGAGGAGCCGGGCGAGCCCGGACGGGTACGGGGAGCCCGGCCGGGGGGTCCGGGGGGGCAGCCCGGGGTGGGCACCCCCGTGACCCCCCCACGTCCCCTCAGGAGAGCCGCTCGCCCTCGGGGAGCCACCGCGACGCCTTCACTGACGCTCCCTGGCCAGATGACCCCCCCGGAACCCCCCCAGGTAGCCCAGCACCCCCGGCTCGGGGCGCGGCGGGGCTGGGGGACCCCTCGGGGTGCTCATGTTCCCCCCCATTTCTCCCAGGCCGTTGCCCGCCTGACCCCCCCTGCCCTGAGATCAAAATCCAGCTGGAGCAGCCCCCCCCTAATCCGGTGAGGCTGTTCCCCCTCCACCAGTGCAGTATGGGGGTGCCCACATTGGGGTGCCCCCACTGATGTCCCTCCCACAGGGCTCATAGTCACCCCCCCTACCCACGGGGGTGTCACCGCTTCGCCCCCTCTGTGTGCCACCCCCGTGCCAGGAGCTGAAGCCATCATCCCCGGTGCAGGATTTGGGGAGACCCCCCAAAAAATTGGGATGTGCCCCTCTCCAGACAATCTCTGTCACCCCAAAAACCCCTTGGGTGAGGGGGTGATGCACTACAAAGGGGCCCCCCCTTTGCTGTGACCCCAAAAGGAAGAGTGGGTCCAACCCCAGCATCACCCCCTCACCCCCAAAAAAGAAGGGACTCAAATCCAGGGTAACCCCAAAGTGGAGCTCCCCCTCCCCCCCCCCTTTATTTAAGGGAAGAAAGTTCTGGAATGGGCCAGAGGCTGGAATTGCGGGGAGGGGGAGGAATATTTTTTCACACCCTCCCAAACTGTGTTTGTGTTTCCCGTGAGTCCTGTATAAAATAAAAGTTTATTTATCGCTACAGTGGGGGAGGTCTCCGACATCTAGGGGGTCCCAAAACCCCAAACATCAGTGGGGGCTCTAAAAACTCTAATTTTGGGGGGTCATTTAGCCAAATGTTGGGTTTCACTGCATCTAGGCCTTTATTTGATGGGCTCCCTGCTTTTGGGATGCTGTGAGCACCCCAAAATACAGCAGGCATTGCCTCCCCCCCCCCCCAGTGCCCCTTTCGGCTCTGCAGGTCAGCCTGTTGTCAGGAGTGGCATTTGGCCACGGCCCCGGTGGCCACTGGCGTCCTGTCAACCCCCTGGCCAAGGAAAAGTGGTTCCCACCCCCCCTGAATCCCCCCAAACCACGCGGCCCCCCGGGAGCGGTTAAACAGAGCCCTGGGAAGTGCCAGCAGCCGGATCCGGCAGTGCCGGGAGGGGGCAAAGGTGGGGGCAGAGCCCCCTCAAACCCAGCCCTGCCGGGGCTGCTTGCACCTGCTCGGAGGGATCCTGGTTAATGAGGAACTGGGTTTTCAATTATAAAACTGGCGAGTGAATATGAAAAACAAGGGAGGGTGCTTAGGGGCTTTTTGGAAGGTTTAGGGGAGGCAGTGTTTTCCCAGCCATTTGCACTCATGGGCACCATGGGGCTTTCGTGGGTGCGCAGCGACTTGGGCACGTGCCAGGGATAATTTGCACACGCACAGCGACTTGGGCACGTGCCAGGGATAATTTGCACACGCACAGTGACTTGGGCACGTGTTTGCACTGTACATTTTCACTGTATGGACGGGCACAGTGACTCAGGGACAGTCCCGTGCCCAGTGGCTTTTGTACCTTGTGGAAAGGGGAATTGGAGCACAGTGCCATCCGTGCGGAGCCGTTTGCACACGCAGGGCTGCGCACCGCGACATCTCAGTGAAATCCTCTTGTGCAAGGGGACGTTTGCACACTCGGGGCGCTTTGTGCTGAGCTCAGGCCGTGTCTGCAGGTACACAGTGACGCTGGCACTGTCACATTTGCATGTGCAAGGCACAGCACCCGCTGGCACGGTGACATTGGCACAAGCACAGTGACATTTGCCCACTCCTTGCACCCTTTGCACACCCAGGGTCGCTGTCCCTGCCCAACCCTCACGCTCCCAGCACCCTTCCAACTGCACAAACCCCTTTCCCCTTGTGACCCCACCTACTAAAATTACCCCCTAATTAACTCACCCTAATGAAGGGGGCGTGTCCCAGGGCCTCCCACCCCTTACATCCCACTTTGCTGCCTTTGCCCCTCATCCACAGCCCCAGCCCCAGTCCTTCCCAAATCCCTCCCGGGGCAGCAAATTGCTTTAACCCAAAGAATTATAAAACAAAGTAAATCACTGAGGAGACAACAAAACCCAAGTTTAGGGACAAATTAACCCTATGAGTTAATTTTTTTTCCCATCTTCGTGTGGTCTCTGGCTCCCCACACATGTGACGAGTTGGGCACCAGGGTCAGTCCTCAGCCAAGGGACCGCAGAGGCATTTTGGGACCCAGCCCCATCGCATTTCGCTCAAAGAGGGGGTTTTATCCGCCGAGGCTCCAGCTGCCATCCCCAATCCTGCGGTGGGTTTGGGATAGGCCAGGGAACGTTGCTAATTATAGGGAAGGAACCATGTATTTACAGAGGCAGCTCCCAGCACCAAACCGCCAGCGGCTGCTTTAGCTCCGCTGAGTCTCTCTGTTCTCTCTCTTTCCCGGGCGCTGCTGTCCACAAAAAAATAAAAAGGGGGGATGAATTAAAAATAAATCCCCCTTGGTGATTTGCAAGAGGCACTTTAGCAGAGGAGGAGGAGGAGGAGGCTGAAGGAGGGCAGGAGCAGGGGGGTGGCAGGGCGGGTGGCAGCGTTGCAGTGGCCTCGGTTGGAGCCGATGCAGGCGGCGTAGGCCATGGCGTGGGGGATGTAGTTCTGCTCGTGGACCCCGTGCAGCAGGTGGGCCATGGGCCCGCGGGCGAACACGGCCACGTCCTCGCCACCGTGGGTCTCCTGCCGCAGCGGCACGGCTGACTGCGCCTGGTAGTCGGCGTGTGCTGGGGTAAACAGCACAGGTGAGAATCGTGTCAGAACCCAGCTCATTTTAGCCAAGTTGGGATGATTTTAAGGGGTTTTGGCCTAAAACTCGCTCACCGAAATCCACGGCAGAGACGTTTTCTCGCTCGCCTGCCACGATTTTATAGCCGGGGCCGTTGCCGTAGAGGATGGAGGTGAAGGGTTTGCGGTCCACATCGCTCTGCATCGGGGCCAGGCCTGGTGGGGTGGCACAGTCACCGGGAGGGAATCCCCCCAGGGTGTCCCCAAGCTGTCCCCACGGTGTCCCCAGGCTCTCCCCACGGTGTCCCCAGTCTCTCCCCACGGTGTCCCCAGGCTGTCCCCAAGCTGTCCCCAAGCTGTTCCCGGCACCATGGCCGGGCAGAGCTCACCGAAGATGGGGTTCCCGCGGGGGGTGTAGCCACCAAAGGTGAAGACGTGCGAGTGGTCAGCGGTGACGACGCTGAGCGTGTCCTGGGTGGACGTGAGGCGTGTGGCCAGCCCAATGGCCCTGTCCAGCTCCACAGCCTCGTGCAGCGCCTGCTTTGCCTTCCCCTCGTGATGCCCGTGGTCGATGCGGCCGCCTGCGGAGCCCAGCGCTGCTCATATTGCCCTCCCCTCCTCTTCCCAGCCTCGCACTCCCCTTTATTCCCCGTCTGGATCTCCCCATCACCCTATTTACCCCCCTTTTTACATTCCACATCCTCCCTTTTGCACTCCCATCAGCTCTCTTATTCTTCCTTTTTATCCCCCTACCCTTAATCTGTTTTAGCGTTCCACCTTCACCCCTTTTATCCCTTTTTGCACCTTCATTGTCCCTGTTACCTCTCTTTTTGCATTCCCCCATATCCCCTTTATCTGTCATTTGTGTCCCCCCCACCACCCCCTTATCCTTCCTCCTCATCCCCTTTTTTTGCACTCACATCTCCTCATTATCCTCCCTCTTTGTGCCATCACCCTTAATCCCCATTTTTGTTCTTCCTTCACTCCATTTCCCATCCTTTTGCACGGTCCAGTCCTCACTTTTTGTACCTCCCCTTCGTCCAATTTCCCCACCTTTCTGCAGCCTCTTTTGTACCTCATCACCCCCTTTTTCCTCCCCTTTTTGTATCCCCATCACTCCCTTTTCACCCTTTTATCGAATCCCCTCCCTTTTTGCACCCCCATGAACTCCCACCTTCAACCAGGAGGAAGAACCCCCGGGGATTTTTCTGGAGTATCCTGATGGCCACGGACACCATCTCGCTGAGGGATGGATCTGTCTCGTTGTTCCTGTCCAGCTCGTACACCATGTCCCCTGGCTCGAAGAGGCCTGGGGACAGGGACACTGCTGGGCACATCCTTTTCCCACCAAAAGAAAAAGGGGGGGCCAAATCCTGCTCCTTGTGCTGGCTCAAGCGTTTCACACAGCACCGGATCCAGGGAGATCAGATAGAACCCGGGGATAATCCCAGCCCTTCCTTCCTCCTGCCCGGCAGGATTCCACATTCCAAATGGGATGGGAATTTCACTGCTGACAAACGAGCTGCATCCCTAGCAGGGAGCTGTGTCCCAGGGTGGGAGCAGCAGCATCCCTGGGGGTGTAACATCGTCCTCGGTGGGCAGCACATCCTCGAGAGCACCCCAACATCCCCAGGGTGGGGCACCGGCATTTTCTGGGATTGCAGCCCCTTTGGGAGGTACCAGCACCCCTGGGGGCAGCGGTAGCCCCACCCTTGGGGATGTAACAGCATCCCTTCGGGATATCAGCATCCCCGGGGGGGTAACAGGATCGTCCAGCACCCCCAAGGGATCAGAACCATCTTTGGGGCACGTCCAGGACAGGGCAGCAGCACCCTTGAGAGGATAACTGGCCACCGCAGCTGGCCCAGCGCCCTAGGACAGTACAGGGGTGCCCCTAGAGCACCCAGCTGCTGCCAGGGCACCCTTGGGTGCAGGGACTCACCCAGCAGGAAGTCGGTGCGGCTGAGGTTGAGCGCCAGCAGCCCCCGCCGGTGCCACACGTACTCAGCAACCTGGGGACAGGGGACAGGGGCATTGTCACCTTTCCACTGCCTCTGCCACCCCCGCAGATGCTCCCCAAAATATTCCATCCCCTAGGAACGGCTCTGTAGGGTTGCAGTGGGGTGATGTGTGTGTACCCCCAGCCCCAGGGAGTCCCTGGTCACCTTGCCACGGGGCTTGGCCTCCTGCCATGCCTGGACCAGGTTCCTGCCGTCCAGGCGGGTGCCCCGATGCTTCTCCTCGTGGGGATATTCCGCATCACTGAAATTTTTGGGGTACATGTATTTCCGCCCCCCACCCAGGATCACCTGCAAAAGAGGGGAGGAAATGTAGTTTTAAATAGCTTTTAATTGTTTCAAATTTCCCCCTCCAGCTGGGGTTTAATGGGGAAGACCCTGAAGGGGCGGAATGGGATGTCCAGGAAAGCCCTGGCACTGTGGGCAAAAACACCCGAGGAATTTCACCTCGCCCAAAATAACCCTGAATCTCTTCCTATTAATTAAAACTGAGGACAGAAATAACCATTTCAAGCAGGGATTTGGCTTTTTGAATATTTTTTTTTCCCCCATCTGTGGGAAGGATGCTCCACATCGGGATCCCCACATGAACCCACTGGAATGGAGCCCCATCCCGTGGCTCTCCCTGTTTGCTTTGGAGCCTGATTTATTTGGCCTCTGTTATTTATAACCTAGCAGAGATTTTATGGTTTTTTTGTATTTTTTCCCCCCCTTTCTCTGCTTAGAAGGTGAATTATAAAGCTGCAAAACACCAACGCCAAAATTATTAACAAAAAAAAAAGGGAAAGAAAAGTCTTTTCCCCACTATATAATTATTTCCAGCCTGGGACAGAGTTAAAATTATATTAAAGGGAAAAAAAAAAAAAAAAAACCAGCAAAAGAGGCTATTAAAGAGCTAAATAACAGGCTGGGATGTTTTGCTTTGGGGCTATTTTGAAGGACAGAAGAAGATTTATTTACAGTGCTGAATTTCTGCATAAATCCACAGCAGGGAGCAGAACTGGGGGTAAAAGGAAGAGTTTTGAGTCTGGGAAGTACGGGAAAGGAGGAGGCAAGGATAGATTTGTGGGTCTGTGGCTTGGTCCTTGGTGCTTGTGGTCCCAGCCTATGTTTGAGTGTCCTGGGGCCGTGTCCACCTGAAAGTGCTGGTACCCCACCCATGGTGGTCCCCACTCTGTGCCCATGGGTGGTCCTGAGCCCACATCTGCTGGGGGCTCTGACTCTGACCATTGTGTGGTCCTGGTTGTGCCCCCATGGGTGGTCCCAGTCCACCATCGCACTGGGGTCCCAGCTTTGCACCCATTGCTGGTCCTGGCCCCATATGTACCCACAATCCTGGTCCTGCACCCATGAGTGCTCTCAGCCTCACATCTGTGGGGTGCTCCTTGTCTTGTATCCACTCACAGTCCTGACCCTGCACCCCTTGGTGGCTCCAGCCCAGCATCTCCTGGGAGCTGTGGCTCTTCAGCTGTTGGTGGTCCTGGTCACACATCTATCCACAGCCCTGTCCCCACCCTTGGGTGGCTCCAGCCCCCACCCCAGGCTGCCCTGGTCCCATCCCCACTGACTCTAGGGCACATTCCTGGCGTCCTCATCCCTACCTCAATCTCAGGGATGTTCTCCACCAGCTGCCGGGCGATGTCCTTGCAGCCACCCTCCAGGGCATCCGGGGGCATCTCTGCATCCGAGTACCAGTCACGGTTGGCAGAGTGGGCGTAGGCAGCGCTGGGTGTGGCGTGGGTCACTCGTGTGGTGGTGACAATGCCCACGGCCTTGCCTGCTCCACCAGTTCAGGGGACAAGGGTGAGATCAGCCCCAAAACGCCCGGCTTGGCCTCCTGCCCAGGTCTGCCCGCCCCTCACCTGCCTCCTTGGCCCAGCGGAGGATGGAGGTCACCTCCTGGCCCTTGGTGGTGTTGCAGCGGTCCCGGGTGACGCCGGCGCTCACCCCCAGGGTCCCCTCGTTGGCTTTGACGCCGCACAGGTAGGCGGTGGCAGTGCCGGCGCTGTCGGGCACCTGGGCATTGGTGTTGTAGGTCTGGAAGGTGGGAGATGGATAAAGCACCGTAGTGATCAGCACCACCATTCCCCCCCCGGGCCGTCCCTCCCTGCACCAGACCCCCCATCCCACCCGTGTCTCCTCCCTTTCGCCCTTTGCCCCCCGTTTTACCCCCGGCTCCTCCACCGTGGTGGCACATCCTCCCCCTCGCTGCATTTTGCTGCTTTTAGCCTTTTTTCAGCCCGTATTTTGGCAGGGAGATTGAAGCCAGTGCCACGAACATCCCCACGGGGTAAACGGAGGTGGCCGCTGACTTTAATTATTATTTTAAAAGGTTTTGTTCAGCAAAACGGCCCCGGGAGAAGCAGGGGGGGTCCTGTGGCGTCCCGCAGCCGGCGGGCTCCTCCTGCCCGGCCTCCCCGTTCCCACGGGCGGCCCCTGGCACGGCCCGGCCACCGGAGCCAGCTCCGCTCCCTGGCCCCGCTCCAGCCCGCCCGGTGCCGCCCGCCCGTCCCCGCGGCGCTCCGGGAGCCTCACCTTGGCCAGGGCCACGAAGGGGAACTTGTCCATCTCCAGCAGGCTCTCCTCGCCCTGCCCGTGCTGCAGCTGCCCTTTGAGGATGCGGGCGGCCGTGACCGTGGAGACGCCCATTCCTGCGGGACACGGTCAGCCTCGCACAGCCCTCCGTGCAAAGCCGCTCATCTCGGGTCACTGCACAGCCAGCTTGGCCCATCGCCAGTTCATCCCATCGCTTTTATGGCAGTTAACGCTCCCAGTTCATCCCAGCTCCCAGTTCATCCCAGCTCCCAGTTCATCCCAGCTCCCAGTCTATCCCAGCTCCCAGTCTATCCCAGCTCCCAGTTCATCCCAGCTCCCAGTCTATCCCAGCTCCCAGTTCATCCCAGCTCCCAGTTCATCCCAGCTCCCAGTCTATCCCAGCTCCCAGTTCATCCCAGCTCCCAGTCTATCCCAGCTCCCAGTTCATCCCAGCTCCCAGTCTATCCCAGCTCCCAGTCTATCCCAGCTCCCAGTCTATCCCAGCAGCCGCTTTTCATTACAAAGCCAGTTTATCAGAGAACGCAGTTTGTTGCAACACCCAGCTTTTTGCAAATCCAATTCATTCCAGCACACGGTTTATCCCAGCACCCAAATTATGGCAAAACCAATTTACCTGAGCACCCAGTTCTTCGCCAATCCAGTTTATCCCTGCGCCCAGTTTGCTGTGATCTCAGTTCATTGCAGCACCCAGTTTATGCCAGCACCCAATTTATTGTAACCCAGTTTGCCCCAGCACACAATTTCATTGCAAAGCCAATTTATTGCAGCACTCAACTTACTCTAAATTCAGTTCATACCAGCACCCAGTTAACCCCAACACCCAACTTAAAGCAAACCAAACTGATTGCAGCAACCAATATTTTTTTGCAAATCCAGTTCATCCAGCACCCAGTTTGCTGTAAACTCAATTTACTATAGCACCCATTTATTTTGTAAATCCAGTTCATTGCAGCACCCAGTTTACCCCAGAACACAACTCAGCACTGCACCCACAACATCCAGTGTGTCGAAGCCCCAGTTCATCACAGCGCCCACTTCATCACCCCCGGTGTCCGCCAGCCCCTCTGCCCCCGGCCCGGGGTGGGGGCTCCCCTCCCATCTCACCGTCCCCCAGGAACAGGATGAGGTTCTTGGCCACGTTCTGGTTGAGGCGCTGGAGCCGGAGCGCGTTCCGCAGGGTCTCCTGTGCCTGCCGCCGCCAGTACTCGGGGTCCTTCTCCCTCTCTGCAGGGGAGCCGGGCTATAGCACCCAACAGCACCCACTTCTGGGTGCTGCCCTTCCACACCTCACCTACCCGGGACCAGGGATGCTGAGCAGAGCTGGGCGACGAGGAGGACGAACAGAACCTTCATTCTGCGGCGCTGAGCGGGTGCTGCCAGAAGAGAGCTGCGGGGTGGGTGGCACCCGCTCGTGCCTCAGTTTCCCCACAAAGACCTTTGCCCCGGGGTCAGCCAAGCGAGGACGGAAAGAAATGTCCCTTCCCTGCACAGTCACCGATCTGACTCCCTGGGGACATGCCAACTTACCCCCGCCCCACCCCGCCTCCCCTGGCCATCAGTCCCAGGAGGCACCACCTCACTGTCACCAACCCGAGCTGGAGAAAGCCGGCACGGCCCCTGTGGCACAGCGGGGTCCCCATCACATGGCCATGTCCCCATCACGTGTGTTCCCCTTCCATGCCAATGTCCCCATCGTGCTTGTACCTCTCGTGTGTCCCCATCATGTGTCCCTGTCATGTTCCCATCCCATGTCCGTGTCTCTGCTGCCCGTCTGCAATCCCAGCACACCCCCGTGTCCCCAGCACACACCCCACACACCCCACAGACCCGCCACACCCCACACACCCCACACACCCCACACCCCACACACCCCCCACACCCCCCACACCCCCCATACCCCCCACACCCCACCCACCCCACCCACCCCCCACACCCCCCACACCCCACCCGTGTGTGCCCATGTCCCTAATGCACCCCCGTGTCCCCAGCACACAGCCCTGTCCCCGTCCCCATCCCACACCTGGATCCCTGTTGCACACCCACGTCCCCACATGACCTCGTCCCATCACACACCCATGTCCCTGCTGCATCCCCATCCCGAATCGGTGTGTCCGCCACATGCTCGTGTCCCTGCTGCACACTCGAGTCCCTGCTGCACACTCGTGTCCCTGCTGCACACTCGTGTCCCTGTTGCACACTCGTGTCCCTGTTGCACACTCGTGTCCCTGTTGCACACTCGTGTCCCTGCTGCACACTCGAGTCCCTGCTGCACACCCGAGTCCCTGTTGCACACTCGTGTCCCTGTTGCACACTCGTGTCCCTGCTGCACACCCGTGTCCCTCCTGCACACTCGTGTCCCTGCTGCACACTCGTGTCCCTGTTGCACACCCGAGTCCCTGTTGCACACCCGAGTCCCTGTTGCACACTCGTGTCCCTGTTGCACACTCGTGTCCCTGCTGCACACTCGTGTCCCTGTTGCACACCCGAGTCCCTGTTGCACACCCGAGTCCCTGTTGCACACTCGTGTCCTTGTTGGACACTCGAGTCCCTGCTGCACACTCGTGTCCCTGTTGCACACCCGAGTCCCTGTTGCACACCCGAGTCCCTGTTGCACACTCGTGTCCCGACCACATCTGTGTCGCTGTTGCGGATCCACGTTCCCATCACATGTCCATGTCCCCATGACACCCCCGTGTCGCCAGCACTTGCCCGTGTCCCTGTTGCACACCCACGTCCCCACCACTTGCCCGTGTCCCCACGGTGCCTCCCCTCCTCTGCACGCCCCCTCGCTCCCCGGAGACCCTCCCTCCCTACCCTGGGATGGCAGCGGGGCCCGGGGGTCCTTACCGGGGCTGTCACACACGTACCCGCACTAACTTGGGTCCCGACACCCACGTCCCTCTGGGCGGCGGGAGGAGGCCGGGCCGGGGGGACCGCGAGCCCTTAAATCCCCCTGCACCCGGCCTTCGCCTCCTCCTCCTCCTCCCCTTCCTCCACCCTCCCCCTGCTGCCAGCGAGGGGGGGGACGGGGGAGAAAAGGCCACAAACTGGGCTTACTGGTGCCCTCTGCCGGGTTATACTGGGAGGACTGGGAGGACTGGGATGCACCAAGCCTGGTTGTAAGTGCTGAACATCCCTCCCCCGCTTCACACGGGAGAGTTTGGGGTGCCTCTTGGTGGGATAGATGTGCGTTTTGCCGAATTTTGCATTTTTTTCACCTAGACCGCGCTAGAGGCACCAGGGAGGGGTTGTGGTGGGGGTGATGAAGATGAGTGGCGTCTCCCTGCCTCAGTTTCCCCACACGGGCTCCTGCAGCAGCCCACGAGAGATCCCTGCTGGGATCCCGCGGCGTTACTGTAGGACCTACAATGAGCACGGCGTGGTGACGAGGGCGGGGTGGCTGGGGAGGGGGTGACACCCAGCCCTGCGCCAGTTTCCCTATGGCGGGGAGCGGGGGGCTCCGTGCCCCGCGGAGCCGCCCGTGGCTTCCCAGAAGGTGGCGGTGTCAGCCCACAGATCCGGGAGCCCCGGGGTGCGACCAAGGGAGCCCCGGCCGCCGCCATGGGACGGGCACAGCCCCTTGCGGACCCTGCAAAGCTCTCCGGAAGCCTTTCCCCTTCCCACGCTCTCCTCACCGCTCTGTGCCCCCCCGCGCTCTGTGAGCCCAGCAGAAGCGATTTGCGGCCCGTGGGTGTGATGAGCGTGTCCGTGCTCAGCCCGGCCCGGGGCACCGCGCGTTCCATGCCCGGCACCGCGCGTTCCCATCCCTGGCACCGCGCGTTCCATGCCTGGCACCGCGCGTTCCATGCCTGGCACCGCGCGTTCCATGCCCGGCACCGCGCGTTCCCATCCCTGGCACCGCGCGTTCCCATGCCCGGCACCGCGCGTTCCCATCCCCGGCACCGCGCGTTCCATGCCCGGCACCGCGCGTTCCCATGCCCGGCACCGCGCGTTCCATGCCCGGCACCGCGCGTTCCCATCCCCGGCACCGCGCGTTCCATCCCTGGCACCGCGCGTTCCCATGCCCGGCACCGCGCGTTCCATGCCCGGCACCGCGCGTTCCCATCCCTGGCACCGCGCGTTCCCATGCCCGGCACCGCGCGTTCCATGCCCGGCACCGCGCGTTCCCATGCCCGGCACCGCGCGTTCCATGCCCGGCACCGCGCGTTCCATCCCCGGCACCGCGCGTTCCCATCCCCGGCACCGCGCGTTCCATGCCCGGCACCGCGCGTTCCCATCCCCGGCACCGCGCGTTCCCATCCCCGGCACCGCGCGTTCCATCCCCGGCACCGCGCGTTCCCATCCCCGGCACCGCGCGTTCCATGCCCGGCACCGCGCGTTCCCATCCCCGGCACCGCGCGTTCCATGCCCGGCACCGCGCGTTCCATCCCCGGCACCGCGCGTTCCCATCCCCGGCACCGCGCGTTCCATGCCCGGCACCGCGCGTTCCATCCCCGGCACCGCGCGTTCCCATCCCCGGCACCGCGCGTTCCCATCCCCGGCACCGCGCGTTCCATGCCCGGCACCGCGCGTTCCATGCCCGGCACCGCGCGTTCCCATCCCCGGCACCGCGCGTTCCCATCCCCGGCACCGCGCGTTCCATGCCCGGCACCGCGCGTTCCCATCCCCGGCACCGCGCGTTCCATGCCCGGCACCGCGCGTTCCATGCCCGGCACCGCGCGTTCCATCCCCGGCACCGCGCGTTCCATCCCCGGCACCGCGCGTTCCATGCCCGGCACCGCGCGTTCCATGCCCGGCACCGCGCGTTCCCATCCCCGGCACCGCGCGTTCCCATCCCCGGCACCGCGCGTTCCATGCCCGGCACCGCGGCCGCGCCGCCGCCCGTGCTCCGGGTGTGCTGCTCGTGCTGGCACACTTGTTCAGCTGCAGCCATGCACACGAGCGGGTGTGTGCGCGTGTGCTCACGCGCAGCTGCAGCCGGGCAAGCAGCACACGCCCGTGCACAGCCTTGCACAAGTGCACGCGTGCCCGTGGCACAAGCGCACGCTGGGCCCTTGGTGGCACCGCTCGCTCGCACACGCGCCTGGTTCTGATGGTCACACGCGCGTGTTTGATGTTCACACCCGTGTTTGATGCTCACACGTTTGATGTTCACACACATGTTTGATGTTCACACCCGTGTTTGATGCTCACACGCGCGTGTTTGATGCTCACACCCGTGTTTGATGTTCACACGCGTGTTTGATGTTCACACGCGTGTTTGATGCTCACACCCGTGTTTGATGCTCACACGTGTTTGATGCTCACACCCGTGTTTGATGCTCACACGTTTGATGCTCACACCCATGTTTGATGCTCACACCCGTGTTTGATGCTCACACGCGCGTGTTTGATGCTCACACCCGTGTTTGATGCTCACACATCTTTGATGCTCACACATCTTTGATGCTCACACCCGTGTTTGATGCTCACACCCGTGTTTGATGCTCACACCCGTGTGTTTGATGCTCACACCCGTGTTTGATGCTCACACCCGTGTTTGATGCTCACACATCTTTGATGCTCACACATCTTTGATGCTCACACCCGTGTTTGATGTTCACACGCGTGTTTGATGTTCACACGCGTGTTTGATGCTCACACCCGTGTTTGATGCTCACACCCGTGTTTGATGCTCACACATGTTTGATGCTCACGCTCGTGTGCCCGCACGGCTGCTCTCGCACGGGCTCTCCCCGCAGCCCCGCTCGCTTTCCCGTTCGCACGATTGCCCGCGGCCGGGACCGCGCCCGGCTCGCCCGGGCCGGGCCGTGACCCCCCCGCCGGGGAGGGAGCCGGGGCTCCCCCGGGGGGATGTGCCGAGAGCGGCGGGGCGCGTGGGGCTCCCCCAGACGGGGCCTGGGGCCCCCCGAAAGAGTTAAAGGAGGCGCTCGGGAAGCCCGTCCCTCCGCGGCCCCATTGGTTTCCCATCCCAGATCCATCCTTCGCTCGCCACCCTCGCTAGGCCTCGGCGGCGTCACGAGCGGGGCCGGGGCTCAGCGGGCGCTCGCCCCATCGGGGCCGGGGCCGGCAGGAGTGGGGTGACGGTCATGGTGAGTGGGGGGACCCAGCGACACCCCCAAATGTGGGGGTGGCTGAGTGGGGGGCGCTTGGCCGAAGGGGGCGCCGGGTGATGCGTCTCCCATGGGATGCTCCGTGTAACCCCACAGGACGCCCCCCATTGCATCCCAGGGGACCCCCGGGATCCCCGCGGGACCCGCATGAGACCCTCACTGGGCCCTTAAGGGACCCCCATTGCATCCCAAGGGATCCCCCCGAGACACCCCCATGTGCCCCCACGGCACCCCCGGGGACCCCCCCTGCACCCCCGCGCCCCCCTGGGTGCCCCCTCGGGACTCCCCCCGTTTTCTTTGCGGCTGGTGGGGATCTCAAGCTGGGTGCCCCCCTGAACCCCCCTGAACCCCCAAATGCTCTCCTGACCAGCCCCGCGGGGGTTTGCACCGTGTTTCCCCCCCGAAGGGAGGGGGGCGCCCCCCACCCAGCCGAACCCACTTTTGGGGGGCTGTTTGCGAGCACCCCCACACTGGGTACTTCTCCTCCCTACGTTTTATTTATTTATTGTTTGTTGGTTTGTTGGTTTGGTTTTTTTAAAGTTTAACGCTTTTTTGCTGCTTTTTGAGCTTTTCTTAAAAAATTAATTTATTTGGTCCCCACAAAAATAGAGACCCCCTCCAAGCCCCTTTCCCGGCATCTCTAATTAACACCGGCACCTCTAATTAGCACTAGGAGTTGCTAATTACCCCCGATTATCCTGATGAGCAGCGTGAGCCGCGCTGGGCGCTGAGTGCGGGCTGCAGAGGTGCGGGGGCACCCATGGGTGCTGCGGGTGGGCAGCGCTTTGCCAGGCGGGGCTCGGGGGGGTGACCCGGGGGGTGACCCGGGGGGTGACCCGGGGGGTGACCCGGGGGGCTCCGGGTGAAGCTGGGGCTCGGAGGGGCTGGGGAAGGCGAGGAATCCCCATGGCGCCGGTGGCCGCGCTGGCTCGGAAATGGCGGCGGGGCCGGGAGCGGCGGCGGAGGCTCGGGGAGCGGGGAGCGGGGAGCGGGGAGAGGGGAGCGGGGAGAGGGGAGCGGGGAGAGGGGAGAGGGGAGAGGGGAGAGGGGAGCGGGGAGAGGGGAGAGGGGAGCAGAGAGCGGGGAGAGGGGAGAGGGGAGCGGGGAGAGGGGAGCGGGGAGCAGAGAGCGGGGAGAGGGGAGAGGGGAGCGGGGAGAGGGGAGAGGGGAGAGGGGAGAGGGGAGCGGGGAGAGGGGAGAGGGGAGCGGGGAGAGGGGAGAGGGGAGCGGGGAGAGGGGAGCAGAGAGCGGGGAGCGGGGAGCGGGGTGTCCCGGAGAGGGGAGCCCGGAGCAGCGGCGGAGGCTCGGGGTGTCCCGGAGCGGGGAGCAGAGAGCGGGGGTGCCCCGGAGCGGAGAGCGGAGAGCGGGGGTGCCCCGGAGCCGGGCCGGGAGCAGCGGCGGAGGCTCGGGGTGTCCCGGAGCGGGGAGCGGGGGTGCCCCGGAGCGGGGAGCGGGGGTGCCCCGGAGCCGGGCCGGGCCGGGCGCTGCCGACCCCCCGAGCCCCCCGGGGCTGCGCGGGCTCCCGGCACATGGCGCTCATTGTTCGGAGAGCGAAGGAGCGCTCTGGGGTAAAAGCAGGCTGTTTAAAGTAAGGCCGGGGGTTTTGTAAGTTGTAAAGAGAGTGAAAATTCCCTCGCGTGGGGAGTTGAAGTGTGGGGGCACCCCCCGAGTGCCCCCCACCCTATCGGAGCTGGGAAAATGCATTTTTATTGGGATTGAAGCAAATAACGGCGTGGAGGGGGGAGGTGTGTGACAAAAACTACCCCTAAAAGGGGCTGCTCCTGCTTCTCAGCAGAGGGGTGCTGCAGGGGGGGTCACCCAGAGGTGGTACTGGGCCCCCAAAATGGACAATTTGGGTGTTAAAAATCCCTCCCGGGCCCCAATTTCCCTCCAATTAAGGATGCTGGGGGTCGAGCCCGGTGTCTCTCGGGGGTGTTTTGGGGGAGCTCGGGCTCAGTTTGGGTTCTCTGATGGCTGGTACAGGGTTGAACTAACACATCTCTTGTGAAAGGAGAACAGAAAGAGATTATTTTTGGTCTTTTTCCTTCTGTTTTCATGCTGGGGTAGGCGGGGTGGGGGATCGCTGAGGAAAAAAATTGCATTTCCTCAGGAAATGGAGTGAAAGCTGGGATTCCAGGAATTTGGTGTTGCAGAACCGTGGGGGCTTCACGGATCCCCCCACCTCGTGAGTGGTGATTTGTGCCCGCAGCCAATTTCAGGCGTGTCCGAAGTACTAAAATAGGTGGAAAAAAGTGAAAGGGGTTGGGAAAATAGGATCTAAACAGAGATTTTCCTCACGATAAAATCTTGCAGTTGAGGCTCTTTTGCTTCACGGTTCTCAGGCTCCAGGCGGGCGCCCAGGGGAGATTTTGGGGCTGCAGTCCGAGATTTCGGTACAACCAAGGTGGGAAACCACCTCTTTGTTTTAACTCTTTCTCTTCCCCAGCTGGGTTTTGTGGTTAATTAAACTGAGGCTGGGATATGGGATCCCAGGAGAGGATGAGACTTGTTATTATTATATAAATTATATTTATATAACAAAAATATATAATATATTATATTATAATAAATATAAACATAATATATATGATATCATTTATTTAATTATTTATTATTCAATAATTAATATTTACTAATTAATAATTAATAATTAGTTATTTAATATTTAATGTTTAATAGTTAATTATTTAATAATTATAATATAATATTAATTATTTTTTATTATTATCATTGGCGTGCAGAGGGAGGTTTGGGAATGGTGCTATTGGAAACAAGGCTGAGAACCGGTGCTTTCATTCTGCCAGGGGAAACTGAGGCACGGATATGTGGGGTTTGGATCAAGTCATCCCTTTGGGATGGATGGCAGCGGACTGGGGGCATCCTGATGGGTGTGAAGCCCCTCCCTGCGCTGGCTGTGGGTGAAGGGTTGTGAGCGGTGCCATCGCTGGCGGGGTCGGGGTGGATTTTGGGGTGCCGAGCCCCTCGGGGGGGAGTGGAGGGCTGTTTGCTGTGTCGGGAGACAGTCTGGCTGGATGGCAGGGCAGTGCCAAAGGGAAGGAAACAGTGGCGGCGGCACGATAAGGGCCGGCTGCCAACCCGCGAGGTTTTCCTTGTTTTTCTGCCGGGGATGAGATAAGAGCCGGGCACAGGCACAAGATAATGCCCGGGAGTCACGGCGCCGGGAGGGAGCCCGTCCGCAGCTGAAATCCCCGGTCTGTCGCCTCTGGGTGCTCTGGGTGCCGTCTCCGGGTGTTTCACGGTGCGTGGGTTCCACAGCTGGGGCGCAGAGCCGCGAGCGAGCCGGCAGCGGCAGGGTGAAAAGCCATTTTCTGTGCCGCCAGCCTTCCCCAGGTGCCTGGCACTGTGGGATTCCCTTGCACAGGGGGGTCCCTCTCCCCGCTTCAGGGCGGAGGTGGATCCGGCTTTATTCCAGCCTGAAGGGGAGGTTGCACAACCCGGCCCCGGGGGAAAGCGAGGCGGGTTCAGGCTTTGCTCAGCTCTTGGCTCTGGCCCTCTTTGCTTTCCATAAACCATCCTCCGGCGTTTGTGTCGGCTTTTACTAACTCAGAGCCATTCGGATTTTGCTCGCTGGAGGAGGAGGTGGCTTTAGAAGGTGTGTAAATCTTTCTTATCCTTCATCCTCTTCCTCAACTCCGGGCCACTGAGCACCTCTGTTGCTGATCTCCCTGTGCAGATGTCGACCTACAAGCGGGCCACGCTGGACGATGAAGACCCCCTGGACTCCCTTGGTGACAGTGATGGATACCCCAATGGCTTTCAGGTATAGCTTCATGTGTCTTTTAGGGAGGAAAAGGGGGATTTTGTGTCCTGGCAAGCAGCAAAGGGGGTGCAGAAGGGTTTTCTATCTGGGACCAGTGTCTGGAGGGTAAAGTCCAGTGAGGGCAGAGCCATGTTGGCTCCTGCCACTCCTGCCCTTCGCTCCCCTTCTGGCACAGGGAGCCAGCACGGCTATATCCTGCCTCGCTGTTTCAGCACTCCACCTCCTAGCTTTTCTGCTGCCAAACCCCTTCCTAGCATGGTTGGGGTGAGCAATTATTGCAGCACTGGGACTTTTGTCCCCACATAAAAAGGGATTAGTTTAATTCCTTCCCAAGCAGTGGGAAAGCAGCTTAAAGAGGGCCAAGGGTGGCAAGAAAAAAACCCCATGGCTGCCAGTGTCTGGCCTCACCAGGAGGGGTTCAGGTCTGGAGAGATCCTCTCTGTCCTGGCCCCAATCCCAGCTCCATGTCTCTAGAATGGTGCTTTCTGACCCAAAGGTGTTTTTACTTTTCCTGGCGGGGCCGTCTCCACCTTCACATTGAGATGTTTCCTGGGGATGTTTTTTGCCTGAGTGGGAGTATCCTGTTAAGGCACTTTCAGATGAAGCCCCCACCCTGTCCCAGGGCTGGCAGTGGGGATGGGGACAGCCGTGGGATTACACTGTGCTTGAGAAAGTGTTTGGGGTGGCACGGGACAGCAGGTGAGCCCTCCAAAGCGCTCGTCCTGCTCCCTTTCCTGCCATTGTGCTGCCCTTCCTGCCTGGTTTCTGGAAGGCAGCGGCTGCCTTTTCCCGCTGAATCCATGACAGAACCCTCTCCTGGGCTAAATTTCTGCTGTGGCCTGTGGGAAGCAGAATGGGGGCTGCATCAGTGAGTTTTTCTGCCAGCGGGGAGATGACGCTGCTCTTCCCACAGGTGAACTTCCGCAGCTCCCGGGGCAGCCGGGGGTGCTGGGCTGAGCGGACACGCGCTGAAAAGCAGCTGGTGGTGCTGGTGGGGGTGCTGGTGGTACTGCTCGTGGCCTGTCTGCTGGGACTCGTCTTCCAGTACAGAGCCAGTAAGTCCTTTGGTTATTTTCTGGGAGCCAAAACTCCCCCAGGAAAGGGAGGGTCCTGGGTTCAGCCTCTGTGTGCAAACACTGAGGCAGAGCAGCTTATCTGAGTAACTGGTGGGGATGGTTTGCTCAGGCTTTGAGCAAACAGCTGCCCCTTTGACCAGGGTGGGCTGCTGGAGAGTTCCCAGAACACAATATTTGGTGCGAGGGTGGGATTCCCACCTGCCCCCCTCACTCCAGGACAGGATCCTTGGGTATCAAACAGGATGCTCAGGTGTGGGGTGGGATCTTTGGGCTCAAAACAGGATGGTCACCTGCACCCCTTAACCCCCAGAGTGAAATGCTGAGATGCAGGATAAGATATTTCTCTGACCCTTTATCCTGGAGCTTGATGCCTGAGCACAGGATGGACCATTTCTCTGCATCCTTCACCCCAGGGTGGATGACTGGGCACTGCACAGGATCTTTGGGCATAAGATGAAATGCTTGCCCAGGGATGGGAAGTTTGGCCAGGATGCTCAGACATAGGCCAGCATGCTAGTCCATATTGCTTGCCATAGAGCAGGGTGGTAAGCTCCAAGGTGGGATGCTCGGGTACCAGCTGGGGTATTTGCCCCTTCAGCTCAGGGCAGGATGCTCTGTGGTGCCACTCATCCTGCTGCAGCAGAGGAGCTGACCTGTTCCTGCCCCGCCAGGGTCACCCAGCGTGTGCCTGTCAGAAGCCTGCATCTCCGTTACCAGCTCCATCCTCAGCTCGCTGGACCGCACGGTGAATCCCTGTGAGGACTTCTTCAGCTACGCCTGTGGGGGCTGGATCAAGGCCAACCCTCTCCCTGACGGTCACTCGCGCTGGGGCACCTTCAACAACCTCTGGGAGCACAACCAGGCCATCATGAAGCACCTGCTGGGTGAGTGCGTGGGAGCGGTGGGACCCCGCAATTCTCAGCGGCCCCATCAGGTGCAGGGAATGCCAAAAACACATACACAGAAACATGAGGTTGGAACTTAACTCCAGTGTCAAACCAGTCTGTGACACACATGCTGTGAGACACAGATCCTGGCTGTGTTTGCTCTCCTCGATGGTCCTGAGGTTTTTCACTGCGGTGCTGCTAGTCTTTGGTGCCGAGCAGGGAAAAGGCCTCTGCTCTGTAAACACCATGGTGGCATTCCCAGAAATTCTGAAATTGAGGATTTGCTCTCTAGACTGCATCCAGAGGCTGTAGTGCCTCAATGTCACCCCAGATCTGCATTTTTCCTGTTCTATAACTTCCAGCCTTTGTGAGCAGCCTTTTGGGGGGCTGGCTGCCAATATGGCCATTTTTGGGGGGCTAAAACTCCCCCAGCAAAGGGAGGGTGCTGGGCTCGGCCTCTGCGTGCGAACACCAAAGCAGAGCAGCTTATCCGAGCAACTGGCGGGGACGCTCTGTTCAAGCTTTGAGCAAACAACTGGCTCCTTATCAGCACTTTCCACTGCGCCAGGGCTGATTATCTGGAAAGAGAAGGTTTGGGAAGAGTGTTGTCTTTTGAGAGAAAGGGGGTGGCGCGGGAACAGCTTTGTCCCTGGCTTTTCCTGCAGAAATCTGGTGCTGGTTTTACTGGGAGAGGAGACTGGGCCTCCAGCCAAGTGGTTGCGTTCGGCATTTCCTTGAATTCCTTGGAGCTGAGGGACCTTTAGTTAATAAAACCACAGAGCTGAGAAGCCAAAGGTGCAAGCTGTGTCATCAGGAAAATAAATTAAAAAAACCCCAAAAACCCTCTGGGGAAGCAGAATTTTAGCTGGGGGGATGAAAGGAAGGTTTTGGAGGCAGAGGAGAAAAATGGGTTTATTGTTCCTCTTTGCAGGAATAAAGAATCACAGGGCTGGGAGGCACCAGCACATAGGCAAGGGCAGCACCTGGGGCTGGGAATATCAGAGCTGCTGGAAAAAGAAAAAATATTTTTTTTCTTTCTTTCTTTATCTTTTGACCTCAAAGAGTTGGAACAGTCACTGTGTGTGGGAAAGGAGATGGGGGCAGGAGGCCAGGAAAGGATGGGGTCAATAGGATGTCCCTGGAGGCATGGCAGGGACTGTTGGGACAGTCCTTGGTGCCTTTTTGGAGCCTGGCCTTGCCCAAAGTGGGGCTGAATCCTTCTGGCTCCAGCGGACCCCCATCCCTGGAGCCCCACATGATTCCTGGGTACCTCCCACAGAAAACACCACGGCCAATGTGTCAAGCGAGGCAGAGCGCAAGGCACAGCGCTATTACCAAGCCTGCATGAACGAGAGCAAGATCGAAGAGCTGCGTGCCACCCCACTCATGGAACTTATCCAAAAGGTTTGTCCCACTCCTTGTGGAAAATCCACCTTCCCTCTGCAAAATGGGGGGAAAAGCTCAGTCGTGGGCAGTCCTCACATCCTCCATACTCCATTCTTAGGGCTTCCTGCAGAAGAGCATCCCCCCGGTCAGGCAGGCAGAAGCAGGGATTTATAATCCTGTAAGGGGCTTTTTAGCCCCTTTGCAAGATATTTCCCCCTAGGATGGATATTGAGGGGATATTGAAGCAATTTCAGGTGTCTGTTTCTTGCTTGAATGTTGGTTGCTGTCTGTCCCCAGCTGGGTGGCTGGAACATCACAGGTACCTGTGCTGGTGACAACTTCAACAAAACGCTGCGGGAGGTGACGGCGCATTATCGCACCTCGCCCTTCTTTTCCGTCTACGTCAGTGCTGACTCCAAGAACTCCAACAGCAACGTCATCCAGGTGGATCAGTCAGGGCTGGGCCTGCCATCGCGGGATTACTACCTGAACAAGACTGAGAATGAGAAGGTGAGGGTGTTGCAGGAAATGCGTGTTGGCTGGGGGATGCCGTGGGTGGGAGGCACCCACCGTGCTGATCCCACCTGTCTGACCACGCAGGTGCTTGCTGGGTACCTGACCTACATGGTGCAGCTGGGGATGTTCCTGGGAGGCACCGATGAGGAGTCAACACGGCAGCAGATGCAGCAGATATTGGACTTTGAGACGGCCTTGGCCAACATTACCATCCCCCAGGAGAAGCACAGGGATGAGGAAGTCATCTACCATAAAATGACAGCAGGAGACCTAAAGGTAGGAACGGAGCTGGAGAGCTTCTCTGTTCTGCTGTGGTTTGGGAAGTGGGGTGGATGGGTGGAGCTCCTCTGGGAATCCTGACACCAGCTGACAGCCTGGGAAGCTCTTGTGCAACAGCTTGGCATATGTCCTCCTTGGGGAAATCCTGGCCTGACCCTTCCTCCCAGCCTCTGGACCACCCCTGGGGCTGGCAGCTGTCCTACTGCAGCACTTCTGTCCTTCTGGCACTGCTGCCCCTGGATGGACGTCAGCCTGCTCACCTCCCAGTGTCCCCAAAGGGGCTCTAATGACTTGTATCAACATCTCTGACACCCACCCCACTTTCTTTTCCTACTTTGTGGGAGGAAATTGTTTACTCCCCTCTAACCTTTCAAGGATGCTGCTCTTATGGGAACTGGTGTCTGCAAAGTCAGCTGAATCCATCAAATGGGGACTAATACAGCCAATTCCAGTTCAAGAAGCAGCTGTCTCCCCTTGTGATGGTTTTCAGGTCCATAGCAGCACTGTGGTTTTTGCAGGAGCTGGCACCAGCTGTGGACTGGATGCCTTTCCTCTCCACAGTCTTCTACCCCGTGGAGCTCAACGAGTCAGAGCCCGTTGTGGTCTATGCCAAGGAGTACCTGAAGCAGGTCTCTGACCTCATCCTGGCCACGGATAAATGGTGAGAACCCCCACCCTGTATGGAGACCTGTGTACCCAGGGTGGGCAGGAATGTGCTGCTGCCTACTCACCACCTCCCACCACAGTCTCCTCAACAACTACATGATCTGGAACCTGGTGAGGAAAACCAGCCCACTCCTTGACCAGCGCTTCCGGGATGCTGAGGAAAAATTCATGGAAGTGATGTATGGGACAAAGAAGGTGAGGGTGAAGTCCCCAATGTCCCTGAATGTCACCACTAAAATGGTGATGGCTTTTTATGTCAAGGCCCTGTCATGTGGCATACAAACAATAGAGATGTGGGGCAGCTTTTGGGGTGGCGGAGGGTTGGATGGGCCAGGTGGAGCAAGGGGTAGGAATGTGGAGGGCTTTGTTCCGTGCCACCACTGATGACCATCTCCTGTCACTTGCAGAGCTGCCTCCCACGCTGGAAGTTCTGCATCAGTGACACAGACAACAACCTGGGCTTTGCCCTGGGGGCCATGTTTGTCAAGGCCACCTTTGCTGAGGACAGCAAGCAGGTGGTACGTCCCCAAGACAGCAGCGTGCGAGTCCCAGTGCTGGGGAAGCTTCTACAGTGGTGGAACTGTCGGGGCAGACAATGTTTCTGTGTGCGCTGTGCAGCTCTGTGTGCTGCTTTTTTCACCATGTGTTGTCTTGGCCTCCCAGCCTCTTCCTCCCTGTGGTGTGAAGGTCCTCGACCTCTCTGGGACAGGAAGCCGGCTCTCTGGACTGACGCTGTGCTGCCTTGTTTTGTCTAGGCGGAGGAAATGATAGCAGAGATTAAAACTGCCTTCGAGGAAAGCCTGGAGACCCTGCAGTGGATGGATGAAGAGACAAGGAAGTCAGCCAAAGAGAAGGTGGGGTGCTACTGGCTGCACTGGGGAGAAGGGTGAGGGTGGAGAACGGTGAAACCAGGCGAGCCTCTCCTTCATCTCTGGCACTGAAAGCACTCTGGTCCTTGTCATCCTCCAGGCAGATGCCATCTACAACATGATTGGCTATCCCAAATTCATCATGGACCCCAAGGAGCTGGATAAAGTCTTTAATGACGTGAGTTGGTCAGATATGTCCCCTGGGTGTTCTATAGGATGTGCAGGATGTGTCCATATCTCCAAGGCCTCAGCCTTGAACCCCAGGCTTCCTCCAGAAGGGGCTCACTGATGTCCTTGGGCCTTCTCTAGGGACTTCCCAGAGACCTGTGGGCCAGTCCTGGGGTGGCTGTGGCTCATGGGATTCCTGCCTGGGAAAAGGAGGAGTCGTTTTCTATAATGGTGATTCATTGCCCTCCAGAGACTCCACAGATGTTGGAAAGGAGGAGAAGCCGTAACTGCTGGCTCTGGAGGCTCAGATGTTACTGTGGAGGGAGGAGTGGGGCTGGACAATCACCACACACTGCTCACACCTTGTTCTTTTGCAGTACGAGGCTGTTTCTGACCTCTATTTTGAGAACGTCATGCAGTTTTACAACTTCTCAGCCAGGGTCACGGCTGACCAGCTCCGGAAACCACCAAACCGGGACCAGTAAGTCCTTTGCTCCACTTCCACTGTGTTCAGCGGGGAATATCAACATATCTGGAGCACTGGGATTTGGTGTCCACCAGGCTGTGCTGGTTTTGGGGAGATAAATTTAGGACAACAGCTTTGCAGCAAAAGTGGATTATGCTGCAGCAAACACTGGTGATGGTTTGTGTTGGCATGTTGGCTGTGTTTGTGTTCCTGCAGGTGGAGCATGACACCTCCGACAGTCAATGCGTATTACTCTCCCACCAAGAATGAGATTGTCTTCCCTGCTGGCATCCTCCAGGCCCCCTTTTACACCCGTGCATCCCCCAAGTAAGAGCCACGGGAAAACAGAGAGGGACGGATTCCCAGCTTTCCTCCTATATCCAAATGTTAGGCTAAGTTTCATGGCTGTGGGGAGCAGAGGCTGCTTTCTTAACCTCTGCATTACCCTCCTGCAGATCCCTGAATTTTGGTGGGATTGGCGTGGTGGTGGGCCATGAGTTGACACATGCCTTTGATGACCAAGGTATGACCAGGGCCAGGTGGGTGGGCAGCTGGAGGGGTGGCCAGGATGAGATGAAGGATCCACCATGTTCTTGCAGGCCGGGAATACGACAAAGATGGCAACCTGCGTCCCTGGTGGAAGAACTCCTCGGTGGAGGCCTTCAAGCATCAGACAGCGTGCATGGTGGAGCAGTATGGCAACTACACTGTCAACGGTGAGGCAGTCAATGGCAAGCACACCCTCGGGGAGAACATCGCCGACAATGGGGGCCTCAAGGCCGCCTACCGGGTAGGACCATGGGGCTGGGGAGATTTGAAGGGGGACACGGTGTGGTGGGATTTGTGGTGTCTCCTGAGCTTGCTGTGCTCCCTGGTTTTCAGGCATATCAAAACTGGCTGAAAAAGAATGGGGATGAAGAAACACTCCCAACTCTTGGCCTCACCAACTACCAGCTCTTCTTTGTTGGCTTTGCACAGGTAGGTCATGTGGGCACACGGATTTTTGGGGGTGGAGTATGTCCAGATAGGGTTGGGAGGGTGTGATGGGAAAACAGAGTCCTCCAGAGATGATGTAGTGGATGGAGAATGAGACTGGGGTGGTGCTGGTGACAAAGGAAGACAAAGCTGAAGCTCGAGCTGCCGTGGCCCCCATCACACAGGCAGAGGTTGGGTTCAGCACTGAGCTGGCCCCATGGTGATGGGTGTCAGTACTCAGGCCCCTCGCACTCCATTTGCAGGTGTGGTGCTCAGTTCGCACACCAGAGAGCTCACACGAGGGGCTCATCACGGATCCCCACAGCCCCTCGCGTTTCCGCGTCATCGGCACCGTCTCCAACTCCAGGGAGTTTGCAGAGCACTTCAGCTGCCCCCCAGGCTCCCCCATGAACCCCCTCAAGAAGTGTGAAGTCTGGTGATGGGTGAGTGCCCAAGGGAACCAGCGGCTGGTTGCTTTGTCCTCTGCCAATAGCTGGGCTTCCCCAGTCCTTTGAGGCTCAAACCACTTCTCCATGCCATGGAGAGCCCAACTCTTCAGCTGGAGCAGTGTCTGTGCCCCTGGCATTGTCTGAGGTTCAGTCCACTGTGAAAACTTCTCATCCCCCTGCTTGTTGGTGAAATGACGTAGGTTTGGGGGTCTCCTCTTTCCCACCATGACCGGGCCAAGTGTCAAGGCACACACGTATCCGTGGGCACTGCCTGTATTTACACACACACAGTGCTCCAGCCTGACCCACTGCCTGCAAAACCTCTCTGCTGTGGAGGTGCTAAAGGGAAGCCCCAACAGTGGCAGGTTTGTCTGCGTGTCTGAGTACACCTGATGTACCACCTTCTCTCCAAAGATGCGCACACGAGGGTGGGAAATATTTTAAGAAATATTTTTTTGGGGGGGAAATACATATATTTTTTTCATGTGTTGTGGAATACACTGGAAATTTTCAGGGAAAAAGCATTTAAAAGCCTTTTAGTAAAATATTAGTATATTTATTAATTTTTTTTTTTACTTAGTGCAGCTGTAGGTGCAGTACCCTGTGGTGACAGTCCCTTGGCCAGGGAAGCTGGGCAGGGCTGTGGATATCTTTCCAGTCTTGGATCCTGTGTTTCTCTGGGAGGGACTATCCCTCAGAGGATGCTGATGGGAAAATTAGGGACAGCAGGCCTGGGGACAGGGCTGGAAGATGCTGCACATCACAGAGGCTGTGCTGGCATGCTGCAGCTCCTGGGATTAGCTTTAATTTCAGAGTGTAAAGGGAAAAATTGACATAACCAAAGATGTAACCAAGGTGGTGATGGGGTGGATGAAGCATCCTGTTCTCCTTCCTGTCCCTTCTGAAGTCAGGCCAGCCAGGATATCCTGGCCCTAAAGCTTCCCAGACAAGTGCAGGCAGTTCCTGCCACTGCTTTTCTCATGCTGAGCCTGCCCTCTGCACGGGAAGCTGCAAGCCCCAAAAGCACCACGTGGCCCCAAAATTCTGTCCCTCCACAGGTGGTTTGGCACCAGTGTGAGAAGTGATCAGGATGGGGCTGAAGGACTTTAAGGGATGTTTTTAATACTTGTTTTGAGGGGAAAGCACTGACAGGAGCTCAGGTGCTGTGTGTTGTCTTTTGCTCTAGACAAAGCAGAGACACGGAGGAATTTTTAATATTTATATGTAAAGGGAGGGATGGAAGGGGCTGTTTTTTTGTAACTATTTTTTCACCCTATGTGTGGGGCTAATTGTAATTGAAATAATAAATACTTTTTACTGGATTTGGAGCTTATCATGACTCATTTTCTTATAGCAGGAGGCTCTGCATCCCTTTATTTGTGCCCTTCTCCCTGTCTACACCACTAAGACTGTCCTGTGTTGACAAAGCTGAGCCAGGAGCCTTTTCCCAACCTGTGCTTGGTGACTGCTGCCTCTCTTGGAGGCTAAATCCAGGGGTTTTTGCCCTAAAACCTTACTCTCACTGCAGGTGGCTCTTTGCTTTCCATCTCTATGGCATGACCCCACACAGCTCCCTGGCAGGGAGGTCTTTCCTGTATGCTTTTCCTTCCTCCTGGGTGAGTTTTTAGCCAGCTGGGCTGTGGTTGGATCCAGTGGCACAGGCCCCACCACAGGTTTCTCTTCAAACTCCCTTATTTATGGCTTGGTGATTCGGGGGGATGCTGCCAGCTCCATAACACAGGCCAACATGCACTTCAAGCAGATGCTCCATGGCTTCATCAGGCTTGCCCAGAAAATGCAAGGTAGGACCTGGGCTGCAGGCTCCCTGCAAGCCTCACCTCAGCACCTGGCAGGGCTGATAGCCATTAACCATGTCAACTGCTTTGTACTCCTTCGCTATTTAGCCTTGGAATTATTGGGGGCTGGATTTGGGGCAAAACTAGGGGGCTGCAGCCCACTGATAGCAAACTTTTGGGAATACAGAGCATTTCTGCTGCTGGCAGGGGCAGGACCAAGCCAGCAGTGAGCTGGGGACACGGATGTTGCATAAATAAGACATTAAAATACCCCTCTGACCTTTTTTACCGTGTTTTCTCACCCAGATGGAACCAAAATGTAGTAATAGCACTCACTTTCTGCTGGCACCACTCAGTGTGAGGCCCTCGGCTTCCTGCAGTGCTGGAGAGTGGCTGTGGCCGTTGTTTTCCAGAGGTCTGCCTGGAAATGGTGCAAACCCGCAGAGGGCGGTGGAGCTGAGAAAATCGCTGCCTGCACACTTCGGTGCTTGGCTGGCAGGAGCCAGTCCTGTTTCAGTCTGGATGTGGCCCCACGTGTTTGAATTGTGGTGGAATACCTGCATTCCTAGGGAAAGAGAGGAGCAACGTGGGTGTAAGGCAAAGAGGAATAGACTGGGGCTGGGGTGAGAGGGTGTTTTCCCAGCTGCAAGGAGCAGGGAAGGGAGTACAGGAGTCACATGGAGATGCTGTTAGAAGTGGTTTAACACCATCCAAAAAGGAAATGTTTTGGCTCTCTGGGGCTTAGTTGCAGGGAGGAACCAGGCAGGTGATGGCTCAGGGACAGCCCCAGGGCAGAAAGGACTTTGAGGGTGACCATCAGCTGTGCTGTGGCAGGGGACAACCGTGGTCAAGGCTGCCCATGTGGGGCTGAGAGCAGGTGGTGGGAGTTTTCCTCCATGGGAGGCTGCAGGCACAGGGAGAGCGGGCAGGAGGTGAATCATCCTGCTCTGTGCCAGTGCCTGGTGTGGGCTTGCCTGGTCCTGGGTGGCATTTGCTTTATTTTGTACTCAGCTGTGCCCTGGAGGGCTGAGACATTTGCCGAGGGCTGAGCTTGAGCAGGGGGGGAATGGGGAAAGCTCCAAGCAAGACTATTTTCTTTTTCTTTTTCTTTTTTTTCTGTTGGGTGTTTTTTTTTTTTGTCTGGAGGGGGTTGGAAGAGGATCTGTTCAGGAAAAGCAGGAGAAGCCAAAAGAGGGGGAGGTGCTTCTGTGCTGCACTGGGTGAAAGCAGGCACCTGGAGCATGCTGGAGCCTCCACACGGAACTGGAAATGGGGGCTGTTCATAGGTTTGGTGGGGCTGAGACAGCTGTTGAGAGGTGAGAAGCTGAACCCAACCATCTGAACTGCCCTTCTCCTTCCTGCTTTGTTCCCTCCAGGTAGGATCTAACCCCTGACACATCACAACATGCCGAGGTCACCTAGTGGGACAAACAGATTGTAGGGCCAAAAGCTTCCCTGAACAAGCCATACCTTCCTGAAGGCAGGAGGATGGGGAGCAGCTTTCTAAATCTCACCTTGCAGCTGGGACCTGCTCATTCTGATCACTGTGAGTTTTCACTCAGAGCCAGAGCAACAAGAAGGCTCTATCTCCTCACTCACTCCCAGGACCACGGCTTTATGCTTTTGTCACTTTATGCTTTTCTCTCCATGAGCATCCCTTCAGGAAAACAGTCATTTTGCAGTGATACCCCAACCCTGTATTTTCCATAGTTCACCAACAGCTCCAGCATTCCTACCACACTCTGTGCTGTGGCAGGTACATGAGAGACTGGTGGGACTGGTGAAAGGGCTGGTGATGGTCTGAAACAGCTCAGCACTGTAGGCTCCAGCGGCCCATGGTGACACATCAGTTCCCAGGTGCTAATAAAGCTAGCAGGAAAAAGAGGAGGAAAAACAAAATGGAGAGGCGAGAAGGGTGTGAATCCAGCTGGAACTCACTCAGGCTCTAAAGTCTGCAGGATTTGTTGGCCAAATCGTCCTACACAGGGTAGATATATCTTTTTCTTCTCAGGGAAAAAGATGTCTGGGGAGAGACACTGACTCTGGAGGGGGCTTTAAGGCAGAGCCAGGAGCCTGGCTCCTTCTCCTGGCCAGCACATTTTGGGAGCTTTAACAGACAGTATGGTGAAAATACCATTTTATTTCCTTTCTAAACAGGCAGAAAGTGTTATATCCAAAGATTCTGGAGTTTGGAAGCTCTTTTGCAGCTGTGTTTACAGGCAGCTATTTCTGTAGAACAGAGGCAGCTATGGATGTCAATTTGCTTTTGAGATGACTTTCCTTCCATGCAAAGGGGGATACCTGGAGAGTGTCTGTGCCAGGAGGTGGTCATGGAATGGCACCAGCCCCCCCAGAACACACTGCTCTACTTGCCCCCTCCAAGCAGTAACAGCCAAGTCTTTACCAGCTGTGGAGGAAGAACTGTCTTCCCAGCAGGATCAGTGTGCTGTGGACATAGCAGCTCTCCAGGATGCTGGGAGATCTTCTAGTCCTTGGGCAAATCCCGTAACATAAGAGAAGTTCTTCCTTCTGGGGAGTTTGCCATTTTTGGGCAGTGGAGGAGTACTTGGCCTTTGTTTTAGGTCATTCTTATTTCTCTCTTCAGTTTTCCTGGTGGGGAATCACTTAATATAGCAGGCTGAAGGCTGCTGAGGAAAACTGAGTCAGAAAAAACCAGCCAGAACCCCTAAATATTTGTAGCTGGGATCAGATGGAAATATTTCCCACTCAGAACTTCTTTACAGGCTGGCAGGGCTTGGTTGGGCTCTTTCCCCTCAAAAAGAAATCTCAGTATTTCCTATTTCCCCCCATTTTCCACAGGCAGTGTGAGGTATGTATGAGCTCACCTCCTCCCAGGTATTTCCCTTACCCCATTGCAGAACAAAGAGTGCAGAAAGGGACACTAAGCAGCACATGAGTCACCTTCCCCTGCCCCACTAATGCCTGCAGGCACTGCAGGAGGTGGCTGTACCCTCCGGGTAGCAAGTAAGTAAGAAAGTATTCCAGTTGCAGGCTGCTTTTAATGGAGACCTGTGTGGCAGCTCCCAGCTTTCCTTCTGAGAACACACCGCAGAGGAGGGAGATTCTGGATACACTGCAATCCTTGTGCATCCCAAACCTGCTCTGCACAACCCCATTGTTCAGTTACTCAGAGTCTGACGCCAAAGGGAAAACATACTCAAGACCCTTCTACTTGCTTTTGTCCACTGTACTGGAGTTCTGCTCCAGTGAACAACACCCAGTCCAGATAGCCCACCTTCAGATTTGTATTTAAAATCCAAAATTGCTTTTCTGCATAGAAACAGAACCATGGCACAGACTCTCAGCTACTCTCCAGGTGCCTGAACACACTACCACGAGAGCTGTTCAGTAAAAGAAGCTTTTCATGTTTAAGGGTTTATTTGTGATTGCATTAAAGCATTCTTAAACCTGCAGCTGCTCAGAATTTGCAGCAGACAGGACACAAGTAAACTCTGGGAAGGTTTCCTAGAGCAGCAGCCGAGGCTGGGTGACTGGGGCAGCAATACTTATGGGCACAGCAAAGGTGCTGGGAGCATCTCCCTGGGACGTGCAGTGAGGCAGGAATGTTGGAAGGTGCCAGCAGGTTGGAATGAGCCCTCGGCAGCCAGTGGCAGGGCAGGACACGTCAGGACAATCTGGCAGCTGCTGGAATCTGTTCTGAGGTGCTTTTTATCTCTCTGAGATGGTACAAACCACCTTGGCTGCTGCCAAGCTCAGACGGTGGCCGTGAGGAGGGATATGCAGGTTAGATGTGAAATGGTGAACACAGTGGTGGTGTGGCAACCCTTGGGGGTGATGGCTTGGTGTGACCGTGGGGTCAGGTCTGGACGGGTCACCCCCCTTGGGGGTCCCGGGGTCCCTCACAGCCACCCTGTCACCCTCAGGACTGTCTTCCCTCATGAGGGGCTGCAGTGTGGCCCCTATCAGCTGCCCCAGAAGCGGGGAATTGGGGCTGGGGGTGAGGTTTCTTAGGTAAGCCCCTTCCTCGGGCCCGCGGTAGGGTGGGTACTGCAGGACCCCTCACAGCCAACAGGCTCCCAGGGGTCCCGGGTTTACACATTGCATTCAGAGCTGCTCTCCCCTCCCTTACGATGCCTCAGGGGAGGCTGCAGTGCTGGCCCTTCCAGCCCCTCCAGAAGGCAGGAATTTGGGCTGGAGGTGAGTTTTCGGGCAGGGGAAGCCCTCAGTGGGTGCTGAGGGATTCCAGGCTCCCCTGAGAACCTCGGGCCAATCCCTCAGCGCCAAGCGCTGCCGAAGTCTCTCCGAGCTGAATCGAATGTCCCCGAATCCCCATGGCGACCCCGAGGGACGCCGAAGATTGCTGAGAAGCTCCGAGGAACTACGAGCGGGGCGGGAATCCCTCTTCCGAGCCCCTCCGAAGCTTCCCGAACTGCGTCACGCCCTCGTCTTCCGGAAATAACCGAAATTTACCGAGCGCGGGGGTCACGGGAGGTGCTGGGCTGAGCGGGGAGGGAGGGGGAGCACGGCAGGGCGCTTGCGCCCGCGAAACCCTCTCCGGAAGAACCCGAGGTTTGCCGAGCGATCCTGGCTGACGAGAAATTCCGGAAAGAGCCGAAGGTTGCCGATCAGCGGTGGGCCGAGCGACTCCGGAAAGAGCCGAAGGTCGCCGATCGGCTCTGGGCCGAGCGGCTCCGGAGCGGCCCGAAGGCGCCCGAGCGCCCGCCCGGCCGGACAGCTGGAGGCGGCCGCAGCGCCATGTTTGATGCTCCGCTACTCCAGTGAGGAAAATCCGCCGGCATCGCCCCCGAGCCGCCGCCGCGAACGGCTCCGCTACCCCCGGCGAGGGCGACCGCGACCCCCCGCCGCCGCCGGCTCATGAGCAGCGCGGCCTGAGCCGCCCCCCCTTCCCTTCCCTCCCTCCCTCCCCTCCCTCCCTCCCTCCCCGCCGGCCCCTCTCCCGAGCCCTCCGGGAGGCGCGTTGTCACGGAGACCGGCGCCGGTGCCGGCCCGCCGCGCTGCCCCGGCTCTCGCCCGGCCCGCTCCGCGGCTCCCCCCGGCCCCGCTCCCCGCCGCGGGGTGGTGGCTGCGCTTGGCCATGAGTTTACCGCAGAAGGCGGCTTTGAAACCCGGCGCGGCGGCGGCGGCGGGGACCGGCCCCGGGAGCGGGGCGACGGCGGGGCCGCCTCCTCCCCCGGCTCCCCCTCACCCGGCGCCGGCGCCTCACCCCAACATCAGGGCCTTGCCGCCACAGCCGCCCCAACAGTATCCTTTGCCCCGGGGGTTCGGGGGGTGACACCCCCTCCCCACAGCGAGCGGAGCCGGGGGGGTGAGGGCTGCGGGGATCCCCCCAGACCTGGGGGCGGTGGGGGGTGAGAGGTCGTGGGGCCCCCCAGAGCCGGGGGGTGTGTGAGGTGGGGCTTGTTGAGGGGTCCCCAGCTCCTTTTTGTGTGTCTGTTTGTGTGTGGGGCCCCCTGCGCAGGGGGGCTGCACCTGCTGGGATGGTGGGAAACGGGGGCCGTCCACCTCCCCAGCGGGTTGGTTTGGAGGTTCAGCCCTTTCCAGGGGGTCCCTTTTCCCCCTCCCCCAAAGCAGCGGTGACCCCAAGGGTAAACTTTTAATTATAAATCGTTCTTCAGTTTTGCTTCTGGTCCTGCCCAGGTAAGTGCTTTGGTTTTATTGTTTTTCCAAGCGAATTTAAATCCAATTTTTTTATTTACAGCTGGGGACCATTTTCATGTGATTTATTTTATTTTATTTTTCCTACTTGGCTGATGGGATAAATCTTAGGTGGAACGTTTCACTGAGCGGCTTTCCCTGACAGGCCACACGTGATGGGGAGGAGGAGGAGGCTCCCACTCCCCAAAATCCCCCCACCAAAGCGGCCGCTGCTACAAAGAGAGGCCGGCGGGGGCTGTGAGTGTTTTTTAAAGGTCTTCGGTTCTGTGCTGCGAGTAGGCCCCAAGTCAGGAGGGAAATACTGCAGGGATCACCAGGAAAGTGCCTGCCGGCCTGAGGTTTTGTTTCCAGCGTCCGATAGCATCCCGTTGCAAACCGGCTGTTCTCTTCCCCTCCATCCCTGGAGTTTTGGGGGGTATGAAGTGAAAAACACACTTTGTGAAAGATCTCCGTGCTGTGTTATCCGGGAATGATGCAGGGACGATCGGGAGTGTGTTTTTCCATTAATGTTTGGCGGTGTGTTGGATTTTAAGGTGGAAGTGCAGGGTGGTTTTCGTGCTGTGTTCCCTGTGTGTAAGCATTTTCTTGCTCTCACTTTCATTTTGGAGGTGGGAAAACCCAGCCCTTTTATAATCAGTTTAGGTCTATTGTTTTCTTGAGCTTCCGGCAAGAATCACCCCTGCCATGACAGCAAATTCATTGCTTAAATCATGAGACTGTTGACGTTACAGATTTGTTTGGGTCAAGTGAAAACCCCTGGACGTTCTCTTTGCTGGCTGATTTTTGCCTGATTTGTGGTATTCCGTTATTCCAACCGGTGCTTTAGGAATAAAATAAGTGGGAAGGTGCTGTCAGTAGAGTCAGTGGGGTGGTGGTAAGTAAAACTGTTGCTCAGGGAAAATTTGCTTCGGTTTTGAGGGATGTGCCAAGAGTTGGAGTGGGAATGCTGGCCAGTGTGCAGAGGCTGTGCCCAGCTGAACTTCCCAGCAAGGTGCTGGTTTGTCTGTGAAGGGGCTGTTTTATCGGGGAACGTGGCACTTGGATGCCTTGGGAGTTGGAGACTGAAGTTTGCCTGGATGTGGGGCTGTGCTGGGCTTTCCGAAGCGCTTCATTCCCTGGGGAACTTCTCCGGGTGTTGCTGAGGGGGATCCTGCTGGGTCGGAAGAGGGGCTGTGATGTTGTGTTGTTGCTGTTGGTGAGTGTTGCATGAAGCACAAGCATGAGGGATGAAGTTTGGGTTACTCTGAGTACAGCCTGAAAACAAAAGAGCTTGGGAAGCCTGGAGAAGCTCTTAGAGGAGCTGGGACTGCTGTGGCAGTGTGTCCCATCCTAGGAACCCGACTGGACACGGTGAGAAGGAGGGAGAAGTGTTAGATGGAAATGATAAGTTGGTGTTGTGGAAGTGTGGAGGTTAAAATGACACAGTTTCACTTTTATTTCTCGACATGCCTGTTTTGAAAACATTATGTCTGACCGATATCTCTCCTTAACTCCTAAACCACTGATCTGTGCTTGGAAGCAAAACACTTTGTTTTTGATGCTCGGTGTCCTGGTGAAGCTTATTCGGGTGCCCTGGCTGATTTTATCCTCCACCAAAACCTGTGTTTGATTATAAACAAAAGCTGTTACCTCTCAGTGCTGCTCTGAGTGAAGCCTGGGGAGCAGAGTTCATCCCTGATTTACTAGAGTGCAGGGGGTCATCTGAGTTCAGCCTTATTTTTAGCCCTCTTTGGTTTCTTTTTTTTCTCTGTGTTTTGATACAACTGTTGAGCCACTGTTACCTCAGAGCAGATAAAAGAGTTGCAGGTTTCTCTGACTTGGGCTTTTTAAACCAGAACAGTTTCTTATTGGTGAACTTTGTAACTTTGGAAATATCTGCGGTTTCAGACTTAATGTATCATGAAATTAAACAAAATCTGTGTAATTGGAAAAAAATAAGAATTGTGTGAGAAAGAAGTGTTCAGCATGTGCATGTAACAAGGCATGCGGGAGGGAAAATTAAAATAAAGGGGAAAGAAGGAATTTTTAAAGAAAATAATGTTTTTTGAGAGAAAGAGAAGCTGGAAACTGATGGACACAAAGAGCAGAAATATCTGGGTGTGAGATTAATTCTGTTTCCTGCTAAATAGGAAGTTATTGGAGCTTCTGTAAGACAAGACACGCTTGTGAGGAATTTCCTTAACACAGTGGCTTCAAAAAGTTAAATTTCCTGTGTAAAAATAAGCTTGGATAATTTTGTGGCTCTGGTAGTGGTGAGTACTCAGCCAAACCTGATTTCAGGCTGAAATTGTGCTCAAAAGTTGTCAGTATGGATAAATCCTTCAGCTGGAGTCTGAGCCTTATTTGGGTGGAAAGGACGAGCAAGGGTGAAATGATACACAGAAAGGGATATTATAAAAAGTAAACCCCAATCTGTTCTCCTTGGCTTTGTCTCCCAGACCACCTCTGCAGGAGAAGTTCCAGAGAAGTCTGGAGTGAGACTTCTTCCATAAAAAGGTACAGTACCAAAGGTGCTGCAAGGGCCCTGTGGGCCTTTGTGGTTATACCTCAGTGGTACTTCTGACACTCCACCCTGTTCTTTACTCTCACACTTAGGAATGAAGTATTTTTTGTGTGTGTCTTACATTAAGCTGTTCTTTCAAAACTGTGCTGTGAATAAATTTTGTGGATCAATATAATCAGGTCACCAGTTTCTTCCCAGCCTAGATGTAGTCAAACACTGGCCTGTAAGGGAGAGCCAGGCTGATGGATGGCACCTGGGGTGAGGTCCCACAGCTGCTGTCTCTTCAGTCAGAGACAAATCAGAGCTGTCTGCAGCTCAGGGCTGCTGTCAGTAGGGCTTTGTTTTCTTTCCCCAACTTCCTCACGTTGGGAGGGAGTTCCTGGTTGTTGATGTGCAGGCACCAGTAAGCTTGACTTGAATCTACCCCTGTGGCTGTTTCCATGTGGGACTGGGCATCTCTGAAAAACTGGGTGTTCCTCAGGCCATTGCAGGTTGTGGCAGGCTCAGGGTGGGTGTCAACAGATCATTACTAATTTCTTTTCCTCTTCTTCCTCCTTGTTAATTTCATTTCCGAGAACCAGAGCAGAAGGATCAGTGTTTGGAGTACTGACCTCTGTGTGAATTCCATCACTGCCGTGCAAGGAAACGTGTGTTCTGCTAATGTTGCCTCAGTAATTTAGTTTTACTTTTTCCTGCATTGTTCAGCTAACTGTGCTGTAGTACCTTTCAGGAAGTGCTGTGCTGGTTCCTGCTGTGTTGGGTGGCATCTTCTGGATGCAAGCAGCTTCCCCAAAGCCCAGGAGGACAGCAGGAAATACAGGATTGTGTTCAGGAACGTCTGAGGCTGTGTGGGAAGTCAGGATGAGTTCCTGGCAGTGCTTGCCCAGTGTTGGGATGCAGGCCAGGCCAGAGTAGGCCTGCCTTGGAGATCTGGTTAAATCAAGATTCTTGAGGAGGATTTGGGTGCGTGGGGTTCTCTGTTGTCTCTCCATGAACAAAGAGTCGAGCTGGAGGAGAAAGTACCCAATAATTTTTCCCAGGAGAGAATCTGCATCGAAGGGTTGGGGTCCGAGTTGCCATGATCCCCTCTGGAAGTTTGGAGCCACTGCCATCTTCCCTCCTTACTTGCATTTTGAGTGATGTTTTCCCAGACTGCGTGAGGGAGCAGCTCTGTTCTCGCTGGGATTTATCTGTTGATGACTTTGAAGTTGAGGACAAGGCATTTGGAAGCTGCTTGGGCACAAAAGTCAGCTTGAAGAGCATGGTCGTGACTCTGGTGTGAGGCACTCTCTGTGCGGCTTTGACATCGACTGGAACGCAGTGGGAAATCCTCTTCCAGATGCCAGAGGCAGCCACGTGTGAGGAAGGTGTCAGGAGCATTCCCAAAAGGGAAGGAGTGGTGAGAGGTGGGAAGGAGGAACCAGGCTGAGATCAGAGGTGTGTCTTGCTCTCCATGTTTCTGAGCTGAGGAGGGAAGGAGATCTCAGCTGGATGAAGGGAAGGGGGCAGACGTGTTGCCTGGGCAGTGTTTCTGTTTTGAAGTGTTGAAGGTGTGGAGATCAAACATCTCAGGAGGGTTGGAGCAGGAGAAGGGCTTGGGGAAAAAAGACTTTCCCTGCTGCTCTGTGGTGGTGGCTCCTCTGCAGGAGAGGAATGGGCATAGACTGGGGAGCATGTTGCCAAAAAATTAAGTGCCTTAAGCCCTCTCTGCCATCTCCCCTGTTGATGTTCCCCAGCCTTGGCACATCTTAGTGTTCTTTCAAGCAGCAATAGCTTTAATTTCTTTAATGACAAAAGCTAATCATGTTAGAGTGCAGATATGTCACTTAACCAGCTTTGTAAGATTTTTGTGGTGAAATTTCTTGGAGAAAATCATTCTAAAGATGTGATTTCAAGTGGCTTATTTTCTTCTCACATCCAAGGACATGATTGTGTATGTTCTCTGGCAGAAGTCTGTGGGAGAAGGTTACTTCATCCATGTAAATATATGTGTATTTAACGAGCAGCTCTGATTTGGGAACAGAGTTTGTGTCAGAAATTGTTGAGAGAGTAACAGGAGACTCAGAGCAAATAACTTCCCTTTTAGATGTTGAGATGTAAAAGGATTTTTATCTGTGTGTGAATGGATTTTGTCCATCATTTCCAGGCTGAAAGGCTTCTCAGTGTTGTTAACAAACATTGGGATGTGTTGAGCTGGTGCATTTGCTCCAGTTTTGTTTAGTAGTAGGAGTTAGCAGTGAAGATCTCCCTTTAGAACACAGAGGTAACCTATATTTTCTTTTTCTCCTAATCCAGGAATTTCAGGGCTAGTCAACTGTCAAGTTTAGTTGTGTGTAAATCCGCTAATATGATTAGAGTTGCTGGAATTTTAACTCTAGGGAATTACGGATGGGTAGTATCACTGTTTTACAGGCATTGCTTTGGTAGGAAACTTTATCTGTGACTTGAATGTGGTTGCTGGCAATTGCAAAAGCTTTTCTGAAATGAATGGGGAAGAGAAAACTGGTGTTTGTTCCAAGGCATGAACATGTAGGGGGAGGAGTCGTGTGCCCTGTGGTCTGGAGGAACCAGGGGAACTAATTTTTCTTCTTGTTTTTTAAGGGAATACAGTTGATGAGACTCTCATGGTGCTGTGTTTTACACTTGCTGCAATTTCAAGCACTTCTGCCTACAGCTTTCCTTCCCAAACCCTGGACCCTATTTTGCCTCCCAAATAGGGTCTGATGCTGTGGAACAGCTGGAAGAGGAAAATAGAATGTGTTCTTAGAAAAGGATCGAAGGGAGGAAAGCAAAATCAGATTTTTAGGCTAGTGAAATTTTCTGGTGCATGTTATTCCTCTGGTTTGTTCTTTACCTTTGGAAGGTGTCCCAGGGTGTGCTCCCTCTTTTTGGAATAGGTGATGGCATGCTGTTGCTGATGGGACTTGAGTCAAATTGCTGCTGGACATGTAACTAGGTTAATGGGACAGCATGATTATTTCTTTGCTTTCCTGAAAGGGAAATTGCACGCTCTGTATTTCGATTGTACCTGAGGAGTTGTTTTTACCTTTGTTGGCTGCTTAGCTGAGTTGAGGTGGAGAGAAAAGGACAAGTTTCCCCACACAGAGATTGTATCAGGTTTAAATCAATTCTGCCACCAAAAATAAGATATTCCAGTTGTTCGTTGTAACAACTTTGTGGTTCATTTATCTACATGAGAGTTAAAATATTTCTAGAGCTTTAGATAGTCTTGAAAAAAAAGCCAAGTGGCTTCCAGAATGTGTGTCTTGGAAATAAAACTTATCCTGTCCTCAGCCGATCCTGGTAGTGCTCTCCAAGTTTGTCGGTGGAGTGTTGAAATGGGTTAGGACTTGTCGAGGTGCAACGAGCAGCTGCTCCTTTCCAAGTGCTTGAGCTCTGCAGGAATGAGGCTCCCATGCTCTGGAGTATCTGCACAGGAATAGCTGGAAAAGTTGGAAGCACAAAGACCATCCCTGCTTTTAGCACGGGAGGGGACTGAATATGGTGGGAACAGAAATTTCCTTGCCAGCCTTGGAATTTGCTCTTGCCAAGCAAGGAGGAGTTAATGCAGTTAAAGGTTTTAAATGACACAGATTTTCCTAAGTTTGAAAAGCTTTTGAAAGGTGGAAACTAATAAACGTTGCAAGGCTGCTCTGTTTGGGGTTGCCAGATGATGGTTGTGTATTTGGTTTGATTTACACATGAGGGTGACTCTGAGTTACTCAGAGTAGTCAGAGGAGTCTGATTGCAGTGTCTGTGTCACTGGTGATGGGTGAAAATCCATTTGAGCTGGTGCTGTGGCTTTGCTAGTGGTGGTCTGAAAACTGATTTCCCTCTTTTATGACTTACTAATAAGTCATAGAAGTTACTGTGCCTTAAAACTGGCTTTTTCTGGGCTTATTTTGTTCTCTTGCCAAGAGGCAAAAATGAGAGAAATCTTTGGTCTTTCAGACCAAGCAGGAGGCTCTTCCTATGTGCATCAAAGGAAAAGACTTTTTTAGTGATACTGCTTTCAGCTTTGGTGTTTTAGTCAGCTGTTGTCTTGGGAAGGCTCCTAAGCATCCTGAGGAAAGGACCTTTAAAAAAAAAAGGTACATTTCTACTGAGTGATGAGAGCCAGCCCTTCTGTTCTGGGGCTGCCACAAGATCTTCCACAGAACTGTCAGGTCTGGTGTGAAATTTGGGCTGAAATCTGGCCTGAAAACTTTCTGGAAGTCTTGAATTTCTGTTTGGGGTGATGTACAGTCTCCACACTGGACACTTGGTTTTGCAATGTGCAGCTGAATCATTGGGCTGACTCAATATATTATATTGGAAAGGGAACTCAGCAGGGTTCTTGTAGCTGAGGGTGGGTAACCTATGCCACTCATTTGCAGGAAATTCAAGAACTGAAACCGAAAAAACATTTAAAGCCTGTTTATTGTGACTTTTAATGTGAAATTCGTGGTACACCTTGAACTCTGGAGTGTACTGGGAAGGGGATTTCAGCAGCTTTAGTGTGGCAAGGCTCATTTGGAATGTGCTTCTGGATGTAGTTTTTCTTGAGCTGGTGAGACATCTTGAGTTCCACTTGCTGTATAATATAAAACCAGCTTCAGTTTTTGTCACCCTTTCTCAATAGTGCTCACACAATTATAAATACTTGTCACTGGACAGTCTCTCTCCAAATATTCAGTTTTCCTGGGCTCTGTGTTTTATACTTCAGAGGTATGAATGCAAATCATTCAGCTGTCAACCTGTCCAACTTGAGTTTTATGTTTTCCTTCGGTGTTGTGTTTTAAAGTCAATTTCAAAGTGCCTTTATGTCTGTCTCTTCAAAAAGAAAAAAGACCTAATTTTTGCTGATATGCAAATATCACAAAGCCTGTTTTGATGAGTTTAAGCTGTTTACCTTAATTTCATTGATTACATTTCCAAAATGCTTTTTTAATTTTGAAGAAGTTCATCTGCACAAATAAACTCCTTTATGTTCCAATATTTGGTTGTGAGGCTGTGCAGCACGTTTAACTTGAAATGATTCCCATTTTGCCCCAAACTACCGTCCCATGGCGGTGGCCGTGGCAGCGGTACCTGGTGTCACCGGCAGTCACCGAAACAATTGGCCCTTGGCACAGCCCCCTCCCTGCCTTCCTGCAGCCAAAGCACACTTCATCCACTCAGGCTGATGTTAGGATCATTAAATAAATGAATGAATTGTACTGTCACCAAATTCCCATCCTGGCAGCTGAAGAACGTGAGAGTTTTATAGCTGGGACCTCTGTCCAGAATGTCTTATTGAATGCCCGTGATGTCAGGAGTGGGAGCAGTCAGCAAAAAGCTTTCTGGTGAAATGTGTGAGCCTTACAGAGAGTTATGGTGTGGAGCACTGTAAAAGCTTGAATTACCAGATATCATCCAGGATGAGTATTAATCAGCCTGGGAAGGGCATGGAGAAGGGAGCTGCAGCACAGCAGTAAAACAAGGGAGCAGGACAGACACACAGAATGGGGAGAGCTGCTTCTCTATTGTCAGGTCAGCTCTGTCTTGTTATTTGAAAGGAGTTTTTGGGGGAAGAATGCAGCCAGGCTTGGAAATGTTGAAAGCAGGGCTAACTCTTGGTCTCCATAAGGCAGTTTGAGTTCTTGCTGGTTGAGCTAAAGCTCCTAAAAAGTCACTGATGCTTTGGAAGCTCTTGGAGAAGTCTGCAGAACTTCTGTCACTGGGGGGAGAGGGTTGCAAATATTCCCTCAAAGGAGGATAATTCACTTCTCAGGCTTGGATTGCATTTTCTTGTGGTCTAGCTCCATCCTTGCTTTTATGATGTGTTTAAGATGATGTTTCTGCTTAGGAATGGGAGACAAAAGATCTACACTGGCTGTGAGTGGGTCCAAAATGTCCCTGGATTGCAGGGAAAAAGGAAGAAGTGTGTTTCAACCAGTTTGGTGAACCAGATTGCACTGCAGCCCCTGATAATGTCAGAGGTTCTAGGATAATCAGAAATGTTTGATTGGGTCCATTCCTGTTCTGCAGTGTTCCAAAACATCAGCATTTAAGAGAAAAATACTTCTCTTATTCTTCCCTTCCTCCCATCCACAGTGTTGTTCTTAATTATGGCTGGTTTGAAAAAAGGCTGGTAAAATAGCACTGGTCACCAGCACAGTCCTCAGAGCTGATGGCACTCATGGCCGTGGTGGTGGTGAAACCACAGGTGTGTGTGAAGTATTCACCTGAGATTCCTTGTGAGGGGAAATGAGAGGTGCAGAGGGTTGAACTGAGGAGACTCAGGGCTCCTGTCCTACCAGCAGCCCTCTGTGAACTTTGGTTTTTGTGCAGCAGTGTTGCACTGCCCTCCCTGGATGCCAGCTTTTGCAGGATTTAATTTTGTATGACATAGAATTTTAACTCAGGGGAAGTCATAAGCTCTGCATGTGGCAAGAAGGTACTTAGGATTTCATTTCATTTTGATAAACTGCTGAAATAAAGATTATGGGCCGAAAACCACGAGGAGTTACAGAATTGTGAATGGAAATGAGCATCACCACTCCGGAGAATCATCCTTCTAGAATTCCTTGCTCAGCTGCCGGGAGGACCATCGCTCTGGGAGACAACACTGCTGTCACCACAACAGAGTGACCAGCAGGGCATTGCATTTCCCCTTGAGGTGGCAGTGTGAAGTATTGGAGGCACTGCAGGAAATGCAGCTGAGTGAATGAGGTGGTAAAATAGCAGTCTGCTTTGGCTCTTGTGGTTTTAATGCCCTTACCTGGTTATGTGTGTGCAGGGCAAATTTGGTATACAAGTAACTCCGTGTGTGTGTGTTAAGTAACTTCTCTGAAGGAAACAAGCCCCAGACAATCCCAGTTTTCTCTTCTTGGTGGGGCTGCTGGGACTGGAGTGTGTTTCCTGCCTGGTGTCCTCTGCTGCAGTGGCAGTGGCTCCACACTTCCCAGCCCAGGCCCAGAGTGTGTTTATCAGGCTGTGTCACCGATGGGGGGTGAGCAGGCCAGAGCCTCTCCCTGAGCTGCTATCAGGCCAGAAACTGCTGTTTCAGCTGGTACTCGGGGGACAGCTACATTGAATTTGGGGACCTTTGTTTTCATTGGATTGTGATACAGTTTGCATGAGATAGTGCCTGGTTTGGCTGTTTGAAGTAAATTATTTTAAGCTCAATGATTGAAATTCAGGAGTATTTGAAAATAACTTGTATCTGCAGCTGCATTTCAGAATGGGAAAGGTGGAAGATGGGTGTGGCTTCAGCTGTGTTATCTGCTCTGTGGCACTTTATTAAAAAACCTCTTTTTTCCTGCCAGACTAGATGTGCACAAGCATCTGATGCAGCTAAAAGTGCAGAGAACAGCTGAAGAACCATTCCTGTTCCCTTTGGAATAGACCAAAGTTACTCCAGAAAGGAGTAGGCTGGTGTGTGTGTCTGGCCAGACAGGAGCTCAAAGCCTTGTTCTCCCTGGCTGTCTCCTCCCAGTCACTCCTTGTCACCTCCATCAAGCCAGCTTGCTCACAGCCTTGCCTTGGATATTTTTTACAGCATTTACCAGGAGGTTTCCTCAGTCTTAGCCTTGTTTAGCTACTGTTCAGTGTGAGACTACCACTGTTACTTTTTTTTTTCTGCTTGAAAATTCAATAAACTAAACGATCATCACAAGTTCTGGCTCTGACATTACCTCATGTCAGATTTGCCTCTGTTGCCCCTGACTCTTCCTTGGCCACTGCCTGGGAATTTAGTGTGTGTGATATTTTCCTTTGAATGCATGTCTCCTATTAGAGATTCCTGCTTTTCCCTCATTTCTTGGACACTTTAGTTTCTTCACCCTGAAGACTCCTCATTCTCTGGGGGCAATGTTCTGACCAGCATCTGGGATGAGCATCTTCCATTTTCCCCAGGGATGGTTGAAATCAGTTTGGTTGGTGGCTTTGCTTAAAAAAGTGACCCAGGAATTTTTCCTAGTACATCTCTTTTTCTCCCAACCCTTCTGCAATGTCCAGAGAAGCTGTGGCTGCCTCTGGATCCCTGGAAGTGTCCAAGGCCAGGTTGGATGGGGCTTGGAGCAAACGGGGATAATGGAAGGTGTCCCTGCCCATGGCAGGGCTTGCAATGTGCTTTAGGGTCACTTCCCACTCAAACCATTCTGGGATTCCATGATTCTGTTCACTTCACGTTTAACTGTTCAAGCAACTGTTTCATTTTACTGTCGCAGCTCAGGGAGGACTTTTGAACTGCCAGGCCACGGGTGGGTGTGGTTGGCTTTGTTGGGGGTGTTATCAGCTGGGGCAGAAATGCCTTTCTGAGCAGCTGGAGGGTTTTTGGCAGCCCCTTTGCATTCCATGGTCTCCAGAAGGAGGTTTGCAGTGTGCAGAGGTGCCTCCATGCGTGCTTAAGGGTCTGGGGGCTGGCATGCCATGTCCCTGCTGAACTGTTCCATACATAAATATGTTTTTTAACACTTACCAAATGCTTGAAAGCCAAAGGCTGCTCTACAAGAACTTCATCAAGGAAAGCAGTGTAGGGGTATCTCTCTGTTAGGTACTGGATTTATTTTCCCTTCTGTTGCAGTTAATCGCAAAAATAAATGCACTTAAAAGTATCCAAAGGACTTTTTTCTTTGCTGCACCATGCTGCGAAATGCCTTGTTCAAAATGCTTTCTTTCCTCTGAGTTTGGATCCTTTTTAAATGCTGAAGGGCATTTTTGAGACTGTTTTAACTTCGTTTTACATTGTGTTTATATGAAACAGACAAAAAAAGTCCCAGTGCTGTGCCAAATATTTTTGGAAAGAACAAGCTTTGTGGATAATAATTTTCATGTTCTACCTGCTCCTTGGTGTGTTCAGATGGTGGAAGAATCTTCTCTCCCCTGAAAAAGGCTTTGGGAGATTAACCTTAAGGTAGTCACTTGAGGCAAGTTGATTAAGAAATACACTGAATGTTAGATTTAATCAGGATTGAGTAATGGAGTTAGAATTGACTGTCACTTCTGGAATGCAGTTATTTTTAGGTGGTGATTGGGATGTGCTGCTCCTCAGGCTGTCCATACCATGGCTTTGAAGGCAGACTGATCCAAATGCCATTGGACAGAGTGGATCTGCTCCAGTTTGGTACTGGCAGCTTCACCCCATAACACATCCAATAGTAAACGTGTTGTGACAAAGCCTGGCAAATCAGAGCAAGGGGATTCCACTGCAGCACTGAGGGTTGTCACCCAAAATACAGGTCAGATATATCGGTAAAAACACTGAGCTGCTACTGATGGAGGGACTTCACCTCCTTTCATATTTGGCTTCCTCCCAAGGGGCAGTGGAGGCACAGCTCCAATCTTCTCTGTGAGCAGGGACAGGACTGCGGGAAGGGCTGGAGCTGTGCCAGGGGGGTTTAGGTTGGAGATCAGGAAAGGCTATTCCCCCAGAGGTGCTGGCGCTGCCCAGGCTCCCCAGGGAATGGGCACGGCCCCAAGGCTGCCAGAGCTCCAGCAGGGTTTGGACAGGGTGGGGTTGTTGGGGTGTCTGTGCAGGGCCAGGGGCTGGACTGGATGGCCCTTGTGGCTCCCTTCCAGCTCAGGATGTTCTATGGTTCTCTGAAACATTTGGTGAGGCACTAAACCTCACCTTTTGATCACTTAGTTTAGGTTCTGCCCTCGTTGTCAGTGGTGTCATAATGTGAGGTCCTGAACTTTTTGCCCACGTTGGTTTTTTTAGCAGGTACCTCAAGGGAAGTGGGTCATGTCCAGCTTGAGGCCTTGGCCCTCTCTGTGCTGTGCTGCAGAGCTGCCCTTTGTCACCTTGCAGGGGATGTGTGGTGTAACTGAGGTTTGGCTGGGTATTTTATTTTCTCTTCCTTAAAGGTGAGAACAAAGCTGTTTCTTCACTGTAGCTTTCTATCTTCAGCTCAGGAAATCAGGAAGTTTATCTGGATTAAAGCCTAGGAGACAGTGATAAGCCAGGAGGGGTGGAAACATAGCCCTGGGGAGTAACATCCCTGCCCCTGGCAGGGAGTTGGGACTGGACAGTCATTAAGGTCCCTCCCAACCCAAACCAGTCTCTGGGTCTGTGAAGCAGCTGAGGCTGTTTGCTGTTCATTCCTGTTCCAGAGAAGCCAGGCTACAGAAGGATTGAGTGGAAGAAAGTGGGGTCACTTGCATGGGAGCTGAATGAATCAGGATTATTTTAAAGGAGCTTCCTCACTTTCTAGACACTTCCTGCAGAGAGAATCAAAGCAGCTGTGTTGCTAAATTCCACTTAGATACAAGGGAATTGTGAGAAAATGGTCTTCCCAGGGACCAAAAAGTAAAGATCAGCTGCAGGTGTTGCATGATATTGTCATTTGGTTGTGTCCAGTAATAATATCGATTTCCCTTTGCAGCCTTCAGTGTCAGTGGGCAGAAAAGGCCAAAGCTTGCATGGTTTGTCACGTGATGCCCTCAAGCAAGGAGTTGTCCATCTGTCAGCTGGAATTGTGACTTTTTTCTGTATTATTCCCAGGCTGGGCTTGTCTTTGCTATGCCCAGGATGTCCATTTGTAGGTTTGGGTTTCTGGGTCAGTGCAATCACAGGGTGGGAGTGCTGAGGATGTCAAGTTACCCACGAGAGAAAGTGCTCTGGAGATGTTCTCAGGTGTGCTACCTGTTGTAAGCACTAGGAGCAGGTAGATCAGGCAGCAGAGATCAGGCTTTCATTTCCATGGGAGAAGCAGAGTTTCTGGGGTCACTTTGCATGGTGCCAGGGGACAGGACAATATTTTAACATCATCCCAATCTCAGAGCTGACTCAGGCAGTGAAATGGGGTGAGATCAGTGAACAGAGATTGTAGTGTCTCTGTACCCAAAACATGCATCACCCTCTTTGCAGTTTACCACTCAATAAAAGCAAAGAACATAAAACCAGGAAACCTCTACAGATGATGCTGTGAAGAAGCTCATTTGGCTGACATGTTTTGCTTGTGTTGCTGGTCCCTTTAAGCCTGTGTATGCCTGGAGTGTCAGCTGCACTGTTGGTACTGAAAGCAGCAAAGAGCCCAACAGCTGGGACTTAAATCCACCTGCTCAGTGGCATCTACACTTGGGGCTCTTCTAGTTACCCTGATAACCTTAATGAGGTTTTTGTGTGGCTTCTCTTCGGTCATAATTTTGTTCCACGTGAATTTTCAGGTATAAACAGCATCTTGGAGCTCTCCTGTATCATGTGTTAGCATATTTGAGAACAGCTTTTTTTCCCCTTGGTTGTTACATTAACTTTTATCATAGATTTATTCTAAATGCTGGCTTTCATAATTGCATCTCAAAATGTGTTACCTGGACTGTAAAAAGCAGAATTAAGTAGAACAAACACATCTTGCTTTATCTGGAAACAGGGTGTACTTTGCTGCAGATTATTGATGTTCTCCTATCTATGGTGCAAACACTAAAGCTTTGGAGTAAGGAGTTATTTAATACTGTGTGGTGCTTGTTGTGGTGTGAAATATAAATAAATAGAACCAACTCTCTGGGTTTGTTCTCAATGACCAACACAGCAGCTTTACCTTAGTAAGGTGTAAAGGAATTTCCTATTTATATCCCATCGCTGTTCATCATGCCAGAGCTGCCAGTGGGAGCCCAAGTCATTGCCAATCAGCAATAGGTGTTTTAGGGGCTTTGTGTGTTCTGTTTCCACATTTCTTTAGACTTTGGTTTCAAGCTCGTGTATTGTAGCAGCTGCTGCCTTCACGGGACTTTTGAGTGCACAAAGAATTACCCGATTTCATGCCAGATCATCATGGAATCCTGAGTTTGAAGGGACTCAAAAGGATCATCAAGTCCAACTTCTGGCCCTGCACAAGACAACCACAGGAATCACTTTTATACCCCAAGGATAACTTTCTTTATTTTTCCTCTGCTGCTTTATTTTTTCTCACCTTTGAGGGTGTTCTGATAATTGGACTTGAGAGTATTGGATCTTACCAAAAAAAGGGGAAAAATAAAAGGTGTGCTGCAAGAGCAGCTGTAAATTGCCACTTCTGCAGCAGTCACGGGTCCAGCCATGGCTGTTGGCTGTGCAAGAGACTTGGTTTGTAAGTTCCTCTTCCCCTCTTTACAAGCTGCCTACTCTATATTGCCTTTCCCCATCTGTGAGGAAACAAGGGAGGCAAAAAATATTCCTGCAGTGGAGGAGGAAAGAGTGGCAGGAGTGTGTGTGTGAGCATGTGTGTGTCTGAAATGCCTCTTTGTGCTGCCGGGGGTGTGTTCGGATCTGTCTTCAGCCTTGGTCCCTCTGAGTGGATTTCCCCTCTGGATGCCTGGAGAACAGTAACTTTTCTTGCACAGCTGGCTGTTTTTAATGAGGTCTTCTTCATTTTCCAATGGAGCAACAGATCAGCAACTCTAAAAAGATCTTTATCTCAATGGTTAAGAGCGGGAGTCTTTTCTATAATGAAAAATCCCGAAATGAAATGGCATCCTGTGCGAGCTGTAGCCTGTGTGAATGGGCTGTCAATCAGTTTAATTAAAACACTGCTTATGGTGGGGTTTTCCTCCTTTAGTTCAGCTACAACACAGGGAGAAGAAAGTTTTTATCTTTACAAGCTCTCCTTGTAGAAGTTGTTGCTGTGATTACAATTAAGAAACCCTTGTTTTTTAGGGAAAAATAAATTAGCTTACTTCTGTGTATAAAAAAATATCTGCCCCTTGGCCATCTCCAGAAATAGATGTGGAGTCCCTGAAAGTGAAGTGTTTAAATGCAGCATATAGATTAGCTCATGGGGTGGTGCAGAAGGAGAGGATTTAGCCAGCTTTGCCTTTTGTGTGGTTGTCCCAAGTCAGGCTGCTGAAGGAAAATGGAGCCAGTTTCCTTGGAGCCAGTATGTGTGTCCTGGGTATGGAGCATGCAGGAGCTCCCTGGTTAGGGCAGGATAATTGGGTGATCCTGGTGCAGAGGAGTGGATAGATACTAAAGCAGTGGAAATAGACACTTGGTTGGTTTTGCTCACTTAAATGTTTCTTTTGTACATGGGTGAGACTCCCTGCAGAGATCTCTTCATAGTCTGTGTCTGTGTTTGTGTCGAAAATTTGGCTCTGCTGAAGCACAGAGCGTTCAAACTTTGCTTTTTGGTGTGCAACAGGAGCCCAGTTTGGGAGAGAAGAGGAGCAGCCCAGCATGAATTCATGCCTTTGGGTTTTTATAGCAGAGTATTTGTCTTCCTTGGGATATGTGGGCCACAAGAATGTTCATGACAGCTGCATCTTCCACCACATGGAAGATCTTGCCTCATGGACCTTCCTGGTGGCCAAGGTGGAGTGTGTGTGTGCACCCTTTCAACATCTGGGAGGAGAAACATGCCTAGCCAGCATCAGACCCTAGGAGGGGGTGCTGCCCTTTATCACTCTGCATTTCAGACTGGTGTTTGCATGTGTCCGTGTTTAAATGGGACACCGGTACCAACTGGCACCCTCCTCCTTTGATCATGTCTAGATATTTTGCTTTGCTGTTGAGTTCTGCCGCGTTTTATGGTAGGACTAAGAAAGAGGAAGGTGGTGTTAGTTTTGTTTAGTGCAGTCAATACTGAGTGTGTTTTCTCTCGAACTGTAAAAGGCTGGGTGCTTTTAGCACGGTGGGGAACGATGCTGAAATGAGGAGCAGGTCTCTAAATGTAAAGGACTCGGAGAACAAACACAAACATTTCCTCAGTCCCAGGAGTGGAACAATAGCTCATTGTTGGGAGGAAGGGATTGCAGAAAAGCCAGCAGACTCAGAAATAGGGGGTTATTTTCTATAGATGACTATTTATATTGCACTTGGAGGCTTTTTAGGGACTAGATGTCCAGTTCCTGGAGCGTGTGTCCCTTGGTGAGGAAGGTTGGGTGTGAGCAGAGCATGTCCTCAGCAGGGATTTGTTGTGCACAGTGCTGGGGTTGTGGGTGCTTGGAATGCTGCTGTGTGTCCGTGCGGGTCCCTGCTCTGCCTCGCAGCTGAGGAGACATCCCCTCAAGAGACAGGACTCTTCTTCCTCCCACCCTCACTTTCTTTCTGCTGTCTATGGGCCACTGAATGGGTTTGCATTGACCAGAGAGACAAAGGAGCCTTTCAGGCTCCAGCTTTGGCCACAGCCAGCGCGCTCTGGGCTTTTGTTAATGCGCTCAGTCCCCCCTTTCTCTCCGGGCAGCCTCACGCTCATTGTTAATGCAGCTCCGGAGCAGCACTGGTAGTTCTGAATTCATTTCTATGCTCCGTTCGCAGGAAAAGTTGCAAAAAGCTGCAGAGAGAACATGTTGCCTCTTAGATTCTCCACAGAGTATTTTCTTTCATGCCTTTTGCAGGGAAAAGTGGATTGTGTAAACAGATCGTGGCAAATGCGTGCTGGAGCGGAGCATGGCGGGGCAGCGGCAGCGCCTGCGCGCGTGGAGCCCGCAGCCTGGTTCAGTGCCTGGGAACGCTCACTGCCTTTCCCCCGCCCCACCGGATTAGGCTCCATGTTGTCCTCTTTAATTTTGTTATTGCATTAGGCAGCTGAAGACATAAGCTCTTATTAAAACAGCTGCTCTGCTAAGTGGCAGTGCCGAGTTGGGGGGTGCAGTGCAACAGTTGGGAACTCGCTTGGCGTTACCCTGGACTGATTCTGTTGTGCCAGGGGGTTGTGATTTTAATGGCTGGTGTTTCTTTGCCATCTGTCTGGAGGAATGTGGATCTGTCTGATCACAGTGTACTCCATCCTGGAGTGAACTCCCCATCCCTGGAAGTGTGCAAGGCCAGGTGGGACAGCGCTGGGAGCAACCTGGGATAGTGGAAACTGTCCCTGCCCCCGGCAGGGGTGAAACGGAATGAGCTTTAAGAGCCCTTCCAATCCACACAATTCTGGGATTCTGTGGCCAAAAAAAACACTAATATTTCATTAATTACTCTGAAGGGATTACTTTATCCAGAAACAACTTCCCAACTGGTCAACCACACAATGCAAGCACTCCTCATGCCTTGCTAAGTCTTGTCTTAATTCTGTTATTCCTGATAGAGGGTCTGGTTCTAGTTTTTTGGGTTTTTTTAGCTTTGGAATCAGTGCCTGGGGTAAAACCCCTTTGTGGCAGTGGACCCCAATAGGGGAACGTGAACTTTAACTAAAGGCTTGTCTGAGTTCCTTCCAGTTTCCTGTACAAAGGATGGGCCTCAGCGCATTTTCAGAAGGCTAATTACTGTAGGGGCTTGTAAATCAAAAGGGAAATGAATCTGAAGCCCTTGGGGCCTTTGCTTTGCTTAAAAAGTGTAAGATGTGTCCATGAGACAGCACTCAAATTGTCCTTTCTTAATAATTTTATAAAATTTATGCTCAGATTTACCAAACAGAGTAAAAATAAGTTGTGTCCTTGGCATCTTCAGTGAGTAAAACACTTCTTGGTTCAGTGGTGGAGGGTCTAGACCTCAGGACTGGACCAAATGAGCTGGATTTTGGCACACATAGCCCTGACTGAAGCAAGGAATGCTCTTCTAATCCCCCTACCCCCAAAGCCACCCAAAGCACAGAGTGTTTCAGCATCACCTGTGGCACAAACCCACCCAATGGCTTTGTTCTGGCTGCTGAAATGCGAGTTTTCAGATCTTGCTTTTCTTTCTGTTGGGAGAAAATCTGCCACCTTCATCTGCAAGTCTTTCAGGAGTGTTTCTTCTAATAAAAACCTTGGGTTTAGCCCTGGTGTTGGCTTTGACCTTGGATGCCCTTTTTACTGCTCTTCTTTTCCTCTCTTTGATGTTGGAGTGCTGCATATTTGTGGTGATTTCCACAGGCATGTGCTGTGCTCAGACAGACATGGCTGCGCTTCCGGACTTAAAACACCAGTGTTCAGCCTCAGTTTGATTAGGTTTGAGTAGAAAGAGATTTTTTTAATATAGAACCATCAGCCTGGAACTCTTAAATTAGATAATTAATTATAGTGGGAGTGTTGTCGGAGTGCGGATGTAGGAAGCAGCTCCGGGATGGCTGGGAGGGGATTGATGCAGCTGAGTTAAAAGGGGTTCTGACCACACTTGTGTGATGCTTGATCCTCTAAACTCTATGAGTTTGTCCCTTCAGCAGCCATGGGAAGGCACAATCCCTGTTTTAGTCCCTTAAGCCTCTGCTATCCAGAAACACAAAATCCAATTGCATGCCTGTTCTACTGGCTTAGCTGACCTGGCAGCCGCAGAGGCCTCCGGAGCGGAAGAGCCCAGCATATTAAATGTGCTGTTTGACTTGGGTGGCGATGGAAACACCACGGGGCTGGGGCAATGGTCCCTTTCCTATTTGAGCTGATCTTGGAGAAAGCTTTTCTGTTTCCCTGGCATGGATTGCAGGAGATGAGTCAGAGAGTGACAAGAGGAGCTGCTCCTTTTACTGTGGGGCTCTCTTTACTGAGAGCGGCCGCATTCGCAGAGCCTGACTGCTGGGCTTTGAAGGAATTGGATCAACTCCTTTTTGTTTGGGTCCGTGCATTCTCTTCCTTAATTTCCCCTCCCATCAGTGTGTTTTCAGCTCCAGCTCTTCTACTAGGAAATAAGTAGGAACTTGCTTTTTCACACCCCCTTACTAATTGTCACAGTACTTTTCATGCACATGATTCTGGTTTAGGTATTTGTCCTCGTGAGGTCTCTTTACATAGTTGTTTTTTTTCTTTGAAAGTCTGAATCTCCTTGGAAATAGGTACATGGAGATTTATTCTGTGGGGATACAGATGCTTTGTCATGACCTTTTACCAAAATCAGTGCAGGGAGTGGGGTAAGGAACTGCAATTCAGGTGCTTAAGGAGTATTTGGTGGTGCTGTTTACTTCTTTTACTAAGTAGTGACTGGACTTCAAAAGCTTTTGGGGGGATGAGAACCCCAAATTTCTTTTTTTTTTCTTCCCAAATGCCATAAATATCCATTTCTTATGCTCTACTATCACCCCCATCTCTCCAAGGAGATATCAAGTCAGCTGTCTGTGCTCAGTGGAGGTGTTGGAGAGCCTGGGTCCCAGAAGCTGGCGCAGGCTGGGTTGGAGGGCTTCATTCAGCGCCTGGGAGGCCCCAGTGAGGGGGAGGCAGGATCCCACTGGGATCTTCTGCCCAATGGGATGAGCAAAGAGTCATTGGTACTGCTCTTACCCTGCAAAGTGTGTAGGTGCCAGCCTCAGATTGCTCCCAAATCCATGTACATGCCTCATCCTTGGAGGCTGAGCAGTATTAAAAATTATCAGGCTTGAGAAGTGGGCAGGATGCAGTAGCTTATGGTTTGGGTTGGAAGGGCCTTTAAAATCCATCCTATGGGCAGGGACACCTTCCACTATCCCAGGATTCTCCAAGCCCTGTCCAACTTGGCCTTGAACACTTCCAGGGATGGGGCAGCCACAGATGCTCTGGGCAACCTGAGGCAAGTAAATCTTGAAATCGCATGTGGATTTACTATAAATTAGTCTATAATTTTCTGTGTTGTCAATTAATCCATTTAGTGAATGTGTGTGAGAAGTTATGAACAGCTCAGCACACTTTAATTAATGGGGGTGGTCCTTAAAGGAAAACCCCTTTTTTAAAAGTACACAAACTCAGCCAAAGAGACACCTAAGTGCTTTAGATTAAATGTGAATTTGCATGGGGTTTTTTTACATTCTGATAATTTGTTGTTAAAAATGTGATGATTTTGAAGGATTGGAGTATTCAGGGGTGCAGGTCTGGCTGTGCCCATACTTGGCACCAACTTCAGGAAATGACAGCTGATGTTACATAATAGGTACAGAATTGCACATCAATCCAGGAATATGGTTAGTGAAACTTGTACTGGCAGAATTGGGGCAAAAATGTTGCAGGTATTCGTGATTAGCCCCTATTTTATTTTTGTAAAGGAATATTGGGTTTTAATCACAGGTGGAAAGGTTGTAAATCCATCCCTTTTATTGGATATAATGCAAATATACAGGTAGGACTTTGTCCAAAATTGGATGCAAACCTTTTAAAGGCTCCTGGATTGCTGTTCCTGTACAATATTTAAGGAATATATTTCAGCAATGTCTACTGAAATGAAAAGTTGCTTTACAGGTATTGGAAAGGGCAGGTATTGTGCTACTGTCTGATCCAGAGAAGCTTTTCCTCCCTTGGAAAATCAGGGCTGTGTTTGTGCTGCCCAGGTGAGCACTGACCTCAGATACTCCTGGCTTATGTTAAAGCCACTTGGTTGCGTAAGTGGCTCTTACACCTCTCAGTTGTGGTGTCATCAAATGGCACTGCTTGCCCAGGAAAATCATAGTGACCTTGCCATTTGCTGGGGAAATAGAGGAGCATGGAGAGTGAGAGACTCAGGAGAAACGGGAAGGGCAGGATGCTTTTCATCTTAAGGCATTATGGAAGATAATAGAATGAGAGCTCTTTATGCTGATAGGGATGTGGTACCCGTTGGAAAAGCCACATGTTGTGCTTCAGGCACCCAGGAAAATTGTTTTCAGTTAAATCTGCTTAAAAATCTACATCGCTCTGTATTTTTTGCTGTGCAGCACGGGGATTCTTTAATTGTTCCTGAATTTAAGAGGCTTTAATATCTCCAAGAAAATAGGTGTAAAACTTCTTCCAGCATGGAGATTTCCAGTGATGGTGTAAATATCTGTGTGCCTGACCCCTCTAGTGATGGATACAGTTACACGCAGCACTGAGGACAAAAGGCACAGAATGCTTCCTGGTGATGTTTGTCCGTGTTCCTGTGGGTCTGTAAGGGAGCTCCTGGTGTGATTGCCCTTGTCCTGGCAGCTTTCCCAGGAGCTGCACCCTGTGTTAGTACTGGTGAGCTGATCCTTGGCATCCTGGGCCTCAGAGCTGCCTCCCACCTCCAGGGAGCCCCTTAGCTGAGGAAGGCATGGGCCCAGCATCCCAGATAACACCATGACTTCATCAGTTCAGAGCAGAGTGCAGCCAGTTGTACAAGCTGCTGCTAAATTGCTCTTTCTCAAGCTGTGCCAGAAAACTTCCTGCCCTGAAGTAGCACGAGCTTGAAGCTCTTTCCTTAATAAGCAGTTTGTCCTCCAATACCAGCCTTGCTTCCTCTGAGGACCTTCATATGAAATTAACACAAAAAAAGAGGAAGCTGGCTGAGTAGCAGCCACATATCTCTGGTATTATGGGATATTTTATGGTTACTTTTATTATGTAGGTAGGTTATATATGGACTTATGTTGGACTTGAGCTTGAGAGCAGCCACAACAACAAGGTTTGGTGCTGTGGCCATTCAGCAGCTTTTGGGCATAATTCTCATATGGAGGAAGGCTAAATAACAGTTACCTCCTGCTTTCCTTGTACAGGGATGAGGGAGGACATCAGCCTTCTGTCTCAAGTTCCATTAAGCTAAAACCTTCATGAATTTTCACTAAATAACTTTAAACACAAATGGTCACCTCCTTCCTCCCCTCCCTTCTGCTCTGAAGTCCTCAGCTGGCTGGAGGAACCTGCCTCCATAGAGACCACTGCACTGTAGCTCCTTGTGTCAGCTGGGAATGCCCCATATCTTGAATTGCAGGACCTTCATGCCTAGATTTCAGTGGTAGATTCCTTGATTTGACTTTCTTCCAATGTCGACTGTTTTTTGCTTGTCGTGTCCATTAAAAATATTCCCTGGATGTAAATTAGTGCTCAATGCTCCATTTAGTGTCACTTCCTATAAATACTGTTGCCACCAGTGCACTAAGAGATAGGAGCTGGGGTAAGTCATGAGCTCCAGGCTGGACTCTGTGATCTCTCCTCGCTCCCTGTTCCCAGTGCTGGTTATCTCCTTCCCCACAGTGCTTAATCCCTAAACCAGAAAAAGGAACAATTTAAAGCCCCTCTCTTGGCAGATGTTGCTGGAACTGCAGCCTGACCCCTGCATAAACTTGTCTTCCCTTGGGATTCTCCCTTCCAAACACCCTCCTGTGTTACTGTCACCACTTGGGTAATACTGCACGTGCTGTTCTGTCAGGGGGCTGTGGAGGGACAGATCCCAAAGGGAAAGATCCCAAATATCCATCACAGCTTGGCTTGTGACCGTTGCATTCGGTTGTTGTTTTTAATACTGGGAGCATTTACAGGGGTGGAGCTGCAGGATTTGGACCCGTTCCATAGAATGGGATGGAGTTGTGCACTGCTGGACACAGCTCCAGATGGAAGAGTGCCCTTCCCAAAGTGTCTTTCCAGAGGAGGCAAGAGCTGACACGTTCAAGGTGGTATGTAAAACATCTGAAAGCTTCAGTGTGCTAATGAACTAATGGCACTGAAATGAACTGCTCATTAAAGAATTAGAAGACTTTAAATCAGGTGCTAGCAATAGAGAACAATCTCAGTGTTGAACAGAAGCAGTGGAAATGTATTCTCAGATGAGTGTTGCTTTCCCCACGTATTTCCTTATTTTTTCTTTGGTAAATGCATGACAAGTTTTGTGTCCTGTTCTGGAGCCTGAATTTCGTTGAGGCTCAAGTGGTCCTTGTGGTGTCTGTGTTGGTTCTTGCTCATTTGCTCTGCACCACTTCCCTTCACCGAGACAGACTCCATCCCTCAGGAATAAGCCTCATCCTACCAAGATTCACCTCTCACATGAAGGACTAAAATAATCCTGGAGAATCACAGGGCTCCTTGTGACTCCAGCTGCTCTGAACATGCCCATAGCTTTACTTCCTTTCTCACAGCTTCAAAATCTACTTTGGCCTCTCGGGGCCATTGTCCCGCCTGTGACACGGCTGTGGTGGAGGTGTGGGAGGAAGGGGAAGAGTGTGGTGTGTAGGCAGAGCCTGGTGTGCAGCCGTACGCAGGATGGGGAGTTCTGCCTCTGGTTCACAGTGTGGATTTTGGGGTGTTCTGGAGGAGTTTTCATGGCTGTGCTTTCATGTTGGGATTAGAGCTATCCCTCTGAGCTGCAGTGGGAAGGGTGGATCTGCCTTTGCTGACTGGGCTGTGTCTGCACCCTGCTCTCAGATGTGATGATCATGTGAGCATTCCGTGATTTAAATCCGCTCACAGAATCCACGGAAAACTTCACCCAGCCAAGGAAAAAAAAATAGTTTTCTCTTGAATCACCAGAGCTGCTTCACCAAGGAATCTTGTGATCCTTAGTCCTTTCTGAGGAACAGTATTCCTTGCTGAGGAAGGTGGCAGAAGCTGTGGGTGCCAGTGTTTGGCAGTGAGGTTGGTTTGGGATCCCATGGAAGCTGACCCAGTGCCTGTGGCAGGGGCAAGGGAAGCACTGTGCCCTCAGGGAGCCGTGCCTTGATCTTCCTCCCTTTTCCCAGGGACACTGGGGCTACCTCATGACCTGGAATTGCCTCCCCTTGCCCCTCTAATTAACAGTGCTCCAGAATGTTTCTAGGCAACATTCCATGGAGGTGGAGGGTGCCAAGGGAAAATTCTCCTTTTGGTTCTACTGCTTGCAGCACCTCTGAAGTCTCTGCTTCTTTCCCTACCTGGCCACCCAGTCATGGATGGATGGAGGACTTGGGCTTTTCCCCAGCTTTTTTCAGGTTCTGATCCAGGATTGTCCCTTGTGTTTTGAAAGCATGAGATGCACAATTTAAGAGCCATGTAAAATAGTAACAGCCACTGACTTTGAGGAGGTATTTGGCCCTAAGTCACATGAGCCCAACTTCCTGGCATTGCCCTGCCTGGGAGTTTAGGGCTGTTTGGGGCCAAGCTGTTCTGAGCTGGCTGGGTGTGCATGCTGCTGGCATAACACAGCCCTGCTCCCAATTTATTGGGTGCGTTTTTGGAGTTCAGGCCTCTTCAGGAATATCTCAGTGGGATGTTGGCCATCCTCTGTAACTTTCTCCAGGTTATATATAATTATATATAAATAATATAGTTATAAATAAGACTATTCTCCAGAAGTCAGTTGGAGTCTCCAGAGCTCATGTTGTTGGCCCTTTTCCTCCCACCTTAATATTTTGGGCTGCTTTTCCTGGGGCTGTGGCTAGAGATGCGTGAGGAATCACTCAGAGCAGCAGGGTCTGTTGGAAGACAAATAGGGCTGCTCCAGGTTCCTGAGCATTGTCTGTTTCCTGCAGCCTAATGGGAGTTTCAATTAACATGGACAAGTACAATCATAAATAACCCTCTTGAAATGAATGGAAGTTTAAGGCTACATTGGCACATTCCCTGTGTTGCTGTTGCCTTTCTCTGGCAGTGCCATGATTTCCAGCTGAAAGGAGCTGATGAGATGTATTGACTTTTTCATTTCTTAGAAGAGTCCATATATTTTGAGAATAAAACGTGAATAAAAGGTATGGAAGTGGCTGGTGTTTTATGGAGGAAAGAAGACAAGTCAGCTGGTGAGAAGCTGTCTGTAGCTGAGCGAGAGATGCTCTCCTGGCACGTTGTTCACCTTGTTACCTGAGCTAGTACAGGCAAGACCCAGGGAGCCTCTGTGGCTTTTTTTTTTTTTTGTAATTACTAATATTTCACAGCTTGCTTGAAACTTGCATTTAACCTTATTCAGGCTGTGCTGTGAACACCTCTGGGAGTGTTAAAAATACACCTCAAAGTTCACAGTTACAGAAATATTCCATGCGTCACCTCCAGACCCGTCCCCCACCCACCAACACCCTGCTTCAAGGAAAATCCCAGCAGGATTAGCAGGGTTTAGACAAAGTTTCTTCCACCCCAAACAACCTTTCTGGGTCTCAGCTGAAAATAGCCAGTTTGCCTGCATGCTGAGGCTGCAGTGGAGGGAGACAGAGACAAACTAACAAGATCAGGTTGCCCTCAGAACCACATTTGTGTTGGGCAGAATTGATTGGGGTTTTGTGCCGGGTGGAGACGCGATGGAGGCGAGGTCTGGGGTGATTTAGTGCGGGTGAGCTGCCTCAGTGCTGGTTAATTTAGAGATGCAAAACTGAGCCTGCAAGTAATGAGCTCTGGCTAATTAGGTGCTTGTCTGCAGGTGGAACTATTGCAGCTGGTACTCCCAATATTGCTGGTTTGTATTTGAGAGCATCATGGAATCAGTGGGGTGCTGGGAATACAGATAATTCACAACAAAGGGGTTTTTTTTCTATTATCTTCCCCCCTAACCCCCAGCTTTCCTTTGGCATTCCCGTCTGGCTGGACTGTGACATTATCACACATTGACCAAAGATGGAAGGGAAAGGAGGGGAAAGGGACTTTTTATACATGACAAAGGGGAATGGAATCCCACTGCCAGAGGGCAGGAATAGATGGGATACTGGGCAGAAACTCTTCCCTGTGAGGATGGGCAGGCCCTGGCACAGGGTGCCCAGAGCAGCTGTAGCTGCTTCATCCCTGGAAGTGCCCAAGGCCAGGTTGGACACTGGGGCTTGGAAGCAACCTGGGATAGTGGAAGGTGTCCCTGCCCATGGCAGTGGATGGGCTTTGGGACCCTCAGAACCCAAAGCAGTCTGGGATCCTGGGGTATTTTGTGGAATAGATATTTAAAGGGATGTAAGTTGGGGGATTTGGAGACGTGCTTGGGTACAAAGAGATGTGCACTGTGGCTGCTGCAGTGGCTGCTCAGACAGAAGGGCTGGGATGTGCCAGGTGGGCTCTGCCCCTGAGCTTTGGCCACGCAGTTGGATGTGCCAGTGCCTGCATCTGCAGATTCCCAAAATGTGTCAGGGCTCCCGAAGGGAGAGGAGCAGGACTCTGATTAGCAGCAGGATGCTGGGGGCAGGAGAGGGACAGCAAGCTGTTAGTGAGCATTTGAAGGTCACATTTTCCTTTCAAACAGCAATTTTCAGCCCTGGGAAGCTTGTTTTCCAACAGGCATTGAGGTTCAGGAGGATTTGTGTGCCCCTTCTCTTTGGGAAGCTCTCCCTGTTCCCATTCAGCTCTGTGCAAGCGCAGCTCTGGGGACGTTGTGTGGCAGACAGCAGGGAAAGGCAGTGTTTAGGATCATTTGGAAGCCAGTGCTGAGATTAATGATACATAATTAGGTAAAAAGCTCAAGATGTATTTCGAGGCAAGTTTTGTTATGAGGAGAGTGTTCATTAAGAGCATGGCATAAGCTGGGATAAGCAGGGAAAGCCTCACTGTAACATTTGGATCCAGACAAAGCTTGGGGAGGATTATTTAATGAGGAGCACTTAATGCAGAGAGATGGACAGGATGATAACTTCCAGTTATCAGAGTTCAGTTGGGGAGCAAGGAATGAGTCCTGCAGTCAGGGATTTTGAACGAGGCAATAAAGGAGTGGTGAAACATCAACAATATTTATGTAGGTGCATTTGTGGTACAAAAGGAGAAGATAAATACCTTATTTAAGGTTTTGTTCCAAGTATAAAATAGCCCATAAACAAGAATTCGAAGAGAATTCAGCGATGCAGTTTAATACAGAAAATGCATGAAGGATTAAAGAGGATGTTTGTACAAACACTTCATTGATCCACTTAAAATTTATATGTCTGATAAATGGCACTTGGGCTGTGAACATTGACTACACATGTGGCACTAAGGAGCTTTATACTAGGCCATAAAATGTTGAAACAAGCTTAATAATGGCTTTTGCCATGGGAGCCTTCTGGGGATAAGTTGTTCTGGAAAGTGGCAGACCCTGGAGGTTTGCATCTCTTGACAGGGATGATGCACTGCTCTACTAAAAATCTCAGTATTTTTAAATGTGAACCCTATTTTTGCCACTTTGCAAACACTTTTTATTGTGTTCCTTTGTTTTTAAAACATTTGAATTGCCAGAAATAGTCCTTAGATCAGAATTAAGGATTGGTGTAAAGCTGCCATGGGTTTTTAAGGAAGTCCTCACACCTCTTAACTGTGACCATATTCTGGAGTGCTCATGCTGGCAAAAAGTTGTACTTGTTTTTCCTGGGTATAATAACAATAACAAACACCAAACACTGAAATGCCAGTGCCCCATTGGAGCTTGACCTGTGGTATAGTCGGGGCTCAGAATTGTGCTTTGTTTTGACATCCCATCACGTTGTGCAAGAGCAGTTGCGTCCAGCTGAGAAAACAGAAATAAAAGCACTCTTTTCATACAGAGGCCACCTCATTCCTTTGAGACTCAGCCAAAAGGCTTGATCCCCTTGTTGGGAATCCACTAGCAAAAAGACCCTGAACAGACAAAAAACCCCACTCAAACACACCCTAAAATAAAATGCAGTCTGTGTAAGGATGGGAGATGGGATATGTCATTGGATGGAGGCAGGGGAATGGTTAAGGAGGGTCAGCATTTTATTAGGTGGGGTCTTTAATGTTTTCTAAAGTCCTTGAATTATGTTGGGACTTGATTTTTGTAATATGAATTATCTCTCATCTGTTATGAGCAAGAGCAGCTCCGCTGTGAAGGGTCAGGGTGCTCAGCTGAAAACGTGCAGGTGACAAGGATTGGGGGAAATCAGCGTGGGCCTCTGTAATTAGGGGCTGGATTCTGCAGGTACACAGGAGGATTGAATTATGATCACCCACACAGCGTCAATCCTGCCTTTCCCTAAGTTTGGAGTTACTTGCTTTGTAACTTGAATTTTATTTTTCTATGGAAGAAGTCAGTTTGGTTGTCATATTTCAGCATGGAGAGATGATGACACTGTTTTGATCTTACATGTTTTAATTTTTCCCAGGTAATGTATCACTTGGTGGAGTTTGCTTTGGGACTTTGTTGTTTTGTCTTCTAAAGGCTGTAGTTTGCTTTGCCAGCATTCCTTCCTCGTGCTTCTGAAACGTGATCTGTCAAAAGAGGGATTGATTTTGAAGGGAAAATTGATTGCTGAAGTAGTTGCTAAGTAAAGGGGCATTTGTGGTTCTGCATTTGGGAGTAGCAGGATGAAAGCTGAGGAGAAACAAGCTGCAAAATTTCCTGCTGAGGAGCTTGTGCTGCGATCTGATTCTTCTGACAGGGAGCACTGATGCTTTCTGAGCTCCTCATTCACTGCTGTGCAGCTTTCCAAACACTCTGTGCTGTGGGGGAGTTCATCTTTTCCCTTTATCCTGTCCTTTATAGGCATGGCTTGGTTATTATCCCATATCAGCTTGCTAAGGGGAGCAGGATGCTGCCTCCCATCCCTTTTCTGCTGCGTGCACAGCAGGAAAATCGGGAAGCAGCAGGATTGCAGTGGCACTGAAGTGGTACCAAATCCCACAGAGGTCCCCCTTGTGCTGCCTCTTTAAGAGCTCGAGCTGTGCCTGTGCGGGGATGGAGCCAGCCTGGCGTGGCACGGATGGGATGTGGCCGTGATGGGATGGAGCTGTGGGCTTTGCTGATGGATGTGGGGAGAGGACGCAGCGCTGAGCCAGCTCCTGGCCAGAGCTCTGAGGGATCTCACTGCCAGAGCTCTCCAGAATCTCACTGACACAGCTCTGAGGGATCTCACTGCCAGAGCTCTGAGGGATCTCACTGACACAGCTCTGAGGGATCTCACTGCCAGAGCTCTCCAGAATCTCACTGCCACAGCTCTGAGGGATCTCACTGCCAGAGCTCTCCAGAATCTCACTGACACAGCTCTGAGGGATCTCACTGCCAGAGCTCTGAGGAATCTCACTGCTGGAGCTCTGAGGGATCTCACTGCTGGAAGCTCTCTGGGTTCTTACTGCTGGAAGCTCTCTGGATTTTGCTGCTGGAAGCTCTCTGGATTTTGCTGCTGGAGCCCTCTGCCAGGTAGGACTGAGCACACTGAACAAAGAGCTTGGCCCCGTGAGTGGAGGATCGTGGAGCTGGGAAGGATGGGGTGACACCAGGGGAGTTCCAGCTGCTGTGCCTGGCAGAGCTTTTCTCTTTGAACCTTTTCAGAGCCATGTGGTTTCCCAGCAGGCTCAATGAAGTGTTGCTGCTGTTGGGATGTTCACCTCCTGCATTTTAATTGCACGGTGAATAGAGGAGAGGCACATTCCTGGAAAGCTCCTGCCATCACATCCCTGCATGCTTGGAGGGGTTTGATAGATTCCTTGCTCCAAAAAGCTGAAAGAAGTGATCAAATTTGATGTGGTTCCTTGCCCTTCTGTAATCTTGCTTGATGGTTTTTCCTTGGAATTTTTAATGCACAGTTTCAGTACAACCAGGGACCCGTGTGGAGATTACATAACCCTGGGGAAGTCAGTGGGAGACTGGCTCCGTTTCTGGCAGGGATGAAAATCAGGAGTTCTGGAATGGTTTTGTGTAAGGTGTTTGCATAGGTGCCTGTGGGTACTGTGGGAGTTATTCCTGGGAAAAGGTGTTTCCTCAGAGCTGTGAGCTAGAAGGGGAGGAGAGGCCAGGGGTGCCTGGGGTAAAATGGTTGCTAGTTGCTGAAATGAGCTTAGGTGAGAAGCACCATTTGAGGAAAAATGAATCCATTTTGGGAGAAAGTGGAATAATGTTCTTTCTGTCTTCCTGCAACCTTGGTGGAGCAGAGAAGCCTGTACAGATTCCTGCTGGAAGGGCTGATTCTGGTGTGTGTTTCCAGGTCTGTAACAGCACACAGAAATCTCGCAGAATTGCAGGTCTGTAGGGTGATTGGAACAAGCAGAGAAACGTGATACAAGGAGGAGGTTTCTGCAAGGAATTCCTGCTGTCATTTCACTCAGCGTTTGGCAGTGTCACTGATTGGTCCAGCAGCTCCAGGCTGGATTTTTTTTCCTTAATCGCTTTACAGAGCAGTCACATATTCCCCTCTCCTCAGAGTGTGGCCGTTGCTGTCTAATTAACAGAGATATTCCTCTTTTTAGGGAGATTTTTGGTTTCCAGAAAAATTCTGTTTGGTTTCCAGCTGGCGTTCCTTCTCCCACTGGGTCTGTAATAGCTGCCGAAATTCCCCAGCTTGTAATCACTGCTGCAGCCAGATGGGGACTAGGTGGAACTCCCACTGCATCTGTGCCTGCATTTATGAGTCTGCCAGAAGTGTCTCACTTAGGTGAGATTTGAAATATATATTTCATTAGTTAATGAGCCCTGAACAGCGACGAGGAGAATCCAGCACTGGTACTGCCAGGGCTGCCATCCTTCTCCTGGATCCTGGTGTGGTGCTGATGGAGCAGGAAGAGCTCTAAGGAATCGTTCAGCCTGATATGAGCAAAGCAGAGGCTGCAGTTCCACTTTACCAACTGATAGTGCTTTAAGAGGTTCTTCTTGGATTTAACAGGGTCTCCTTTGCTCCTGTCTTCTGCTTCATTGCTCTCCTCGTCTTTTCTCCCTGTGGAAGGAGCTCTGAAAACTCTGTGAGGTTTGGATTATCTTTGCTTTTCCTCCCTCTCCCTTCCCACACTCCTGGAGGGTTTCGGAGCATAGTTGCACAAATGAGTGATGTGGGTGGATATTGGGGATACTGGGGAGGAGGAGGGGGAGGAAGAGAGGGGGCACAGGATGCTTCAGAATTGGATCTCAGCATGGCAGGGTAGTAACAGGAAAGAGCTGCCTGAATTACTCAGGGTATCCTGGTGCTCCTGGCTGTGGTGAACCCAGCACTGCAGCAAGGCTGAGCTGGCTGCACTTTAACTCCTGCACTTGCCTGGGTGTGCCAGGGCTGCCCCAGGGCAGCAATCCCAAGGCTTGTGCTGCACTTTGGGCTGTGCAGCCCCAGTGGCACCAAAATCTGTGTGTGAGAGGATGAGTGGGTGCCCTGGGGGTGCTGTGGGTGTGCATGTGGATGAGATGGTGCTGCTGGACGAGGTTCTGCTTCCCACCTGCCTGCCCTGACCCGCTCACCTCCCTTGGTGGAGCATTCTTGCTGTCACTTAACCCATTCCTAGGAGAAGAGCCCCAGCAGCACAAGTCAGGATGAGCTTTGCTGTCACCCTGGCTCACTTTTCCCACAGTAATAGCAGCTGTTACCCCAGGACAGGCTCCTTTGGGATGTGGAGGGAGAGGGAAGGTGCTGATTTCCACTGGGGAGCAGGAACAAGCTCCAGGAGGCTTGGTGGGAACCAGGAGCGTTTCCACTTGCCCTGCTCTTCTCGGGAAAGCTGGAATCTCTCCCCTAGTGCAGCTCCTCTCAGGGAAGCAAGAACCTTTCCACTTGCCCAACTTCTTGCAGAGAGTCAGTCTGATGCCACAAGTTAGATGCTGGAAATCACTTTCTCCAGCCATTGTTTCATTAAGGCTTACTGAAATATAAGGTATTTTGTTCCTATCAGTCTTGTGTCCAGGTCAAATCCTTTTGCAAAAAGGACTTAAAAGGTTTCTTCTGGATGGAATGAGAATCATCCCTTCCTAGGAGAGATCTTAAACAGTGACTCCAAACTCTGCAAATCCATCTAAACTACTCCTTCCTTCAGGCAGCTCTTCCTGGGCACAAAAAGAGTGGTGTCTCTGCTCAAAGGAGATTATTTCCTCCTGACTTACATAAGTTCTAAAATAAGAAAATAAATCCCAACCTTGTCAAGGATGAAACCGTTTTTCCAAATTCAGGAATGATCCCTTTTGAAGCAGCAATTGCTTCAATGAATTGTCAGGAGTGCCTGGAGAAGGGAAATCTCAGCTGTGACACAAGGGGGACAGCTCCATCCCTGTCACAGGCTTGTTCCTGGGGAGAGGGAATGGTGCTACAGCAGGAAATTTGAGTTTTCATTCCATCTTCCAGTGTGGTTTTAATCCTTCTCTCCCAGATTTTGGCTTTTTTTGTTGTTGCTTTCCAAAATTTTGGGGTGAATACAAGATCCTTGGGATGAAGGCTGGGAGTGACTCTGTTGAAGCTGCTGATAAATCTTACTGTTGTTTGGCTGAGTCAGGGTTTTAAATCCCATTTGGTTGTTAAAAAACTCTGTCAAATGACACCACTTGGGCCTGAGCTGGCAGATGAGCAGAGTGCAGATGAGCCTTAGACCCTGCAAACAAATTCTTGCCGTCATTAAAAAGAGGCAAAAAGAGATGGAGGGTGAGTGAGCAGCAGCCTGGGAAACGGTGGATCCTGTTCCTGGTGCTCCTGCCCTGGAGGTGGCCCTGGGCTGTCCCTGGTGTCCCCGGGGTGACTGGCCAGGTCAAGGTGTGGCAAAGGTCAGGGCTGGGCTCTTCCCAGCGTAATCCCATCAAGCAGCTTTTTATTGTGTCTGCTGCTCTAACACTGAGTAGATAACAAAACTGAGAAGTTTTAGAGCAATTTCTGAGCCTGTTTGGTGAGGAGGAGCTTTTCAGTGCCAGAGTTCAGAGCACAGCAGATTGTAAATTTAACTGTGTGTTTCTGATGCTGTGAGTTTGCCTGAGCACTGCTGGAGGAGGAGCTGATCCAGCTGGGATGTGCTGAACAGGCTGTGTCTGAACAGTCCTTACTTCAGCCTTAACATTTGGTCCATTTTAAGGGGAATGCTTGGGATGGTGAAGCTTGGGGTGCTTGAGTTGTGTCAGCCCTGTCACTGTGGTGTCGGTCCCTGCTTTGGGCAGCAATGTATTAATCTGGGGGTCAGACTTGGGGTGCAAGAGTCCCTTGAAATTTTGACTCAAACTAATCTGGGCTCAGAATTTAACTTAGCAATGTGTTTTTCCTTGTTAGAATAAAACTAAGTGTTTTAATGACTTTATTTTCTTTTTAAGTATCCCACCCTGTTAACACGTGAGGTCTTTGTCCTTCCCTGTGTGCAAGAACCTCAGTCAATCTGGCTGTTCTCATTTCCCATGAAATTTTGGTGTGTAAAATATAAACAGCAAAAAGGTGAAATCTGATTATGGCATTTAGGAAAGTTTTTCAGCAAGTGCCTTTTCCGTGACAATGGACATTATTGGGTATTGTGTAGATCTGCGTGAGGCCACAAGGTGTTACCCAAGTCAGGCTTTTTTACTCTTTAGGATCCCTGCATCCCTCTGTTTTTACTCCACAAATAAACCAGATTGTGTTGTGGGGTTTTTTTGTGCATAGTTTTTTTCCCTTTTTTTCCCCCTTAGATTTCCACAATGCCTTTACAATTAAGAAAACTCTTGCAATCTGCCTTTAAGTGAGCCTGCAGCAGCTCCTCCAAACCTGCCATCCCTCTGCCAGCCCTTGCTGTTGGTGGGCGGATGAGGAAAGGAGTGACTGGGTGAAGAGGGGCAAACAAGGGAACAATTCCAGCAGGATTCCTGCGTGGTTGGCAGGACAGGAGCTGCCATTGTCCTGCAGTGCCCTGCTGATCCGCAGGGTTGGTCTGTTCAATGCCGAGGGCTTTTTTCCTCTTCAAATAAAAGCAGAGCTGGGGGATGCTCTCGACAGCCCCAAGGTTTTGTGGATTATTTGGAGATGAATTTGCGTTGGTTCCCTCGTTCCTGGTGTGCAATCAGCCGCCTCTGGAGCTGCGGCACATCCCGAGGGGTCCGAGCTGCCAGGCCGGGGGTCCCGGGCTGGGGTGACCCTGGGGGTGTCCCCAAGCACAGCCCTGCCTTCCACTGCTTTCCTTGACGTGCTGTGTTGCAGAATCCCCCGAGGTCCTGTCCAGCAGCCCCTGGAGGATCGGATCTTCACTCCGACCGTCTCGGCTGTGTACAGCACCGTGAGTATCTGCCAGGGACCCCAGGGCTGTGCAGAGCCCCTCTGCACTCACAGACTGCACTTACAAAGGACACGTGGGGAAAAGTACAACTTCTTTCTGCCCCCTGAAATAAAAGGTGCCCAAGAAGATTCTTTTGGTTGCATGTGAATAGGAAAAGAAGCGGGGACCTTCTGGCTCTCCACAATTCCCTTGACAGGAGAGGGCAGCCAGGGGGAAGTCGGGCTCTGCTCCCAGGAAACGAGGGCAGGACAGCAGGACAAGCCTCTTGTGCTAAGGGAGGTTCACATGGGACATTGGGAAAATCTCCTCACTGAAAGCGTGGTCAGACACTGGCACAGGCTGCCCAGGGCAGTGGTGGGGTCACATCCCTGGAAGTGTTCAAAGGATGTGTGGATATGGCACCTGGGGACAGGGTTGGGTGGGCATTGGGATATTGCTGGAACATTGGGCTTGATTTTAGATTTTCCAACCTTAATAAATCTATGATTTTATGAAGAACCTTTTTTTGTTGCATGGGAGCAGGAAAGGGAGAAATCTTTGGAGGATTTGTGAGTCCATTGCTATTTTTAAGTGTCTCTAGTTTTATTTAGCATATTGGAGAGTGGGTTTTCCCACCAGTGTCACTGGAATCACAGTGTTTTGGCCTGAAGTATTTTCACTTGTGTGGCTCCATCTCTTTCCTTTCCCTGGCATCTCACAGGCTGATTCTTTTGTGTACTAGTGGCTTCAGATTTCTAATACCTCCTTATGAGAAAAATAATCAAGAAAGATTTGTTTTCACATGAAACATTCCATTTCACAGAGGAAGAAATATTTTGATACTAAATAGAATATTTGGGATAGGTGCCTTTGGCTCGCTGTCCTAGATGGTTGCTAATGTATAATACTGATTACTGTAGAAATTTAGCTTAAAACCAGTGATGTTTATTTGTGAGCATCACAGTCTTTTCCTTTTATTAATTTCTGTTTTTTCCAATGGCAGTAGCTGGAAGCCTAGGGTTATTTATAAGCTTTGCTAAATCAGCACAGCCCTGGGAAAGTCATATTTTGCTTTTCTGGTTGGGATAGTGCAAATATTTTTAATGCCAAAAAACCCTTTTAAACTGCTCTTTTAATTATTTGGAAAACAGGAAGAAAAGCTGTAGATGGGATAAATTTGCTACATTTCGGAACATAAGCTGCTTATAGAGAAACATAAGCTGCTGTGCAAGGTTCTCTCCTCTCTGTTTGCAGGAGTGGCTGGGGATGGGGCTCTTGGCTCTGGCTCCCCAGGGACACCTGGGGCTGGAGCATCCCTTACCCACAGCAGCTGGGCCTGCCCCATCCCTGGCAGTGTCCAGGGCCAGCTTGGACAGGGCTTGGAGCAGCCTGGGATAGTGGAAGGTGTCCCTGCCCATGGAACAGGATGAGTTTTTAAGGTCCTTTCCAGGCCAAACTATTCTGTGAACATAAATGTACAAACAGTTATAATAAATAATTCAGTTTATATTACCTTCTATGTACTCCGTACGACACTTAAAAAACACTTAAAAAATATCTGAAGTCCTTTAAAGAAGGTTATTTTTTTCAATTCTTTCCTCCCAAGATATAATGCAGATGCCTGTGGGGAAAATATGACTGTAAAAATTTAAATTAATGTAAAATAGAAAAGTAACTGTGAAGAATGACCTAAAATAGCTTTTCAGTGTGGAAAAATATCACTCCTTGCTATGTTACAGGAATAGGCAACAGGGCTGGGAATATCTCAGCCCCAGGATTTGAGAATGCACAAGTTTGAGAGAAAATTTCATGTTTTGGGGAAAGGAGAGAAATTTCTCAGCTGGGTTCCTTTCAGGCAGTTTCAGGCTTTCATTTGAAGCCCCAGGCAGTTTTCAGATTCAGAGTCCAGGGAAAAATGAATCGGGATGGAAAAAGCACGTGAAGGGAGGGCCTTAACAAATTCATTCATGAGAGGTCTGGCTGGGTTGTTACACAAGGTTTGTAACACAGCACCCTGTGCTTAAGGCCTGGGTTTGCATTGCAGTCATTTTGAGGAGCACTATGAGATGACAGAATCGTGAAGGTTACAAAAGGCCTCCGAGATCCTCAAGTCGAACCTTCGAGTGCATCCTCAGTTCCCAAGAGACCAAGTAGGATGAAGTTTGTCTGAGAACTTGGAGTTGCTCAAAATTCACAAGGCTTTGGTAGAACTCTTTATCAAGGAAATCATACTTGCTATTAAAACCAAGCCCACCTAAATTCATCATAAGTCATCTTTATTTATTTATTGTGACATCTTCCACTGGTTTCACACCCAGCAGAGGTTCTGTGATTTGCCTTTTTGTCCTTTGAAAAGATCCTCCTGCAGTGAAGAGAATCCTGTAGAAAAGGGATTAGGGAGGATTAGCTGCTCCAGGATCTGGGTCAGGAGGCCAATGTGGTCCATGCCATGTGCAGGAGGGAAGCTCTGCTCCTCATCCTGTTCCAGCCTAGAATCATGGAATGCTTTGGGTTGGAAGGGTCCTTAAAGGCCATTCTTAGCTGGCACAGGCAGTGCTTGAAGTCCCACAGCTGTCACAAAAGAACCTCTGTTTTCCCCCAAGAAGTGCCATTCAAGGAGAATCCTGGTGAGGAGCACGGGCACAACCTGACACTGGGGCTGTTGGTAGAAATGATTTCCTTGTATTTTGGGTTTCCTTGGTTTGCCCTCCCTGACTGCATTATTTGATATCCATCACAATCCATGGTCACTTCCAAACACCGAGTGCTGCACGACTGACGTGACAGCTCTCTCAGGGTTGACACAGGAGTCATGGGAGAGACTCATTTTCTTGGGGATGGGCTGTGGAAAGTTTTCTGGAGTTCTCTTGGAAGGCTGGCTGTGATTCAGTGGAGGCTGCGTGCACACACCTGCCAAGAGCTATCAGCCCAAAAAAGAGATGATTCATCCCTGGCAGAGGGAAGGATCCAGTTGGGGACAGAGGGTGAGTTTCTGTGCCTGACCCACCCTTTCCTCTGATGAGCTCTTGGGGGCTGTAAATCTTCCCACAGTGAAGGCTCCTGGCCCATTCCCAAGGCTGGAGCTGTTGCACGTTGGGATTTCTTGGGATCTCGGTGCTGGCACAGCTGCTGTGGTGCTTTAGGAGCTGTAGTGATAGGCCTGGGACACTCTGGGTGCAACAAAGTGACTTGGAAAGAAGTGGTGACTTTGAAGTGGTGAATTCTGTGCCTTCTGCTCTCTTGGAGCTTGGACCTCACACTCCATTAAAAGAGTCAGGAATTTCCTTCTGCCTTCTTTACCCTGCTCAGGACATTTATGCACACATTGGCCTGTGCAGTGACCTGTGTGGGCTCCCTGTGCCTTTAGCTCAGACTGAGGAATGTTAGATGGGATTTTGGGAAGAAATCCTTCCCTTTGAGGCTGGGGGAGCAACCTGGGGTATAGTGGAAATTGTTCTTGCCCATGGCAGGTGTGGGACTGGATGGGCTTCAAGGACCCTTCCAACCCAAAGCATTCCATGATTAAGTGGTGCTTTTCAGCAAACAAATAAATGAGAAAAGGTCAGTGAGAAGCAAATGCTGAATTTCAGTAGTGTGAGTTTTAATCCAATCTGCCAAAATTTAATTGTGTTGGACAGCTGCAGGTGTCACTAATTGTGTGACTCTTTTTTACTATGGCCACTCTCACTTGTATATTTAAAACAGTTCCATCATGGAGATAGTAAAGTGGAACAAATATTTGTGTGCCATGAAAACATTTTTCTAATATTTTGCCTAATGTATTTTATTGACAATTTTTAATGGAAGTTGAGAAAGGAGATAAACATAGGCAAGAATTGCTTTACTATTTCATTCTTTGCTTGTGGCAAGTTGTGCAGATACCATGGCTTCCCTGTAGTCCTTAATTTTTCCTTCTTGGAAGGGAATATGCAGATTTTCCCCTGACTTTGTTGCTGCTAATGTGTATCCCCTTGCAAAATCCCAATATTTTTTGATATGGCTTGTCATGGAGGGATCAGAAGGTCCCAGGCCTGAAGGTAAAGGGATTCCACACATTTCCACCCGTGATTCCAGCTGGTGCTCTGGTTTTTTGATCCTTCCACATTTTCCTGAATCAAATAAATAGTTAAATAACTTGTGCAGTGTTTCACTTAGATAAATATGCATTATTTTACGTCTCTATGTATGTACAATGGAGTCTCTGCAGACTGATTACTAATGTAATGTTTTACTAACAGTTTATCTCCACACAGGTAACACAAGTAGCAAGACAACCGGGTCCTCCTGCCCCATCCCCTTACACTGCACATGAAATAAATAAGGGACACCCAAATCTTGCTGCAACACCACCGGGACATGCATCGTCCCCTGGGCTCTCACAGGTAAGAGCTGGCGTTGGAGCAGAGCATTTCCAGCCTCCCCCTTTTCCTCCTGTCCCATTCTCAGCTTCTCTGCTCAACAATTAACTGAGTTAGCTGTAACCAGTCTAGAAATAATGTCAATAGAGGGTCCTATTGGCAGCACTTAGATTAGCACACCAATAGCATAAATTGGTATTTATAAATTAAGTGCAAGTTTATTAGACATTAGTTCCTCATGCAGTCTGTAACAGAAACTAAAAGCTACTTGAAAAATTAGAGAAAATAATAATGGATGAAGAAGAGTGTGTTTTGCTGTTGGATCAGGCAGTTTGGGACACAGCCTGGCTTCCAGGTTAAATACCCTAAAAGTGCCCTGTGTCCTCTCTCAGGGATTTTGCAAGGGGAGTTTTGTACAAGATGCTGCAGTTCTGTAATTCTAAGAAAAGTGTCAGGAAAATGAGTTGCACAAATGGTTTCTCATAAAAGAGGTGAGACAAAGGGCTGGTTACAGAAAAGTCTAGAACAGGAGATAAATGGGAGTTATAATAAGAGTGGAGAAATAGAATTTAGTGAGATATGTAGAATGAATTGATCTCTTTGTAGCCTCTATTAGATAAATATTCTGCAGGGCTGACTTGAGAGTGGAGAAGCTTATCTGAAAATGGAGGGGGCAAAAGAGGCAGGTAATGGGGTGAGAAAAAAAGGGAGATAAGAGATGGTGGGATGGGGAAAGTGGGATATGTAAGGAATGAGGTGTGAGATAGAGGAAAGCCTGATGTTCCCTTTGCTCTTGATTAATTTATATTTAGGTGGATCAAGCAGGAAGGCCTGAGCAGGTCAGCTGTTAAGGAGAGTGGGTTTGTTCTGAGAAGGGGAGCAGGATGAGCAGTGTGGGCTGGGAATGGGGAGGTGATGGGGACAGCCTCAAGTGGATCCAAGCCCCCTCTGCCAGTGATGAGATGTCCTTGTGCCGAGAGAAAGGGAGAGTTTGGGGATCAGGGAATGTATGAGATGCTTAACCTGAAAAGTCAGGTGCAGTGAGGTACAGAATGTTGTACCTTTGTTTGGTTTCCTTTAGCTTTATCTAAACAGAAACAGCTGGTTCTGTGGTGCTGTGGTTGGGTGACCCTTTCTCTTACTCCCCCACAGTTTCCATCTGGTGTAGCTAAAACAAGAGCACTGCTCCCTGTTCCACCTCCTCTGAGGGTTCTCCTGACGGACGCCCTCGGGCGCTCTGCTGCCCTTCAGGATCAGTTTGTGCAGCACAGTGAGGAGACCGTGGCAGTGATGTGGAACAGTCCCACACCCACATCTCTGCAGTGTCTCTGCTTCCCAAATTCCAGGGCCTTGAAATCATCATGCTGCTCCCAGGAATGTGCTGAGCTCTGGCACAGGGGAATGCACAGCACATGCTGCTGCAGTGATGTTGTGGCCAGATGTGGCCCCAAGTACATAAAATTTCATATTCCTGTTGGGTTTTGCATGTTTTTCCCTCGTTCTGACTGGGAGAGGAGGGGCACAGCTCCTCTGCCTCCTCTCCTGGCTTGAGGCTGCAGAAGGGGCTGATTTGGCACAATTCCCTTTCTCAGTGTGTGGAGGGAAGGAGAAGCCATTGGAAGGGAGCAGAGCAGATCTTCCCTGGATTTGGCTCTCGGAGCAGGTTATACAGAGCTCAGGTCAGGCACCATCCCATGATGGATGGGAGAATCCAGAGCAGGCTGAGAGTGTTCCAGAGCCCTTAGCAGAGAAATTCTGTGAATCTGCCCCATTCCAGCTGTGCCTTACACTGATGAATGGGGCAGCCATGGTGGGATGGGATAATGGGAAAGCAGAGCACTTCCAGAGCAACTGGGCTGGGAGCAGCAGGAAAGAGCTTCCCTCTGTCCACAGAGTGAGGAGAGGAGGAGAGGACTCCTCCAGGGACAGTGTGCAAAGCTTAGGGCACCAGGAGAAAACTCTCTCATTCCCCTCATGACCTGGGAGTGTTTTGGAGGATCCCAAGGAACAAGTGCAGTGGGTTCTGCTGTGTGAGGGTGAATGGTTTGGAAAAGACTCTTGGCTTTCTCTGCCTCAGCTTTAGAACTGCAGGCTCCAATGGGATGCTGAGGGATTCTCTGAGTCCAGGGCCACAGTTTGGAAGCATCAAGCGACCGTGCTGGGAGCAAATTGCCAGGCATTTCCTCTGTAATCGGGGTTGTTCAGCTCTCATTACGAACGCTGTGCAGTGCTGGGCACTCAGCAGATTGCTGCTGCCTGCCCATTGAATGGGCTGGGGTGCTGGGGAGCAGAGGATCCCACAGCATTGATGGGGTCCCTCCTCTGGAGCTGTTGGAGTTGTGAACATCCCTCACCTGCTCCTAAAAAGGTCAAGATACACCTGAGAAAACAAAAGTGCAAGAGGGCTGAATTCTGTGGATCTTGGTGCAGAGACCTTGGCTTTTAGGTGGTTGATTTAAATCCAGAACAGATTGTACCAGCTGAAACTTGTTACCATCTGGTTCTGTGCCTGAAGTGAAGAGAGTTTTGTGGTCTCATTCTGGTCCTCAAAAATGTCACCATCATTAAATTAGCGTTTGTAATAGCAGGGAGACATTCCTTAGTACCTTCGGGTCTGGGAATGTGTGCCAGGAAGCAAGTCTGCCTGCCATCTGTGGCATGTTTATTAGGCAATTCCCAAGCCCCTCTTTTATGATCTTGGATCCTTTCTACAGGAGCTGGAATAATCCTGTTAGAACCATGATGTTTATTCAATGCTTCCATCTTCTGCAGCCCAATTTGAGATGCTTTTAATAAAGGGATGTTTATTAAGGGATTGGAACAGAAGGAGGGCTGTAATTTAATTGTAAGCTCACCCATTGGTACCCTGGGATCAGTCAGGTACCCTGGGACATGGGGAGTATTGCTCCTTGAGGCAGCTGCCTTTGGAGTCTGGTTGCTCCATATTAAACTCATCTTTCCCTAGATTCTGGTGAGCAGGGACAGGCCTGAGGGAAGGGCTGGAGCTGTGCCAGGGGGGTTTAGGTTGGAGAGCAGGAAAGGCTCTTCCCCCAGAGGTGCTGGCGCTGCCCAGGCTCCCCAGGGAATGGGCACGGCCCCAAGGCTGCCAGAGCTCAGCAGGGTTTGGACAGGGTGGGGTTGTTGGGGTGTCTGTGCAGGGCCAGGGGCTGGACTCTGATCCCTGGGGGTCCCTTCCAGCTCCATGATCCCTCATTAGGTGCACTTGTGCTTTGCTAGAAGGAAATAGTCAGCAGAAAATCAGGTAATAAACTTCCACTGCCCCTGGGGCAGAAAGGGCTCCCAATTTCATTGTCTCACTCAGACAAACCCCCATCCCTCATTTTCTATGTTCAGGAGTTGTTGTGGGTCCCTCGATCTGGGTTGGTCTCTGAGCTCTGCAGGGAGCTGTTCCCCAAGAGAACTTCCCTGTGGAGGAGCCTCCTTGTTTTGTGTAAGGTGTCACTACAGCCTGCTGGTTAGAACCACCCAGAATCCTGTACCTGCTCTGCTTGTCAGTCAGGGCATTTATTCATAATGCAGACACACACTCAGAGATTAAACTCTGCTTGTATAAATGAAGAAGTTGGTGCTGGACCAATGCTCTCTGTTTGTGCTGTTCCTCCAAGCAGCAGATTCCAGTTTCTTGGATCTTCTGTCCATTCCAGATAATGAGAGTAAAGCAAATTGAAACAACTCCTGACAGTGTTTTGTGAACAATAAACCTACCTAAATAACCAGATTTATATACAGTAATGATTTTTTTCTGACCAGTCAAGGGTTTAGCCTCTTCTCACTTCTTTCCTTCTGCTTCCTTCTGTACATCCGGGTCAGGCTTCATCCAGCACATTTCCAATGTGTTCTGCAGATTCCAGGCTTGCAGGAATATGTGAGTGCAGGTGGAGATTTGAAACTGTGAGTTATTTAATAGCTGATAAATCCAGAATTGTAATCTTCTTTTGGCCTTTGTGTTCAAGATCTGCTGGAAGTGCAGCTGAACCCTCTGGTTCGTAATAGGATTAGGAGGTTTTTGATTGGGTTAATAATGCTGGGAATATTTCCTCCTAGAATGTATTTCATTATTTTTGGTTCGTTACTGTGCTTTTTACCTCATTAAGTTAAATCCAGGCAAATCTGGCTGGAATCATCAGATATGTCTTGTGTCTCAGTGCTTTTGGGCTTCAGGGGGCTTTTGTGTGGGGATGCTTGGCTTCATGGGTGTCTTCTAATTTGGGAGAGAATCTGGGTGTAAGAACTGCAGGAAGGGAGAGTTGGGAAGGCATAATGCAGCTACAAATGCTGATTAACACTATTTATTTTCATTATTTAACCTTGGAAGCAGTTTGCTTTCATAAGGCACAGTGTAGGAGGGATGTATGAATTAGTTTTAGTATTTGTGCACTCAAGAAGGACAGAAAGAGCCTTTAATTTATTTTTTTTTTTTTCTAGCAAGGAGAGGAAAGAAAGGAAGACCCATTACAATTTTATCATGTACCTGTGTGAGTCTAGTTGGGACTAGGTCTGCCTTTAGACCCACCCCTCATGTGCCTCACAGAATCCCAGGATGGTTTGAGTTAAAAAGGATTTTAATCTCATCCCATCCCATGGGCAGGGACACCTTCCCCTATCCCAGGCTTTTCCAAGCCCCGTCCAGCCTGGCCTTGGGCACTGCCAGGGATCCAGTGGCAGCCCCAGCTGCTCTGGGCACCTGTGCCAGAGCCTGCCCACCCTGCCAGGGAGGAATTCCATTCCAAAATCCCATCTCTCCCTGGCCCCTGGCAGTGGGAGCCATTCCCTTGTCCTGGCACTGCAGGCCCTTGTAAAAATTCCTGCTCTGTGTTTAATCCTTCTCCAAGGGGTCTGGTTTGCCCAGTGGGGAGAGATGTGTTTTTCTGCTGCTGCTTGAGCTTTTCCTGTCTGGAGTAGCTGTGACCTGGCTCAGAGCATTCCCTGGCCCTCCCACCCTGTGCAGACACAGGGATTGGGAATGGGAAACCTCTCAGTGGTGTCCTGGCCACATGGCACATCCTGGCTGCTGTGAGCAGAAGCAGCTTTGTTTGCATGTCAGATTATTTGGAATCAGAAACACTTTTAAACTTGGTGACTTGGTTTGGGGTGAAATAAAACAGCATTTTTAACAGAAAATCAAACTTTTCTGTAGCTGTTTAAACATTCTCCAGATCCCTTTCTTCAGGACTCTTCCATGTGTGTTTTCTGTTTTCACTCTCATGTGCCCATGGCTTTATTTTGGTGCTTTTCAGACTTTGCCACTTGTTGAACTACATTTTTATTCATAGTATAACAAGACAAAACAATACAAGGCAATTTGCCATTTTCTTACATTTAATAATTTCAATTCTGAAATTCCTTCTGTAATAGTACCTTCTGTTCCATTCAATTTAATGGATGTTTTCTTGCATGCTCCAGAAAACAGGCAGTTTTTAAACAAACACCATGTGTTCCATAAGGCACCACCAGAGTCAGCACAAAAGTCAGGGCTTTACACAGCGTTTTGTAAGCACAGAGGGCATAAAATATCTGCTTCCAGCAGTGGGGATGTTGGAATTTCTGCCCTCAGCACACACATACACTTCATATTTTTGAGTACCTTAATTACAGAAAATGCCAATTTGCTTAATTACATAATGGTCATTACAGAGCAGCCCAGGCTGGGAGCCAGGTGAAGCCCTAGCAGAGTTTCCAGATGTTACAGGATCATTTCCTGTGACATTATCTGTGGCCTCACACCTTCCTTAGGAGCAGATTCCACGCTGATGGATTTAAAAATGGCTTTGGGGGACAGCAGGATGCCTGTCCAGCCCCATGACTCCAAATCCCACTTTCTCAAATCCAGGGCATGCAGAAAGCAAAGCCTGGAGGAGATGAAGGTGCTGGGTGTGAGTGAGGAGGGGCAGCCTGAGGAGCTGCTGTTCTGGCCTGCACTGCCTGCAGGGAGTTCATTAGGGAGAAATGAAGATACAGGGTTTAAATTATAATCCTCTTACTTTCCCAGAGCTGAATGCTCAGAGATTTCCCTCATTGGAGGGTTGCAGTTGTTTGGGTTGCAATGATTGAGTTGTCACAGTGATTGGATTTGGGGCTATGGGAGGGCAGAGCCTGCCCAGCTCCACAAAGAAATGATGATTCACAATTAAAAGCCACATCCTTGCTGTCACCATCACTCCACACTCAGCAAAGTAATGGGTTCTGCTGCTGTGGGGGATTTCTTCACCTGTGTCTGAGGTGAAATTCCTGCTGTCCACCCAGTGACCCAGGGGAAGACTCTGCAAAAGCAGCCTCAAGGGCTGGTGCATCAATACAGCCTGTCCCACGCTCCCTTTGTGGTTTTCCTCAAAGAAAATTGGGCAGCAGCTGGAAGGAAAACCAAGTCTGGTTGTTAAAAACAGGGATAAAGAGGAGACTTTGGTGCAGTCACCTCCTTCTCCTGTACCTTGCTCTAGGGGCAGCTGCCTTTGGGCTTAGGGGCTTGTGTGAGGCAGAATTTATAAACCTAGGGACAGGACCCTGATAATGTAGAGTATAAAGAACACTGACTGTGCCTCTGAGTGCCCAGCTGGGGGCTTTGAATCAATATTTAGCATTTAACCAGGAGCTGTTCCATTGGGAACAGAGCAGTGCAGGTTTTCTGCAGAAATCCCCGTCCTGCAGGAGAAACGGGTGTGGGCTGGGGGTGTTGTGTTGTTTGGGGAAAGAGATGGATTTCATAACAGTTTTATCCTGTTTCCAGCCAGTGCTTGTTTTCAATATTTTATGTATTGACATTAAATATACCAAGATACTTTTGAAATGTGTGTGGTGGCACTTGGGTGAGTTTTTAGCTGGCTGCTCTCCATCAGTGATAAGTGAGATATAACAAGATGTGAAACCACCTGGGCAAGGGACCATCGTTTTTATTCCCCTGCAGCACCACACTGGCCTGTGGCCACGCAGAAAAAACCCTTTGGGGCTGCTGTGGGACAGCCAGCAGCTGCCCATGGCCCCAGCAAACCTCGTGCTGTTCTCAAGTGTTTTGCTTACTCTGTCACGTTCCTCCCAAGAGATTTAAACTCTGTGCTGGTGTCCAGGGGGAGCCAGAGCCGTGGCTGTGCCAGTGGGGCTGGGAAAGTGAATGAATGAATTCTTCTCTTGGAAAAACAAAGAATGAATTTCTTCTCTTGAAAGTGAAGTGAATGAATTCTTGCTGGGAATACAAAGGTTTGGAACTGGGAAGTGACTGGGAATGTGAAGGTCTGGAACTGGGAAGTGACTGGGAGCACAAAGGTTTGGAACTGGGAAGTGACTGGGAACACAAAGGTTTGGAACTGGGAAGTGACTGGGAGCACAAAGGTTTGGAACTGGGAAGTGACTGGGAGCACAAAGGTTTGGAACTGGGAAGTGACTGGGAACACAAAGGTTTGGAACTGGGAAGTGACTGGGAACACAAAGGTTTCCTCCCCAAGGTCACGGCGAGGACTGGGAGCGGCAGTGGAGCTCCTGAGTCACGGTCATGTGCTGGAGCTGCAAGTCCAGTTCTCCTTCTCCTGTGTAACTTCAGTAAATATAGACCCAGCAACATCTTCCCTGAGTCCTGAGGGGATTCGGGAATCAGCCACAGGAATTAACCCCTTCCCAGCCAACCCAGCCACGGAGTTCACCTTTCTGCCTGGGGCTGGAAGGGTTTGTTCCCAAAAGATTTTTCCAGAGCTGTGTGACTCAGCTCTTTTGAGCCTGATGTGTGTACTTAGCCTGTTTATTCCCAGGACAGGCAGTCCCAAGGGAGTCATGTTACGCTGCAGGCTCAGTGTTTATTAACCATCTCAGGGCCTGAGCTAAGAATAACTTTTTTCAGTTGTTTTGTTGATAGTGATTATTTTTCCTTGCTTAGCACAGGCAGCAGCTCAAGGTGGAAACAGCCCAGGGAAAGGGTTTTCCCAGCAAGTTGTGGGAATACATAAACACCCAGCTATTATCACCTTCCTCCCCTGGACAGTCACAGCTGAAATACAAAATCAGGAAGGTGAGAGCTTTAAGGGAAGCAAATTGCTCTGTCTCAAAGTGGAGCAGCTCAGCAGCACTCTGTCCTCGTCCAGCAGTTACTTGAACTTCAGGGATTCAATCCAGCCTTTAGATGCTTCAGAACCAACATTTGTCTGCAGAGCAGTACTTGCTTCCCTGCCTTGCCCTCCATGGGGGTTTATTTAGGGGATTTTTGGAGCATTTCCTCGCTGATCTTGATCTCTTCATTCCCTCACTCCAGCATTCCAGCCCCGGTGCATGGAGCCCTGTGTGGCTGCACGTGACCACATCTCTTTCTGTACCCATTTAGCTGCTTGGCACAGAAAAACGTCCTTTGACACATGAATAGATGCAATGCTTTAATCAGCTGATGTGTAGAAAAGCAGCAGAGTGCTGTGATTTATTCTGTTGGATCTTTGATAGTTTATTTAGGCTTCCACAGCTGATGTAAAGTTAATACCTGCAGAATTTTATAAACCACTTTTCCCTTCTTTTTCTTCTCCCTGTTGTGGTATTTAACACAAATACCAGTTAAGGCAGCATCCCTCTGGTTGGAAACATGAGGAGCAGAAGCATTTGTTGTTGTGCAATAGTTGTAAAACATGTTTATTTAGCTGATGTTTGTGGTCTTCAGTGGGATTTGTATCACACTTGTTCTTTACTTGTGACCTCACACCCACAGGGGTCATCTGTCCAAAACTGCCCTGATGACACCTTAACAGCAGAAACCCTTCTGTGGCCTCTAGTTAAGCCTTTGTATGCTTTTTTCTTTATTTATAACTGAATGTGGTGCTCATTCTGGTGGGGTTTAAGTACTAAAGCAAGTTTATCCCTGTGTCACAGCACCACAAGTGACGTGTCACCAGTGAAGGGCCTTTGGCACTGTGTTTCCAAACACCTTTTACAGCTTTGCTGCTAGAACTCTGAGGATTTTTAGGCTTAGTGATATCTGTGCTCCCTTGCTCTCACTTTTCCTTTGGCTTGGGTGATAAAAGAAAATGGGGCAGTTTTGGAGATGGGGACAGACTTTGGGGCAGCATCAGATATCTGACTTACCCTGTGGGAGTCATATCAGAGCTCTGCTCTGTCCCATGCAGTTTAAGCCTGAAGAAAATGTGTTCATGAGCCTGAAGATGGGGGGGAATAGTAGATGTTTTGTTCTCTTGCTGCTGAGGTGCTGTGGGAGCAGCAGTCTGGGATGAAGTCCTATCTCCTGAGATGTGGAGCTGGAACCACAAGGAGCATTTATTGGTATTATTTATTTATAATATTTCCCAACACAGTCACCTGTGTGCTCACTGCTGCTGGTGGGAGAGATACAAGGAAGAATAGCTTTAAACTAAAAGAGAATATGTCTAGGTTGGATATTAGGAGGAAATCCTTTTCCAGCATTACTAAATCCATGATTCAATGTTTCTTGAGAGCAAAGGCTGTTGCAGGCTGGTGGCTGGTTTTTGGGCCATTACAATAATAAACTATTTCAAAAAATAATAATGTAAATTATAATGGTTTTGTTCAAAAAGAATAAGGAAAAAGGCACTCTGAAAAGTTATTTCTAAATGTCTCATTAAAATGCATCATCAGCAGAGCTCCAGAGCTCCAGTTTATTGTTACTTTGGGCAAATAACACTTGGGGAGAGCATCTGGTGGATAAATTGTTATAGTCCATGGAAATGGGTGGAAAATTGTGCAGAGCCTGTAGCCATGGCCTGCCTTCCATCTGGGATGGTTTTGGGCTGTTCCATTGCTTTGGAAATGCTTTAATGCAGCAGCAGCTTCTGTTAAACACACTCAAGGTTGTTTTCCTGCTGTTTGTCTGATTTTGGAGGATTTATTGGTATCATCTGCAGTTCTGGCTTTCCTTGGAAGCTGTTCAGAGGAGGCTTTGGAAAGACGTGGCCTTTGGACACACAGTGTTGGGGTCATGGAATTGGGGAGCTCAGGTGATAAACAGTAGCAAACTCTGACTTACAAAATAGTGGTGAACTCTGACTAATAATGAGTAATGCAGCTGTTAATTGCTAGTGGAGCTACCAGAGGAGCTACAAGCTGCTGCCATGTGAGGCAGTGCTGATGAGCTGGTCCTCCACAGAGATGGTTCTTCCATTGCAATCTTTTCATCTTTATCTCCATGTCCATCACTCAAGTTGATAATGTGTTGTGTTCCTGGTTTTTGGGGTGAATCACTGGATCCACTCACTTTGCTTTTCTTGTTCCCTGGCAGGCTCCCTATCCCTCAGGGCAGAATGCAGCTCCCACCACGTTGGTGTACCCTCAAGCCCCTCAAACAATGAACACACAGCCTCAGACCCGCTCGCCGGTAAGGAGCCCATGCTGGCCTCGTCTCTGTTCCCTCCTCCTCGTTCGTGTGTTTCTCTGTGTGTGTCTACGGCACATGGCTGGTTTTCTGCAAAGCCCATTTTACTGACCTGGAAGCACATCCCAAATGGCAAACCTTGACTGAGTTTTTCAGACACTATTCTGGTAGGATCATTTTCCTTCTAAAGTTCCTAAAGAACTAAAGAAGTGATGAAGGGATTCTCATCTACCTTCAAATAACACCATTTATTATTATTATTTTTAGCCTAGTTGCTTTCAGGTTCACTTCATTATAGAGTTCTGGTTCATTGCCAGAATCTTCCTCTTCTTTTTTTCTTTTTCTTTTTTCTGTAAGGCTGTGTTTTATGCAGGGATAGACCAAAGATCAAACACAAGCAGTTCTCTGCAGCAGTACTTGCTCTCCAGTGGCCTCTGGGCTTTGCTCCCAAATCAGTGACACCGATCAGTTCTAACCCTGAGGTGCTCACATGTAACCTTGAGTTTCTGTGTGCTCAGATCTTTTTGTGCTGAGCCCCTTTTACATCCAGCTTCAGGTTTGATCATCCTTCAGTCTGTTTTTTGGGGGTGGGTGTTTATTGTGATAATAATCTGCTATTGTAGACCTTCAGTTCCCCAAACCAGGTACTTGCTGGGGATTCTCTGCTCGTAGCACAGCTCCACATGATGTTAGGAGACCCTCCTAGGGCATGAGAGGCTTTGCCCAGCTTCTGGAGGTAGGGTGGCTTCCCATCACCACATCTCAAGGCTCTGTCACCCAAGGGAGCAGCAATCCTGCCCTTCTGTGTCAGGACACCTTTGGGTTACCTGTAACCCCCTGGTGCCTTCCCAGCACTCTTCTCTTTTCAGAGTAAGGTGAATGCTCCTGGAGCAAACTGAAAGCCTCTGAGACAGAGGAGTTTGTCCACAAAACAGGTCTAAAAGCAGTTATACCCAGGGCAAGAATCCCCAAACCTGCAACATCACTGCAAGCACTGGATCACTTGCCCAGCTCTGGAGGTTTCCCCTCCAGGTCATGCCAGGGTTTGTTCTGAGGTCCCTTAACCTCTGCTGATGAACGAGCCAGGTAATGCTGACTTTGAAGTTCTTTGATGTGGAATTTGTCCTTAGTGCCCTGTTCTGATCAGTAATGCAGGACACTGCTACTAAAACTCTTTCCTCAGTAAGTATAATCATCTTTCTCTTTAATTGTTCCAAAGCACAACTGAGTTGGTATGGTTAGAACTGGAGCAAAAACTTGACTGAAGAGCTGCATCTCTAAACCAGTTTTTTTGACAGCCCAGCAGAACAGTGCCAGTACATTGCACAGAAAACTGGAAGAGGAGGAAGGTTTTGGAACAGAGTCCGGTTTACAGGTCCCTGGCTGGAAGAGGCTGGATAAAATACTGCATTGTAAGCAATATAACAAACTGTACTCCTTCTTGCAGGCAATTGTGCCCATGGCACTGTTTTAATTTCTTCTTCCTTTCTTTATTATATATAATTTTTTTACCACATCCTTTTTTGTTGGCTACAGACATGCACTGATTTTGCTTCTTTGCTGAAAGCACGAGCTGCCGTGGCAGCCTCTGCCAGGTGAGGTGGTGCCACAAGGGCCCAAAGCTGAATTACAGCTGGGGGGTGTGACCTGGGGTAGGACAGAGACCAGGGCCCCTTGGGCTTTGTCCCTCGACAGAGAGAGAGAGAATCTGCAGGAAATTTGGCCAGTAAATGTCAAATTTTGTAAGGTTTTGGCCCTGTAACCGAGGAGATCCCGAGGAAGAATTTATCTGCACCTGTCAGCCTTGTTTGTACTGTTCTGAGTTTCCCTGTGTGCAGGTTTTGCCATGTGCTCTGCTAGTGCCCATCTCACCCCATGACTAAAAGTTGCTCCCATCACATCTCATTCCACCTCCCACCCCAAAGCAAATGCAAGACTAGCCCAGGCCTGAGCTACTCCTGCATTTGGTTCTTTGCTTGATTTGTTTCTTTTAATTTAATTTTTTTTTTCTACTTTCTTTTTTAACCGTCCCATTTGGTGGTGAGGGGAGGGTGAGGAGGGGACGAGGAGGGGCCTGGGGTGGCTCTGCCATCCCTGGGTTTCTGTCGTGCTCTGGCATGGCTGCCGTGGGCAGGCAGGACTGATCCAACCCCTCCCTGGAGCCAGAGCTTCCCTCCATCCTGTTCTGCATCCAAGAGCCATTGGAAGTGCAGAGCTCAGGCTTTTCTGCTCCTCCCTGGACAGCTGCCTTTGCAATCCAGTTGGGTTCCAGTTTGCTCCCCTTTAGTGTCACTCCCACAGTGGGAATTGCAAAGCTGGGGAAGGAAAACAAAATCCGGGTCCTTCAGCACTGCTGAAAACTCCCCATTAGCTCTTGGCCATGCCAGCCCCAAGCACCAGGTGATCTCAACACAAACTGTCCAATTTTAGGACTTCTGCCAAAAAAAAGATGTGCTGGAGCAGTCCAGGAGGGGTGAGGTGTGCCAGCCCAACATCTGCAGGGAGAGAACATTGCTGTGTCCATGGAGCAGTGGGCAGGACTGTAGGGAGTAGGGGGGATGGGGCAGGAAGGTTGGACCCAGGATTTAGAAGGTTTTCCTGACTACTGTCTTCATCAAACAGAGAAAAAACAACCCAAAGTGTCTATTTTAAGCCAGCAGTGCCTACAGTTTGTTCTGTTGCTTACAGCTATTAACAGGAATAATTCCTATCAAACAGAATTATTTTTAAAAATATTAAAGACCAAGAGCCAGTGCTGACCAGTGCAAAATAGATGAGGGCATTTTTTCACTAACTTGGAGCTTTTATTTTATTTCTTGTAACACACATTACTTCCCACTTTGGCTTCTTCAGGTATAAACTTCCATCTCTTGTTTTAGATGAAGTGAGAACAAATCTTTTCTGTGCAACAGGGATGAGAGAGTTGCCTTGGCCCTGGAGTGAAGCAGTGCAAGGTTTCTGCATCCCAACATTCTCTTTTTGGCTGTTTTCTTCCACTGGTGTCTAACACAGAATGTGCAGCCCCACAGAAAGGCTCTGCCCTTGCAGGGTACCTTTAGTCCCTTTCCCCAAACATGAGATATTTGAGCTGATTTAGGGGAAGTTCATTGGGAAAGCAAGGACTTGAAATGCTTGAAATCTCTGGAGTCTCATCCAGGTTTCTCCTCATCCACAGAGCCACTGCCCTCCTCCCCCCTGGGAGGATGCTGAGAGGCTCTGAGTCCTTCTGTTTTATTAAAATAGAAATTACAGCTTTTTAGTTTCACAGGGTGACCATGCTTTGCTCTTTTATTTTTCAGTGTAAGGCTTAGGGAAAATTTTCCTGGGTGAGAAAACGATTTGGTGAACCAGTGTAGGTCATTCTTTATAAACTCTTGTCCCAGGAACAGTCTGTGTGTCCATATTTACTCATTTCTGCAGGTTTTTATGACTTTCATCCAAGTGTCACCAAGTGCCACCATGAGGTGAAGGCTGAAGGAGTATATAAACACCAGGATTAGCAGAGTAGTTCTTGGAAATCTTTAAATCTAGGCAATTTAAATTTTTATAAAGGAAAAGATCAAATGGACCAGTGAATATTTATGCTTTGCTTCATGTTTGATGGCATCAGAGGAGTTGGCAGGGCTGCAAGTGAACCCAGGCCCACTTTTCCTTATAGAAAAGAAACTTCTTAAGTCACTAATTAGTGGCCAGTTTTGATCCTGTTCTGAGGCAGAAGGTAAAGCACAGAGAGCCCCTGAGGGAGCAGAGGTGGCTGTGCTGAGCCATCACATGGTGGGTAAAATCCCCATGGATGTAGTTGTGGTCAGTGCAGTTAATTACTGGAGCTCTAATCAGCAGAATTCTCTGCTCTCGTTGTGGCACTCTGCTCCTTACACTGACAATTAAGGCTTTCAACACCTAACTCAGCTCTGGAAGTGGGTACCTTGCCATCTTTATTTATATTTTCCATTTCTTGCATTCATTTCTATTTCTATTTTAACAATCAGTTCCTTATTGGGAAATGCTTTTAATGTCAACTGAGCATGTTAAATTTGGCTTATATTCCTCTGTGTGTGGCCCAAGTGATTAAGAAGTGATTCAGGAGCCTGAGCTCAGGGCTGGGAACCCTCCTGTTCTCCATCCAGGCTCCCCCAGATAACCTGATCCTTCGCTTTCAGAGAGGGTGACAAATCCAGCTCATTAAGGAGGGGTTTGCTGCGCTCCAGATGGAGGAATAAACCTGGAAATGCAGTAGCAGGGGGTGTAAGTGCAAGGAGTGGCTGCTCTTTGCCTCCCAGGGATGTCCCACGGCCCCTGAGCCACGAGTCTCCATCCTCTGCTCCCACCAAATCCCCGGAACGGCTCCGGCCCAGCTGATTCAGCCATTGACCTCCACCTTGAACAGTTTCAGAATCTCCACTGCTGCTCGTTTTAAGTTGTTTTTTTTGGTTTTATGTTTTCTCCCCAGGCAGGATAAGGAATGCCTGCAATCCCTGAGTGCTTTTAGGATCCTGGGCAGCTCTGGCTGTTTGTCCCAGCTGCCAGCACGGTGCCCGTAGCGATGTCTCTGTGACACCTCAGTCCCCGTGTGTCGCTGTCCTGCAGCAAAGCTTTTGACTGTGTCGTTATTTTATTTTCTGTGGGTTTATTTTGCATAGAGTGTGACATTTTGGTTCGTTGTGGTGTTTCTGACTCTTTGTGCCTTTCCTTTTGTGTTTGTTTCTCCCGCCTTTCCTCAGTTTGCAGCGGGGCCTCGACCTGCCCATCACCAGGTACAGTACCTGCCCCTTCGTTATCACCCTGCACTAATTGCTGGGGGGTGGGGGTGGAGGTGACTCACCCACTAACTCCAGTGGAGGAGAGCAGCCCTGTAGCAGCTCCTGGCACGTGCATAACCCTGCTAACAGCTGAGTGACACCGACCTCACCCCAGGCTCACTGCTCCCATTAACCACCCCACACTCCCAGGGCAGCAGAACCTCCAGGAACCCTTGCCAGGGATTTGTGGGATTCCCTTGCCTCCTCACATCCCTAGAAACTCGCTCTGAATATTTCCCAGACAAGTCTGTGGATTCCATCTCCTGAAGACGTCACCTGAAAAAATCCTGCTTTTCCAACTTGGAGCAAAGCAAACGGCTTCCCACTTCCTGCATTTGTTGTGTGATCCACCTGGATCTGTCACCATTGCATTGCTTAATGTCATTTTCACTTAGCCCACAAAAGCCACAGCTGTAGGAAAATGTTAGTATTGCTGTTGAACAACTTGGATTTTGTAAGGAACCACTTCATTCTTAGGAAGGAGAAGTGGGAATAGCTCATTGAGCTCAGGGGTGGCAGGACAGATACACAGACCTGTCTGTCTTAACTGGGTGCCTGGAATTGTCTCCTCTTCAGCTCCTACACTCCTCTTTGCCAGAACACTTTTCCTTGGGAACTGATTTTGATGCTTCTTGTAGGTTTTGAGGGAACAGAGGTGGCACTGCTGGTGGGAAAGAGCAGGAGAAGCAGGACAAGGCAGGAAAGCTCTCACAGAGCTCTCTTGGATTGGAAGAAGCAGGTTGTTTCCACAAGTTAATAGGAAAAAAAATCCCATTAATCCTGTGGTGTCAGGACAGGAGCTTGAGGCATGGAGGGGTTATTCCAGGGAATTATTTTGTTCTCACCTCACTTGTGTTACTGGGAGAGTTCTGTCTCAGGAGAGCAGGTAAGTGTTAGGTGGGCACAGACACCCAAAATCCCCATCATCCTTGTTCTTTCCAGCTCAGGGAGTAGCAGAACAGAGCAGGGCAAAAAAAGGAGTTTGAGGAGTAGAATGGGACATTTGCAGTTGTAGGCAGAGGTGATGTGGGATGGGGCAGTTATTTCTGTGTTGGCTGGGGTGGAATGGACAGGCAGTGGCAGAGGAGTGATTGCAGCATGGCTGGGCAGCCTGGGCACGATGGCATCAGGATCTTGTTTAGATACTTCTGTTCTTCACCTTAACTTGTGGTTGGTGTTTATACAGCACAACACAGAGAGTTCATTGCTGCTCTGCAGCTCCTTGATTCTTTCATGGCTCATTCCTAAGGGATACATTCACTGGGAGCCATTTCATGTTCCCCTAAAATTTACTGAGCTCTCTCTGAGCAGGTTTTGGCCCACGAGTTTTGAGGCAGCACAGCCTTGGAGGAAATATTGCTGTGACTGGGGGCTTTGCTGGTGGGGCTTTGCCATCAGTCTGTCAGAATCAGATCCAAAACTTTCCTCTGGATCCAGTTATGGCCCTGCCCTTACTACACTTGTAAATTCCAAGTGTTTTCCTGATTTTATCACAGTTACATTTTTGTCTCTGTTATGTTTGAATCCGCTTATAATTATCTGTGAGAAGCTGTCACCATTATAAAAATATTCCAGGCTTTATTCCCAGTGACATCTGTCATGTGCTGCATCAGGACAGGGAAACCTGGGCTGTGATGAGCTGTGTGTTTCCTTTAATCCAAAATACCCGTGGTGTGGATTGGGGTGGAGAGAGGGATTTTGGCCCCTTCCATGATGGCTGTGGGAGCAAGTTCATCCTAAACCCAGCACTCACAGGATACTCGAGACCAACATAAATAATTATCCTCACATGGGAGTTTTTAAACTTGGTTAAACAAGCTGAGAGCTTTGAGACTGAGATTTGTAGGAAATGCTAAATAAGTAAATTGGCCTCAGCAGGGCTAATATTTACTGCAGCAACTCCACGTTCCCTTTACAGACAGCAGCAGCACCGTGGGGTTTGCAATTCCCTGTGTCCATCCCAGCTTTCATTAACGTGTGCCTGGTATTGATTCTGGGTCTCCTTCTGGCAGATAATGGGTTGTTCTTTATTGTTACTGCCTGTAATTATTAGATCTTTAAGGTACTCAAATGGGCATGATTTAAGCACCTGGAATTGAGTGGCAGCTCTACAAGCAGGGTTTTTCCTGGGTGGAAATGCCTGCCCTGGAGCTGGGCAGTCACAGTGGGAGTTGATGGAGCCAGTTAGTGCTGGGGGAAGTGTGAGCACACTGTGTGATAGAAAATTGCAGAGATTTAAGGTGTTAACAATAGTGGCTGAAGGGAAATAATTGCAGCAGTTCTGGCTGGAAGTTAAATGTGCATCAGTAATCCCTGATTCCGAGATGACACACTGAGAGTCTGCAGTGCTCCACTCCAAATCCTGCACTTCCTACAAGAAATAGAGACCAAATCAGATTTTCCCTTCCTGCTGTTCTTCCACAGGACATGGTTAGTGTTAATTGAAGGTGTCGCCTGTGCAGGCATCTCTTTGACCTTGCAAAGCTGATTTTTTGGCAAATTAAATAGAAAATAAAGTAGCAAAAACCAGAAGAAAACCCTAGATGAGTGCCCATCTATTTTAGCAAATCAAATAGCAAAACATTCCTAAACATTCCTGTGACTACTGCTTGCTGAGCTCCTTGGGGCCAGGGCTGAGGATGGAGCATAAAGCAGTTTGTCAGGCAAGCTGGGCCAGCTCTGGGATGGTGTGGGCTCACAGAGGGGCTGAGAGAGGCTTTTTGATCTCCCTATCAGAGACCCTGTGCTGCTGTGAGCAGCTGTGTGGGTGTGTTCAGAGCTGGTGGAAGAGCAGGTCAGTGCCAGCCCCATTCCAGAGCACAGAGTGCTGTCCCTCCTCCTGCTCCAGCAGGGACGAGCCCTGGGCTGTGTCCCCCAGGATGGAGCTTCCCCAGCCTGTCCCCCCAGCAGGACTTGTCTCAGGATCTGTGGAGCAGCTGGGAGCAATGGCAATGGGCAGCTGTCGGTGCCCAAGGAGTTCCCAGTGCTGGGAGGGTTCCCTTGATGATCTCAGCTGGTTGTGAGCAGGTTCTGTAGGTGCAGCAGGAGCCTGAGGAGCAGATTCCACAGCTGGAGTCTCCCCATCTCTGGCACTGGGGGTTTTCCTGCTCTGCCCTGTGGATGGAGAGAGCTCTCCCTTCTGCCCCCAGCCCTTTTCAGCCTGCATAAACACACATATCTGTGGGGGTTGTTACACTTTTCCAAACCTCTCTCTGTTTTATCAGAGCAGGACCATGGCAGGCTGTTGTTCTCCTTGTTTGATTTCCCTGCCCTTACTTCCAGACTTTCTCCACAAGTAATTGCCTTCTCCTGGTTCAGGTCACACTTCCAGCAGGGACACTGCAAGTGAGGTTGACAGGGCTGGACATAAAATCACTGTGCTCACCTTAATAATGTCTGGTTATGTGAAAGAGACTCATGCAGGGCTTTCCTGCAGAAGTTGTTTGCTGTGGGGAACAGCTCAGGTGTTGGGAAGTCTTCAGCAGCACCAGAATGTCCATTTTAAGCTCCCCCACGCTTCCCAAACCTGGGCCAGATAATCCCAGCTCATCATTTCATTCCCCTCTCTTCCTTTTTCACTCCTCCTGGCACAGTTACTCCCTGTAACACATCACTGCACAGCAGCCAGCAGGATTCAGTGTGATGTGTGGTGGCCTTATTAGAATTATTTTTTATTTAACAGTTAAATATGTGTCATTTCTTCCCCTCCTAGTCTTGGTGCAGAAAAGGAGAGAAATCCATGATTGGAGCCAAGGTTTCTGCTTTATCTGTTCTCTCTGTGCCACTGAAAGAGACCATACTGGATGTTTTAGGAACAGAGTAAACATGAAGTCTTTCTGTAGTGTCACATTTCATGCAATAAAATATGGTTTGCTTGGGGTTTTTTGTTTGGTTTTTTTTTAAACTGTTATACTTCCATATAAAACCTTTCTAGGAGAGTTCTGACCCTGTGGGATTCTGGCAGCAGAGTCCATGGTAGCACTCAGTGTTTTGCTGGCTGTTTCTGAAAGGGACGAGTCAGAGCAGGGCAGAAGCTGAGTGGAATTGTGTGCATTTAGGGTGCATGTTGTATCCTATTCCTTCCTGTTGATCTGTAAGCTGTTCCATTGGCTTTCTTTCTGTTTCCTGCTGCTTCTTGCTTCGTTATTGAAGGGAGGATTCAGACCTATACAGGTAATTCCAACTCCTGGTTCTGCATGGCATCAGTGTCTCTCACCTGGTCAGTGAATGCCTCGGTGTCCAGTGCATCTCTCACCTCCTGAGCTGCCGAGATCCAGAGCCCCAGAGCCCATCCTGGGGCTGCTCCCAGCCTGGGAGGGTGAGGATGGAGCTGGTGCCAGGGCTTGCTTGGTTGCCTGGGCCTGGCCCATCTGCCGGGGCATCACCTCATCCCAGCGTGGTGCAGAGTTTGGGAACCACCCTGGGACAGGTTGCCACCCTTTGGGAAACAGGGCAGGACAATTCACCTGTGTGTGAAGGAGAAACACGAGATGCCTCTGGCTTCTGTGAAATTCTGGATTTTTAGCTCTTCTGGAGATAAATTGGAACAGTTGCCTTGATCTTTTATTTCCCTGGGGTATTTAAAAGTAGAAAAACTGATTTTTCTAAAGTTTGCTCTGAAGGTTCAGCTGTGAAATTCAGGAGATACAAACTAATAATTATTGGTTTGTAAAGTTTCTTGCCTGTTTCTGCCTTGTAAAATAGAAAGCCATAGATGGCCTTGCTGTTCACAGAGAAACTCGGACTGTCCTGCAGTTTTCTGGAAGTGTGGCAACCTCTGGAAACTAACACCATAACTATAATATTGTAAGGATATTTCCAGTTCTTCCCCAGAAAGTCTGACCAGCTCTTTGTTTTCTCTCCTCTCCCTTCCCTCACCCAGTTTTTTCAGAGGCCTCAGATCCAGCCTCCAAGAGCCACCATCCAGAACAGCAGCCCCTCCATCCGTCCTGGAGCGCAGACTCCGACTGCCGTGTACCAAACCAACCAGCACATCATGATGGTGAACCACCTGCCAATGCCCTACCCGATGCCTCAGGGCCCCCAGTACTGTATCCCACAGGTAAATCCACCCCCAGGCACCTGAGGAGCTGCAGAGCAGCCTTTGCTCCCTGGGGGTGTCCCAGGACCCGCGGGGAACATGGGGGGATGTGTCTGTGAAATCAGGCTGGTAGCTACATATCACCTGCCAAGGCAGGTTTAGATTAGATATTGGGAAAAATTCCTTCGTGGAGAGGATGATCAGGGGTTGGCAGAAGCTGCCCAGGGCAGTGGTGGAGTCCCCATCCCTGGAAATGTTCAGACAACGTGTGGATGTGGCACTTGGGAACGTGGTCAGTGGTGAGCTTGGTGGAGGTGCTCGTTCATGGTTGGACTCTGTGATCTTAAAGATCTTTTCCAACCTTAACAATTCCATGATTCTGTGATTCCCAAAGCTGTAATTAACCTGCTTGAGGATCAGATCGATCCTCAAGCCCCCTGTTGATTGGGGGGACTCAGTTACAGGTTGCCCCTTGTACAGTGATGGTTGTTTTTTGTCCCCCCCAGTATCGTCACAGTGGCCCCCCGTATGTTGGGCCACCCCAGCAATATCCTGTGCAGCCACCAGGACCAGGACCCTTCTATCCAGGCCCAGGTCCTGGAGAATTCCCCAATGCCTATGGTAAGTTCTGCTTGGAGAGCCCTCACAGTCTTTTCTTGGTGTGTTTTTCTGTTGTCAAGCTGAAGATTTATAATAACAAGCTGGATTAGCATTTGTTTGAACTTCAAATAGCTGCTAAATTTGATGGTGTCACAGCCCTGATTATTCACTCCTGAAAAATCCCAGAGTATTGTTTGTGTGAGTGTGTCAGGAAAGGCTGCAGCTGCCCAGGATCAACTGTGACCAGGAATGGGGCTGTTTGTTAGTCCCTGCTCAATCATTATTATTTAGAAAGGTATTTTGGGTACCTTTGACAGTCCTGGTTTCACTGTGCCACGCTCTGGGAATGCTCCAGCATTAACAGTGAACAGCAGTTAACAGTTCTGATCCCAGCATTTCTTGTTGGGTGTGTGGTGGGGGATAAGAACAAGCCATGTGTGTTTTTCCCTGGATTGATGCTGTAAAGGTAATTTAGTGGAAGAGTCTGTAACCCCTGCATAGGCCAAAACTTGGCCTTTCCATGCACTTGGTCACTCACTGCTCCCTGCCCACTCATACTCTGCAGCCTGTTGGGGGCAGAGATATTCTCAGCCTCCCTTGGGAACTCTCTGTTGGAATTTTGGAGCCTTGGGGTGACTGATTCCCTTCCAGCCTGAACAGTAACAGCCCTGCTCCCTTGGCAGATTTGCAGTTTGCTCTTCACACACAGAGATCCCTTTGGAAGGACAGAAAAACCCAGCAGCTTCCTTGTGCATCATTCAGAAAGGTCTCTTATTTTTCCTCTTTTCCTTCTTTTATTTGTCTAGTCTCTGTGGAACTCATGGGAATCACTGAAAGGTTGCCATGAAGCCTTTGAACCTGGTAATGCAATTTCAGAATAGGAGAGAGGGTAATTACAGGGCAGCTACTTCCTGGTGGTTGATCCTAGAGAAAACAGAAGAAATATTGTAATGGTTCTTCAAATTTGATCCACTAGATGAGGAAATAGCCCAGTGTTATTCATTTTTTGTGCTGTTACAGGTCTGCTTTCTTATTTCCTGCTTGCTTATTGCCATTTTTCTGTCTTCACTCCTGTCATTAGGAAAAGGTTCATTTCCAGCTCCTTTCCTCTCCTGGAAGTGCCTGGTTTTTTGCAGAAAACCTTGGAATCTCTCAGTCCCAGCTTTAGGTTGCTGCACCTGTGGAGCATCAGTGGGTGAAGGCAGAGCTCTGTCCTGCAGAGTTCTCCAGGCAGGGAAGGTTTCATCAAGGATTTGTCTGTGCTTACCCACCTTTCTCTCCTGTCACTCCCTTGCTGTGTTTAGGGACTGGGAATGCTCAGCCTCTCATCAGGTGCTGTCAGGTTTGGGGAACAGCTGAATCTACAGTCCAGGCATGTCCACAGCCTCTCAGAAATGGATGATGTTTGTGGCCAATTTTTGGTCATGGAAATGAAGTAAGAAATAGGGACTGAGTCTCTTGTCTTGAAGGAGCATCAGCTTCTGTGGAGTGAGAGTGGAGCCGAGCAAAGGCAGCATTCCCAGATGATGCTGGAAGTCCTGACCTTGTCCCTCTGCTTTGTGTCCTTGCTGCCCAGGAACTCCCTTCTACCCCAGCCAGCCCGTGTACCAGTCTGCTCCCATCATTGTGCCTACGCAGCAGCAGCAGCCGCCGCCTGCCAAGAGAGAGAAGAAGACGGTGAGTGAGGCCCTGGGGGACCAGGCCCACGCTCTGGCCTGCCTGGGAGGTGCAAGGACATGAATAATGTTGTTAAGGTTAAGCCTGAGCTTTACCTTCTCTGCAGGCCCTGGCAGCCGTGGCTGCTCCGTCCCTGGAATTGTCCAAGGCCAGGTTGGACAGGGCTTGGAGCACTCTGGGACAGTGGCAGGTGGCCCTGCCCATGCTTTAAGATGAACTTGAAGGTCCCTTCCATCCCAAACCAGTCATTTTGTGATTGAGTGCAATTAAACATTGCACAGTGCTGCAATGGTGCCTTATTTTCCATTTTTCTATGGGCACTCTCTGTTCTGAGTTTGTGACATCTCAGTCAATCATAAAAGAAAATAATTTTGCTGGTTTTAAACAAACAAAAGCAGCGTGGTCTCCCCAAGGCTGGAATCCTCACCTCAGAGCTGCTGCTTGGTGTTCCCAAAAGGCCAGATGGGAATGAGTGAACTCACACTTTGGGAGAATGTTGGGAATTGGTTCAAAGTGACAAATTAAAAATTATTGAATGTTACACCTTGAAAAAGGTGGAAAACCAGTAAATTGTGGAAGCATTTGCAGGCTTGAAAGAACCTGACCACATGGTGAAAGTGGATAAGGGTTTGGAGAGCATGTTCCCTCTCTTTCTAGTTCACTGGGGGAATTGGAGAGAGGCAGATGAATGGAATTTAAAGCCATCTGCAGGTGGATGGTGGGGAACAGTGAAGGTGGTGAAGGGGGGTGAATGGAAGGTTTAACCAGGGAAAGATGATGTGGGCTTGAACTCGTGAGTGAATCGTTTGTAAAGGACTGGAAAGGAAATGACAGTGGCATTTGTGTGAGTGTGTTTTGGAAACATCTCAAGAACAGTTTCCTGGGGGTAGAAAGGAATAAAGGGACTTGGACAGGTCTCAAAATGCAGAATATTTGCATCTTTGGAGTTTTGAGGGTGATCTGGGGTGACACTTGATCTGGGAGACCGGAAGAACTGAACAATGTGTGAGCTGTGCTTGCAGGAAAGGCCTTTCTGGTGGCTGCTCTCAGCAGCCTTTTTGTCACCTCTTCAGTCCCCAGGAGTCTCTTTTCATCATCCCAAGCACAACATGCCCAGATCCCTGATGCCATTGAAATGCAGAGCTGATCAGACACGCTCAGCTGGGATTAAGGCAGTTCCATGCCAGCCTGGCTGCGTTCTTTGAGGCAGAAAAGGAATTTTAAATGCCCGAGATGCTTCTCTCTGAGTGTGTTGTTTCAGTTTGGTAATTGGTGTTGCAACTGGAGAAATGAGCAAAATTAAAGTTAAATGTATTAATGTGCACATTAATGTATTAATGCCCACATCCACCATGGGTTGAGTGAGTACTACAAACTCCCAGGCAGGGAAATCTTGTTTTTAATGCCATTGACTCTGTGTCAGGGGGAGGAGAGGGCAGGATTTAGTGCCAACTCTCAGACCTTTGTTGCTGTAGTTAATGAAATATTTTAACAAAACAAAACAAAAAAAACCATCAAAAATAAGAGAAACTCAACATCTGGAGTACAGTGTGTGTGTTTGTGTGTTCACAATCCAGAATGAAGCCACCATCCCACCAAACTGAGTTTGGCAAACCACAAATCCCTTCTGCAGTTAGGATTTTATAGCCCAGAGTCCTGGAAGGTTGGTTTGGAAGGACCTGCAGGACCATTCCCAGCCCTGCCATGGGGTAATCCCAGGCTGGTTTCCAGCACAGCTCTGCCCTGGAAGGGGGATGGTTTCCTGGTTTGCTTGGATTTCTGCACAGGCTTAATCTCAACTTCAGCCAGGAGCTTTGGAGAAGGTGGGCAGATACACAGAACTGTCTTCAGGGTTATCAGAACCTCCAGTTCTGATGCTGGAGATGAAAGCTCTGTTTCACATTACCCCAGACATCCTGGCTCTTCCCTCTCTTCAGGGACATGGATTGGCTCAAGTGTCAGTTGAGGACTCACTGAGTGTTCTGGAGTGGTTTATTTTGGAAAATATTTTTTCTTCCTGTTTTGGGGATGTGAAGAGACTCAAAAATCCCCCTTTTCCCTAAATGCTGCAGAGTTCTACAGGACTTGAGTTTGTTCTTTCTGTTTCCCTTTCCTTCACTCAGTATTTTTTTTTGATTCCCTCTGTTTTGGTGGAACTTGGGTCTGAGTTGCTGATTTGCTTTCCCCCTTTCCCAGAAGCTGGGCTGGCAAGGTCACAGTTTCCTGTTGGGGTAAAATACACCCTTTTCTCCATCCTTGTCCTTTCCACTACTGTGCAGGTGTAGCCCTGTACCTAAACCATCTCCTGAATTTTCTCAGTTTAGAACTATTCCAGCAGCAGAGCCTGTATTTTGAATTACAGGGTGCACATATTTAGACTGAACTGGTGTGGTTGATGATTAAATTAGGTTTTGATTAAATTAGGTGTTGATGAAGGGATGACATGCCATGCATCCCAGTGTTCCTGCTGAGCACCAGCTCATCCCAGAGCATCTCCTGCTGGCTGTGGTGGGAACACGTGCTGCCCACGCTGCTCTCCACAAGGACAGCACTAACAGGAGCACTTGTGGGAATTATTCCTTATTGCTGCAATTCTTTCAATGCTGCAGATCCGAATCCGGGACCCAAACCAGGGAGGCAAAGACATAACAGAGGAAATCATGTCTGGAGGGGGCAGCAGGAACCCCACGCCCCCCATCGTCAGACCCACCTCCACCCCAACTCCACCTCAGGTAAGGAAGGGCTGTGCTCCCCCCCTGCCACCTTTGCTGTGCCTCTCCCTCCTGCTTCCACCACACCTCTGACCACCTCACGGACCTGGATGCTCCTGAGTTAGCAATATTCCTCAGGGATTATTTCTTCCCAAGTTGGATCATTCTTAGCAGCCCACGTGGAGCCTCGGTGTTGCTGCACATTGCCCTGGTTTTCTATCAGCAGTAGATTTTCAGTGTTAAAGAAGGAGCCAAAATCTCTCTGGGAGAAGAGGTCTCTGTGAAGTCTTGTGCACCTGAGGAAAGTCCATGTCACACTTTGATTATAGATGATACAGATGTGATTGATTATAGACCTTTAGTTGCATCACTGTTCTTTCTGCTTTTGTGGAGCTGTTTTAGAGCCACCAGAAGATCTAGAGCTCAGGAATTTTCTCACAGAACTACAATAAATTTATCACACATTTGGTCTCTGGGTGTTCAAACTTAAAAATGCATTTTTCTGATGAAAGAAAAATTATAAATATTCCAAATAATTTTCTGGAGCTCCTTAATCCCTTCTTGTCATACACCTTTGAGTCTGGCCCCTTTAGGTCCCTGGTCAGAGATCAGGAAGGTTCTCCAGGTGATGCTGGGCTGTAGAGCAGAGCTGGTGCTGGGATGTGATTTCTTCTTCTTCCATGTTCTCCCCTGTTGGATGCCATCAGCTTTGGCAGCTTTTAGGTGAAACAGCTTTTCCTGAGCTCAAACCTTCCTTTCCTCTCTGTGTGGGAGTGGATTTTCTGCTGAAAATCCTGTGCTGAGGCAGGGACACAGCCCTGTCTGGGAGCACTGGTTGTTCTGGAGTGGGAACTCAGGATTCCAGGGAGATGGAACTGGGATCATTGAGGTGAAGTGAGAGCCTGGCCTGGAAATCCCTCCCTGACACCGGCAGGATTTCAGCGTTCCCAGCTCAGTCAAACCCTCGTGTCCTCTGAAGGCACCACCTTGTGCTTTTCACTGGTTTGCTCCTCTGGTCTCCATCGAGGACAAGGCACCAGTTAAACTTCTTTCCATCACAGAAGACAATAGAGACACCAAACATGGAAGTCTTGGTGAGATCATCTCCCTGTTTCTTCCTGCTACCCAACTTTCCCCGCTGGATGTGGGAAGAGTTGGAAGCAGCCAGGATTCGCCTGCACAGTGCAGCAAATCCAGGCACTTACCTGATCATTCTTACATTCTGAAATCTATTTTAAGGCACTTACATACTAATTAAGTCAAGCAGAAGGAAATAAATGTGTTTCAAGAGGAGGTTAATAGGGCTGAATTCTGATCAGCTGTAATTCATATGCAGAGCACAGCAGTGATGTCCAATCATCTCCTCCAAGGTATGCAAATATTCCATTGTTTAATATCCAGCCTTTCTTTTGATTAGGTGCTTGGAACCACTTTTGGTAATCACAGAAGAGCTCTGAAATTGGGCTCACCAGAATAAGTTCATTAGTGTAACATAACTGAAAATTTAAGCCCACTTAAGCCAGGAAATTCAACATTATTGTCCCAACAGCTTCTCTAAATCAAGTCTTCGGAGCACGTTTAATATCTTGGGTGAAATTAAATTGTGCCTTAATAACTGTGCTCAGGAATTGCAGTAGTGGGGGTGGTACTGTTTTGAACAGGCTCAAGTCAGTAAATTTTCAATATTCAGCCATAACTTGTGAGAGTGCAGGGGGAGCAGAGCTGCTGTGGTTTGTTCCACCCCTCTGGACCAAACCCTGCTCACTCCCCTGGACCAAACCCTGCTCATTCCCCTGCTCACCAGGGTCCTCAAGGAGATTTCAGCTGTTTGAGCACTCAGAATGTGAGTGTGCAGCCTCAGGGCTTGACAATCATCAAAGTGACTCTCAGTCCAATGAGGTTTTTAGAATTATAGGAAATTCTCATAAAACTTCTTTCTCTGAATCTGTTATCTCATTATTTAAATGGCACAAGCACAGAGGAAGAAACGTCCTCAGGAAGTGCTGGAGACCAGGCCCTGTCCCAAATCCTGCATGTAAAAAAGAAACCCTTTTATAATAAAAATAGTTTCCAAGTTTTCATTTTTTCTTTAGATTCTAATTACTCTATTAACTGACTCAAGTAAACCAAAACTTTGCTAAATCAAGCCCAAAGCACTCTCTTCTCTCAGCAGATGAAATGCTGACCATCAGGAAATTGTTGGAATTGTTGAACATCATTAACATTAACATTGGAATTGTGCAGAAGCTGAGCTTTGCTGCCAGGCTGAGCTGGTGTTTGAGCCATTTCTGTTCCTTTCACTCAGTGGTGCTGACCAAGAAGTGCTCGAGCTGGAGTTTCCCAGTGCTGTGCACTGGAATTGCTTTTGAGCAAGTAAAAGGTTTTAAAGATCCTGCAAGAGAAGCTGGAGGTACATGGAGATATGATTTATCCATTTCTAGCAGGACACTATTTTCACTCTAAGTTTTGCTGGGAAGAGAAAGAAAACCCAAGAGCAGAATATGGTTGTGGTATTTCCTCAGCATTGGCTTCCAGAGAATATCACTTTTTAAAGAATGAATGCTCTTATTTTCCTGGCCACACTCTTCCAAGTCTCGGTGAGTTTGTCAGAGTTGTGTTTGCTCAGTGTCCAGGCCCTGGTGGGGTAGAATAACCCAGAGCAACCCTTGGAGCATCATAAATCAGGGGAATTTTTTCCTAAAAGCTCTCTAAATGCTCAATTTTGCAGGTGCAAGGTTCAGTGCATCATTTATTCATTTGCAATATCATTCCCACAAAAGAAATGAGTGTTTTCTGCATTTCCTGACCCAAGAAGTTTCTGGGCTCACAGGTTTCTTCTTCCAGTACTGGTATGCTTAGGTTCCTGGGATTCTTACCACACTTTCTCCACACTGATTTCATCCATAAATTTTCTTATAAAATGAAAATGCTGATCATTGAAGGCGAGGGGAAAATGCTCATTTGTAAAGCTGGGTTTTCTTTGGCCTCTTTCCTTTGGCTGGAGTCTGGGCTGCAGTTCTTCATCCATTCTCCAGTCAATCTCTCAGGTTTATTCCTGGATGAGGAGCAATCCCAAATGAAACTTCAACCCTTCACCCCTACTTAAATCTTCATTCTTATTTTTCCAGATGTGCTTCTTCCTGGTCTTCCTGAAATGGTGAAAAACAGTGTCTTGGAGATAATTCCCTCTTTATTCTGCACTGTTCAGATGCAATAGGCAAAAAGCTGGAGATGGGAAGGAAAAACAGAGTCCCAGGAAGAGAAGCAGGGTGCCAGAGTGTTTCTGTTTTTAGGGAATTTAGTTTTGTGTGTATTTCTGAGAGCCTGTCTGCAGTCAGGAATTAGGCACCCGTGCCTTGGACACTCTGCTGTGCTTGGATTGATTAAAAATTCCTTTTCCTGTAGATGTTCAGAGTTCATGGATGTGGAACTGGTGAGAGCAGACACCTGAAGGGAGCTGCCTGGCTCTCCACTTGGGATTAGGAAATTAAACTTTAGCCCCATTTTCTTCTGCCTTGTCCATGGTGTGCACTGAAGGGGATTTTGTGACCAGCAGCCTCGCCCTGTCTGAGACACTCCAGCAAGTGTCTCACCTTCAGATCTGGGTACTAACTTGGTCTTCCTTCAATTCTGGGATTAAATACAAAGGATTTTATCAAACTTTCTTGAACACCAGTGTTTGGTGGGAGATAATTTAAATATGTGTGTCTGCCACAGGCTGGGGCTCCTTCAGTCTTCCTTCAGTCTTTGCAGGCCTTTCTGTTTTGTTCTTCCATGCAGACAATCTCAGCCCTGTTCTTTGGGAATCTGCTCCTCCTGCTCTCCCTCAGAATGCTGCCCAGCTGGTTTTATTCTCCTCCTGCCCTGCAGGTCCCACCCCCAGGCTGCTTGCAGGTGGCACTGGGGGATGTTTTCCATCCACCCAGTCTCAGTCTGGGATGATTTTCCTCCTGGGATAGCAGGTGATGTGTGTGCAAACACATCAGTTCACCTTTCATCCTGTCCTGCACACATCAGCTACAGATAAATACATGGAAGAGTAAATCAGTAGATTGAAATCTCTGAGGGGAAATAATGGATCACTGGAGGAAGGAATCAAATGCCAAAAGTGAACTTAAAGCACAGAGAGATCCAGGAGCCTTGGTGTGTATGTCCTGCATCCTGCAGCTCCTGGAAGAAGCGTTGGGAGGGCAAAGCATGTTGCTAAGAGTGCTGTGCTGTCCCTTCCTTGCTGTTCTTAACAGTGAGTGTCCTTTTCCCCTTTTCCTGCTGCCTTTCCCTCCCTTTCCCATGAGCTTTTTGGATTTATCTGATTGGCCTGTGTATCTTTTCTCTTCATTTTTTCTATTGATTGTCCCCACCTTTGTTTTCTCCTCTCCATCCCACCCTGTCTCACCTCCCCTTGCCTTTGCTCCCTGTTTTTATGTTGCCAGGCTCACAGAGTTGTCCCTCTCCCCCAGCAGGTGCCCAGCCAGGTCTCTGAGCCCATTCCCACGGCACTGGGAGCCCTGGAGAGCTCCCACCCCTCTGGCAGCACCCCCAGCACTGCAGTCCCCGCCTCCAAACAAGGTCGGTTCATGGACATTTCCTTCCTCATTATTTTGAATAATTTATTTTTTCCCCTCCTTTCTTGTTTTAGTTGGAATATTTTTGGCAGGGAGACCAGCAGGCAGCAGAAATAGGAGGGGAGGAACGTCTCTTCCTCCAGTGGAACATTTTAAGTGTGTTGCTAAGGCAATTAATTGGAATTTGCTAATGTGGAACTGGTTAAAAATAATTGTCTTCAGTCTTCTGTGTCCTAAATGTTGTTTCAGAGCACACAGAAGGATGAAACTCCTTTCACCCAAGTCACCCAGGTGCCATCCTCCAGAAACCAGTGTGTTGTCAGGGAAACACTTCAGCCAGAGAGGCTTTGGATCATTTGGATAATTAAGCACAGCAGTGGCATGGGTCCAGAGGATCATATGGCTTCCCCAGAGCTGCTTGTGTGTCCAGTCCTGTAGGAACAGGCAACATTAACTAGGAAAAAACCCATTCATGTGCCAAGTGTCTCATAAAGCCCACAGCAGATTTTGCTGACTTTGGTAAAAATGGCACAGATGGAAAAAAAGTTCCTTAAAAATTCCATTTCCTTGGACAGCACTGTCAGGCACAGGATGGGATCCTTGGGGTCCCTGCTCAGGGCCAGGAGTTGGACTCGATGATACTGATGGGTCCCTGCCAGCTGAGGGTATTCCATAATCTACACTGGATTTTTTAAACTGTTGGTGTCCCCTGTGTCACTTGAACAAGGCATAGCTGGGTCTGATGTCCTTTGGATCTGCTCTGGCTGTGCTGCCCAGCTATGGCACTGCTGCTCTTCCCTCTGTGTCCCCTCTGGGAACACTCCTGAACCCCTCTTGCTGCCAGGGACATCCTCTGAGCACAGCACGTGGCCCCAGGGATGGCTGAAGTGCCTCTGCCCTTGGGACAGAGCTCTGAAGCTGTGGAATCACAGAACATCTCCAGCCAGCAGGGAGCTGTCAGGATCACCAAGTCCAACCCCCTGCTCCTCACAGAACCATCACTAAGACATGAACAAGAGCTCCTTGAACTCTGAAAATCCAGCACTTTCCATCATGGTATTTCATCTCTGTGTGTGGAAATGTATTTCCAGGACAAATGGACTGGAACTCTTTCTTTAACTTAATCCCTTTGTAGGCAGCTGTGAGTAAACTGGAAGTAAGTGTTGGTTTAGTTACACGGCTCTGAGAGTGCTGGTTTAAACATAAAGCAGGGCTTGACTGGGGTTTAGCACCAGTGAGCTTCCCTGTGTTTATCTCTGTTCCATCCCAGAAAGAGTCAAACATTTGTTCCAGTCCAAAAATTGCTACAGAGCACATTTATGTAAGCACTGCAGGGAAAGCCCTGGAATAACACGTGGCCATGGCTGGGGGGGAGCAAGGTAGGGCTTGGTGTCAGTAATTAATAGACCCCGTTAATAATAATTAAACTGAACTAATGACTTTTGGGGGCACATCTGTTCAGAAATACATGCCAAGGTATCAAAATGATTTTAGACTTCTATGTTTGAAGTTTTTTGCTTTCAAAACAAATGCAGTGATAGATAGGGCAGCATGGCTGAAGTGTTCATTGAAACCAGCGCTGTTGTTTCTCCAAAATCCCCTCTGCCACGTTCATCCTGCGGATCGGATCCTTCCCGTGCCCTTCCTCCCCTGCACCATGTGCAGCTGCTGGAGTCTGGGATCAGGCTTGGAGTGAGTCTGGGATCAGGCTTGGAGTCTGGGATCAGGCTTGGAGTTTGGGGTCAGGCTTTCCCTGTGGTTCTGATGGAGTTTGGGGTCAGGCTTTCCCTGTGGTTCTGTTGGAGTTTGGGGTCAGGCTTTCCCTGTGGCTCTGATGGAGTTTGGGGTCAGGCTTTCCCTGTGGCTCTGATGGAGTTTGGGGTCAGGCTTTCCCTGTGCTTCTGTGACATCCAGTGCTGCTTGTGCAGCTGTTTCTGTGAGCAGCACCTGGTGGCTCCGCTGGGCTCAGATCGGGGTCGGAGCCGTGTGCTCTGCTGGCAGACCAGGATCTCCAGTCCCTGCTGGCTTGGTCAGGAAGCCATTCCAAGGCTGGATTTGGGATTGCATTATTTATATCCTTGATTGTTTTTTTTTAAAGACAAGCCTTTGGCATTTTGTAGAATCCCAGAATGGTTTGGGTTGGAGGGACCTTGAAGTTCCTCCCATTCTGACCCCACTCCAGGGCAGGGACACCTTCCAGTGGAGCAGGTATAGGAATTGCTACTATAATACCTTGAAAAATCACATCATTTAGGTGCAAGCTGTGGTTCCTGTAGAGGCCCCTGGTGTGTCCATGCCAGCCAGGCTGACGGAGGGGAGGATACTGCTGGAGAATCCGGGTCAAGCCAGGCTGCTGCAGGAGCTACAGTGGGATAGAACTGCGTGGAATCAGAGCTGCCCACGGTTATTCCACTTGCAGAGATTCAGGGGGATGTTTGGAGTAGTATTATCTTCTTTTTAAACCTCTTTCCAAATCTCCAATGTATCAGACATGGAGAATGTTAACATGGTTTGTGGGAAGCTTCAGAGCCCCTCTGCTGACACCGAGTCCCGGTGCCACCTGATGAGTGTTTGCATCAGGACAAGAGATGGAAAAATGGCAGCAGGCCCAGGAGTTATTGTCAGACAAGCACCACAGAGCAAGAACACATTCCTGTATTGGGTAAAACCTCCCTCACCCGCTGCCCAGCCAGTCTGTGCCACTGGGACCACCCAGCAGCCCAACAATGGCTTTTCCATGGAGGAAGCAGCAGAGTTTGTTCCACTGGGTTTGTGAAAGAATCTTTAAGGAATCATTTTGCAAAAGTTGTATTTATCAGGAAATTTAAAAGAATATCTCTTGATGTTTCCCCTGGAGCAGCCAGAGCTTCCTGTAAATACTTTCTAAATATAACATGAGGAATGATCTCAGTGTATTTAGGAAGAGGGATTTGGTCCAGTTGGGATGAATTGCGTTGATTTTTGTTTTCTCCCCCCAACTGTGAGTTGTTCCCGTGACTCTCTGTAACAGTTGGCAGGGACGAGTCCTCCTCTGCCAGGACTTGGAGTTTTGTTCTCTGGGATGGGGGTTCAAGTTCAGATTTGCTTCTCATTATCCAAATCTGCTCCTCATTCTCTGAAATCCCTCCTCAAATCACTTTTCTCTGGGATTTTACACACACAGCCTGTATCCATGATGAGAACATGGGCCAGACAAGGTGTGGTTTGAAGGAAGGGAGTTAAACCTCTGGTTTCAAATGCAGCTGTGGATTTCTTCTGATTTTATCTCTCAGAATTGCTTTCTTAACACTTGAAATGCATTTGGTTGGGGTTTTTTTTAGCATTCTCCTTTGACTCAGGGAGAGAATATCCAGGCAGTTGTTTATAGCGAGCTGTAAATGTCAGGAATGCTCTAGGAGTTCCTGCAAAGGATATTCCAGAAATCAGAGGTGACGTGTTTTCTTTTTCCAAAGCAGTTTCCATTTCCTTTTTCTTCCATGGAGCCTCCAGAATCAAAATCAGCTGTTGGGATACTCTTTCTCATCTCTTTCCATCTTCCCTCACTTGTCATCCTCCTCCAAAGCCTCGTCCCTGGGTGCCTCATTAGGTTAATTAACTACTGCTTTGGCCATGGGCCTCTGTAACGCTGCTGGGGCTGCTGATGGCTGAGGCAAAGTTCACTTTTGCTCCAGCTCTTCCTAAAGGTGGCATTTGATGCTCCAGGCAGTTTCAAATGGGTTCTCCTTCAAAAATCCTTTGGTTCTCCTTCAAAAACCCTTTCCCTTCAGCTGAGCTGTTAAATAAGCCCCAAATGGGAATCCAGCAGAGCCAAACCCGTTCAGTTCTACCTGAATTTGGATGATTTGGGGTTGGTTATGGCCTTTGACTTCCTAATCTGAAGAGCAGGTTTGTGCCTCTGGCTTTTCCAGGATTATTTTTGCTGGTGTAACAGTGCCCTGGAGGAGCTCAGTGTTCCTGCAAGGTCCTAAACAATAATGGATCATACTTTTGTAGGGAACAAGTGGGAAGCAGCAGAGCTTTGGGAGCTTTGGGAGCTCTGGGAGCTGTGTGATGGTCACGGCAAGGACGGGATCACCAAGTCTGCTGCTGATCATGGGATGAGTGCAGGGACTCCTTTATGCACAGGATTTTGGGGGTTGGGTTGATACTCTTCTTCCAAACATCTAATCATTTCAGTTTAACCCATTCCCCATTGTCCTGCAAGTTTTTGTCCATGTAAAATGTTGCTCTCCTTGTTTTATAAGCCCCCTTTAATAATAATAGTACATAATAATAATTAATAATAAATAATAATAAAAAATAATAATAAGCCCCCCTTCCCCTTGGAAGGCTGCAGTGAGTCTCTCCAGATCTGTCTCTTCTCAGGGTGGCAGAGGTTGTATTTTCAGATTTGAGTTCCCAGTGAGGAGCAGGGGCCTCTGGTGAGTTCCTCAGAGCTCCTTGGCAGAATGCAGGAATGGGAGCCAGGGCACCAGGCAGGAACATGGGGTTCTCTTGCTGTTGCTAATGGATTCTTTCTCCTTTCCCAGAAGAGAAGCCAAAACCAGATCCAGTATTAAAACCACCTTCTCCAGTCCTCAGACCAGAACCCACTGGGGAGAAGAAAGATGAAGCTGGGCAGACGGCCGAGGTCCCCACCCCGGTGGAAACCCCAGCAGAACTTCCCCGCTCTCCGCTGCCGGCCCCGGCCGCTCTGCTCTCGGCTGTCCCCGCGGCCACCGCCGCTGTCACCGTGTCCGGCAGGGCCCTGCCCGCAGCTGACCCAGAGGACAAATGTGAGCTGGCCTCGCCCCGAGAGGAGGCAACGGCCACAGCCAGTGGCACGGCGTGCCCGGAGCCGGCGGGCGCCGCTCCTGCGGAGGAGCGCGGTGCCGAGGAGCCCGGCAGCGCGGCAGCATCGCCCGCTGACGCCCCGCTGGCGCCCGGGCCCGCTGTCACCCGCGACACGAGCGGTGCCGGGCCCGCGGGGGCTGCGGCCGAGCCCGAGGCACAGCTGGCTCAGGCAGAAGCTGCAGCATTGACTGTGGAGTTGGAGCCCAGCGAGGCTCCCCTGGCAGAGCTGGAGAGCGCTCCGTCACCTCCCAGTGCTCCTCGTGCTGCTCCCTCTCCTCCTCCCACCCCGCCGCCCCCATCCCCTCCGGTCTCCGTTGCTGCTGTTACCACTACAACTCCTTCTCCACCTCCTCTCCTGCCTCCGAGTGCCCTCCCTGCTGTCCAGGGAGATTTAGAGGGAGAGGAGAGCACAAGAACTACTCTTAGCGACGAGGTAAAAGATACTGAAAAGAAGGAAGAGACAGAGGCAGATGGGCGACTGGAGGAGAGCCGGGAGGCTCCGAGTGTGGACTTGAGCAAGAGTCCTGTCCCAGGTAAGTGTTGGGCTCTGGAGGTTCATGTGGTCAACTGCAGGATGAAGGAAAGGGGCTTTTCTTCTTCCAACAGATGTTTCTGTTTCTGTCTGCAAAATTAAAAAGCCTGGTGGTGCCACATGGCTGCTGTGAGTGTGGAATGCTCATCGTCGGTGGCAGGGATAGAAATCCCTCCCGACTGTTCACAGTTGGTCACTGGCCTGGATGTGTGTCCTGGGCTGGGGTGCACTTCTGCTCTCGTGGCAGCACAGGGCTGCTGGAGGGGGAGTGCAGAGCACACTCCATGGGATCCCAGCATGGTTTGGATTGGAGGGACCTTAAAATCCCACCCAGTGCCACCCCCAGCCGTGGGCAGGGACCCCTTGCCCTGTCCCAGGCTGCTCCAAGCCCCGGTGTCCAAGCTGGCCTTGGGCACTTGCAGGGACGGGGCAGCCACAGCTCCTGTTCTCCCCAAGGTGAGCGCTCGCTCCAAGCGCCTGTGGCTTGGGTTTGGGAACCTGGAGCTCTTGGGATGAAGTCCCTGAGCCAGGGATTTCCAGAACTGCTGCACTGGGGTCTTTTCCAGCTCTAGAAATGTGTCAGGGTGTTTGCAGATGTGGGCAAATGAAATGGACCATTCACACTCGCTGAAAACTCACAACCAGAGTCACACCAGGGTCACACCAGGTCACACCAGTGTCACACACATCTACCTGCCCAGCCTTCATTAGGGAATGCTTCTTTTCGTTTGCAAAAGTCACATGTAAGCAAAATGTACAATTTATAATTTTAAATTCTCCAGTTTACAGTTTAAAATTCACTAAAATGGTAATTTCTGCAGCTGCCTTTTCAAATCCAGCACGTTTCTCCAAGTGGTGTTGCCTGCCTTTGGTTTCAGCCACAGCTCTGGTTTGGATCTGTGGTTTAACACTCTGATTCCCATGGAAAATGGCTTTTTTTGCAGGACTTCCTGGAGATAAAATTGTGGAAAAGAAGTTAAATGATCAATTCCTTGTATTTGCTGTGGGGACTGTTCTTCACAGCCAGCAGTGTTAAACATTTCATGTCACATCCTGCTCTGCAGTTCTGCCAGTCCCTGGGACCTTGGTGAAGCTTGGACAAAGGACATCGGTTGTGGTTTGGATCTTGTTGGTTTCATTTTTTTAAAGTAACATCTCATGTAGGGCTTTTATTTCAAGATTTTTCTTTGATAGATGGGAAATGGGCTCAGAGATCTGAGGCTGTGCTCTGAAATGCACTGAAAGGCTGAGGTTGGGCCTGTTTGTGTTTGTGTGATGCACAATATGCTGATTTTAAAATCTGGTATCTTCAGATGAGAAGAAAGATCCCTTTACTGCACCAACCGTGAGGATTTTTTCCTGATAATCTTCTTCTATTTTTATTTCACTTGGGTCATTTCACTGCTCTGGCACTTGTTGTTCTTTCAGTCCAAGCTACTTCATAACCCAAATTAATTTCCTTACAAAGGAGAGGAGAAATGGGACTCTGTAAATAAGAGGCAGGTTCTAGCTTGCAGTGTTATTGCTGGCTTTGTAATGGCCTGTAGTTCAAATTAAAAAAAAATTAACTTACAGTGTTTGGGCTTTTAATTATGCAGAAAATTAATTTTAATGCTGTAATGTCATTATGCTCCAGAGCACACATTAGCCAAGCCATTGGCTTTGGCAACATGGAAACAAGGAGTTCTCGAGTCATGTAAAAGATGACTTGAAACTCAAATTTCTATTAAAAGCTCAGGGCTTCAAAGAAAGCACAAAGCTCTCCAAGTGGTTTTTTGTGCTTTACCCCTGATTTAATGATCCTGAACTACTGCATTTCTCTGCCAGCTTTCTTTTCAGCAATAATTTTCCAATTCTTTCTTGGAGAGAGGAAGAGAAATTGAAATAGCATCAGCTGAGGCTGCCTGCTAATTCAGGAATGAGGAACAGCAGGTCTGCCATATGCATTGGAATATCCACACACTGACCCCCAGGAGCAAGGAGAAAGGGTTATATTGTTGTGTTGTTCTTGGACTAAAGGCCAAGAGATTTTTTTATGATCTCTGGAGTTAAAATTAAACCTGGGATAAGGAAAACTTCTGGAGCACGTGCTGGTAGCTGTGAGGTCTGTGACTTTGAGCAATATTTCTTTGGGATTTTCAGCAGAGTGCTGTTTTCATTACAGGGCAGCTTGGCCACAAATCATCCCCCTGCTTTCCCTTTAAAGGGAGCCGAGCTGGGCTGGCTGGGGGCTCTGGGGATCATCCTGCAGCATTTCCTCCTGTGTGTCCTTCCCATAGCTGTAACCTGCTGTGCCTGATCCTGGGAATGAGACAGGGAAAAAGCAGATTATCAACAGAGGACCTGGGTGCTCCAATCCACACTGAAAACCTGGCTAAAAGTCATCAAGGACTGCTGCTTTTTATTCACTTCTGGGGTTTCTGTAGCTGCAGTGAAGGACCAGCACTTTCCAGGCAACAAAACAAGAAAAGTGGTGCTGGTGGAGTAGAATTTCTGCAGAAGGTGCTACCAGAGACCTTTGAAGTCACCATTCTGTCATGGCTGTTACAAGAAGCAAAGAGGAAAACAAGAGACTGATGTGTGTCCCAGAACTCCTCGGAACACAGGAAGCCAAAAGAGCTCAATACATGTGAAATTCAAAGGGCTGTTTCTTGCAGAGCTCGTTTATGAGACATTTCTGTATTAAGTAGCCCAGCTGTGGCAAGTCCTGGAGGTTCTGAGCTGGGGAGGCTGTACCAAGCAACTTGGGCTGTAATTAGAAATACCTTGGAGAAATTTCTCCAGCACCAAAACCTGGAGAGGCAGAAACACAAATCAAGTGTTGCCTTTTTCTTGATTTGCTGCCATAACCACTGGAATATATTTTCTCTCCCATGAGCTGGAAGGGAATGGTGAATCATTGCTTTGGTCTTTCATGGCATGTTGGATAATAAAATCAAAACATAAGAGCTGGTATTAATTTAGGCTCCACAGTTGGCACCACATCAGAGAGGAGAGGCCTGATGTCCTGCTGGCTGTGCCGTGAGCTCAGGGGTGCTTCAGTCCTGGGGGGAGCTGGGGAAAGGGGCTGAGCAGATCCCTGCACTTGGGGTTTTCACTGGGAGTGGTGTCTGGATAATCTGCAAGTAAGGGTTTGTTCCTTTTTCTAGTCCTGAATCTGTGCTGTCGCTCCTGTTGCCTCCCTTGGTTCTGTAAGCCACGATAAGAACTCAGTGTTGGTTTGGTTTCTGGTGTCCCTTCTCCAAAGGAATGAAATGAGCTGAGAACAAGCTCTGGAAGTATGAATAGTGGCAAAAATGAACTGCATTTGGGCAGAAATTAAACTATTGGAGAGCGCATGAAGCCGCTCAGTTTGGGTACAGGAGGATGGAAAAGAGGACCAGAAGTGTCTGGAGTTGTCCTTCTCCAAGAGCCAAAGTGGACACGTCACTTTGTGTTTCCCTGCAGACTCTCAGATCAATCTCCAGCTGGACAACACCATTGTCCTGCTGGATCTGGGGGTTGGGGCACCCAAACTTACATCAGCACATTCTCCTTTGAGCTCCTGCAGCAGAAATGTGAACTTGACAGAAAAAAGACATCTGGTGTCTGCTGTTTTAAGAGAGGGGGGAAATTGGGATCTCTGGAGATCCATCCTGGGAGCTCCACAGCAAAGTCTGGGGTTGCTCTGGCTGCAGAGCCCCTGGCCTGATGGAAGTCATGGGATCTAAGGCAAGACTCGTTCGGGAGGTTTGGCAGGATTGCAGCCTCTACAGAGCTTACTTTTGCCAAAAAAAGGTGGAAAAAATGTATATTTGAGCAGCAGTAATGTTCACATCCTGACAGCTGAGGAAGGAAACAGCCGGACCTTTGCCAGCCCCAAATCCACGACCCCTGAGTTTATTTCTGTGTGCTTAAAAGTGAAATGTGGTTATTTTACACCCTAGATGGTTTCCATGGTTTCAGTTTGAGGGGAGGGAAATTCTGTCAGATTAAAAACTTTGGGATTAATCACTTAAATTACTTGGCTGTGGCAAGATTGAGCTTTTGGAGCAGATTGGATTAATGAGTTTGTCTCCTCTTAATATATTGTGTGGTTTCTTCTACCCTTTAGGGGGAAAACATGATTGGAGTAAATCAGTGCTGATCTTGGGAATACTCTGTGGTGTTTCCTTTGACTCAATTGGCCAGGGAGATCATTAATGGTGGAACTACAAACCTGCTTTTAAATTGAAATACAAATCCAGCTCAGAGCAGTGCTGCAGGATTGAAGGAGTTTTTCTTTTCCATGAGATACTGGAAATTTGGGTTTGTTTACGGTGAATATTATAACAGTGTTAGAATTCTTGAGAAAAATATGTTGAGAACAACCTTCTCTCCCAGCCAACACCTGATCTTTCCAAAAACTTGACTTCCTGAAGGTTTTTTTCCCTGCATCCTTGTGCCATTGGCAGTGACCTCCTTGCTAGCCCAAGTGTTGTTTGGAGCTTGAATGAGCAACTTGTAAAACAATTCCTGTGTTTTAATGTCATTCTGATGATTGTTATTGCTGCACTGAAAGCCAAAGCGGTTAAATCAAGCTGGATCCTCCACAAGGCTGCAAGTGCTTTGCTTTCCTGTGCCTCAGAGCAGCCCCTGGGAGGGAAGCTCCTCACCAGAGCCACCTCAGCTCCGTGTGGTCACTCAGTGTTGTAACAGATGCACGTTTCCATTGCAGCCCAAACCGCTGTAACTGCACCAAAGACCTGGAAGAAACCAAAAGACCAGACCCAAGCCACTGAGGAGGGGACAGAGGCAGAAACAGAGGTGAGAGGGAAACAAAGTCCTGCTTTACCCAAATTTAGAGATGGTTTTCCTCTCTTGAAACTGTACTTTAGAGACATTGCTTCCTTGCTGTGTCACAGGATCCAGGGCAGTTTTGGGGAAGAACTCTGCTGTTCCTCAGCATTCTTTAGGTAACAGGTGTCAGTCTGCTCCCTTTTGAAGCTCTTCAGTTTTCTTTGGGTTTGCCTAATTTAATTATTTAAATATTTAATTTAATTGCATCTCGTTCCAACCCCTGCCATGGCAAGGGACCTTTTCCACTTGAGGGTTCCACTAAAGTTCCACCAGCCTCCCAGCACTGAGGAACCCCTTTCAGTAAAACGTGAGGGAAAAGTGGGTTTGGATCCCTCAGCCCCGTTTTGGTCCCAAGCCACCATCCTGACATTTGACAGTTCCTTCTGCACAGGGTTATCATGGCAAAGGATAGTTCTCCTGATGACCAACTGATGGAAAAGCTGACAAAGGAAAATGCTGAAGTTTTCAGGCAAAACTACCTCAAGAGTGATTAGATGAGTAAAGAAAACCTCCCTTGCTGCTGTTCTGGTAGGGATATTGCAGCAGGGAGCTGTGCTTGATATCCTGGGTCAGTGTAGGGTTAGAATCAATCAGAAAGGGAGCAAGAGAGTGAAAATGTAAAAGTTCAGAGTGCCCAGGCTGCTGTGGATAAAAGCTGAGGTTGGCCAGAGCTGGAGAGCAAAGGGTGTCACTGGGGCTGCAGCAGCAGGTTCTCTCCCTGGAGCAGTCGTGTCTCCTGCACCAGCTGGCAGTTCCACTGAGGAATTCTTCAGAGAATTCCCTTGAAAAATCTGCAAGAAGTGTTTTAGGATGTGGTGGGGAGCCTCCTCCAGAGCATCCTCAATGAAGTTATTCCTTTGTTCAGTGCTAAGATGTGCTGGGATCTCTCCTGGGAGAAGTGCATTTCGATGCCTCCTCATCTGAATGCACAATCAGGCTGTGTCCTTGAAGAGCTCTAAAATTAACAGCCAGGGGTACTATTAATGCTTTTTCCTGAAACTGAGATACTGGAATTGTGGCTAGACCTCACACTGCCTTCCTCAGTGGGATCTGCTCCAGTTGGCAGCAGGCATTTAAAGGAAGAATCCCCCAAAACAAGCACCACGTGCCCTTTGCCATCCCTTTAGCATGGATAGCGGGAGAAGAGGGAAGCAGAGTTGTCTTTCCAGGCTGGGATTGTTCATGGTTTAACAGTTCCATCCAGTCCTGTGGGGATTTCATGGGCAGTGCTGAGTGTTTCCAGTTGCTCCATTAAGTATCAGTGGGTTACCCACGGGAATGAGCTGATCAATCACCCAGGGGCTTGGTGTGGTGCTCCATATCCCTGTGTAAGATGCATTTGTGTTCCTGCTGCTCCCAAAAACGCTGTGTGAATCCATGAGGAGCCGTTTCACACGCACTGGGTTTGTCAGGGTGTTCCTAACGAAACCTCTGCCTCTGTCCGTGCTCCAGCCGAAGGAGGAGAAGGAACCTTCAGGGGACAAAGTACTTGAAAGCGAGCAGGAGAAAATGAGCCATGGGCTTCAGCCAGAGAGGGAACCCTCCGAGCTGAAAGCAGTGAAGCCCATGGAAGAGAACGGGGAGCAGGAGGCAGAGCCGGTGCGAAACGGTGCCGAGAGCGTCTCCGAGGGCGAAGGCACCGACGCCAACTCTGGCTGCACCGAGAGCTCCGGGGAGGGGCCCGTGTACCAGTACAAGCCAGGTGAGTCCTGCTCTGCTCTGCTTCTCTGCCTGCCTCCTGCAGGGACAGCTGACACCCTGGGTGTCACCCCTGTGGATGTTCCTGTTGGGGCTGGAAGGGGATTCAGTGCAGCTCTGCTGAGATCTGCACCCCAAGAGGCCCAGAGAGATCTTCCAGGGGGGCAAAAGGGGAAAATCGTTTTTGTCTTGCTGGTCATGGTCAAAAGAAGAGAAAACCCTAATTCCTTGAAATGTTGTGCATTTGGATGCTGGCTACAGCATGGTGGAAATGGCAGAGTTGATTCCTGTGTGATTGACAGCTGGAAACCATCCAAGAAATTCCACAGAAGCCCATATTCCTCTGAAATACGATTTCCTGTGACTCTCAGGGACTTCTCTCCCTATAGAACAGTGGAAGCCCCTGGACCCAGAGGGGAAGAAGCAATACGACCGGGAATTCCTGCTGGATATCCAGTTCATGCCTGCCTGTATCCAGAAACCCGAGGGGCTGCCTCCCATCAGCGATGTGGTGCTCGACAAGGTGAGAGGAGAGCCCATAAAACAGGTACGTGCAGGCTTTGGATATAAATCAAGATCCCTAATGCTTCATTCCTCAACCATTTCCATGCTGGGTTTTGGTGGGAAGTGGAGTAGTTGGTCTCATCACAAAATTCTACAAATAGAGGTGTTGGTGCCTGATGAATGCGCACAGATGATTAAAAACTGAAGCATTTTTGATGGTCTAGATGAAGTTATACCAGGCTGTTATTAAAATTTAAAATGTCCCAGCCATGAAGAGCTGAGGATCCAAGCAAGGCTGGATGGAGAGGCAATGGCTTCTGTTAGATCAATTAATTGATATATTAGGTCAATTAAAAAGCAGAGAGCTTTTGGGCAAACTGTTTTTTATCTGAAGCAGCTTCTTCACTATTTATAAGCTGATCTAATGGAAGATCTTTAAGAACTCCATTCTCAGGCAGTTTCTCTCCAGCCTCATCTCAGAGCTGATTGTCTGTGCTGGAGGTCTGGGCTTAGTCAAACACTTGGGATTTCTGAGTGAAAGGCCTGACACCAAGGCCTAATTAAAGTTATTTCATCTACCTTCTGCTTTCCCATGATTGTTTCTGACTGTTCTGTTTGGGCTCAGTTGCCCATCTCTCATGTTGGCCACTGCTTTGAGGGAAGGTGGCAGTTTCATGCTCCTGAACCAAGACAGGCCTGTGGTCCCACCATTTTATCCTCCTTGAAATGTTTCCTCAATAGTCTCCGAAAGAAGATATATTTTAAATTAAATATTTATTTTTATCATAAGTGCAGATGCCACAAACTCGATGAGTTTGTTAAAGCTTTGATTTGGATGTTAAATATGACTGCTGTGGTTTAGCAGCTGTTGTTTGTGGATTGCATGGGCTCTGGCAGCTGAGCAGGCGCTGTTTGTGCTCTGCCCCGCACAGGTCAATCAGCCCAAATTGCCGCTGAGGACTCTGGACCCCCGCATCCTGCCACGAGGCCCTGACTTCACACCAGCCTTTGCTGATTTTGGGAGGCAAGCCCCTGGGGGAAGAAACGTGTCTGGAAGTGTGAGTTTACCCCAGCTTGCTCATTTAAAAACTGCCCTTGACACTGATGAGTCCCTCCTCGGGCTTTTGTGCCTCTTCCAATGCGCCGGTGGTCGTGGTTTTGTCAGGGTGAATGTAGGGGTGCTGTTTGCTTGGCTGATAAAATGTAGAGAAATGGGGAACGGTTGTGGATGTTTGTCACGGGCAGGTGTTGTTTGGGAAGGGTTTGCTCTCCTTCCTGTTCCCTGTGTGAGAGGTGGAAGCATTTCCACGGCAGGACCTGGCAGTCGCGCGTGCGCTCGCGTGTTCGTCGTACAACAAACCCGGCGTCAGGGCATCAGCGCGGGGGCTGTGCTGCAAAACTCAGCAACAGAGCCAAGAGACTTTACTAACAAACAAAATACAGCCAGCACCTGTGTGTTCCTGCTTTCTCTGTGCTTCCACGTGTCGTTTTGGTCACTTCATTCCTTGTTTTCTCACCTTTTCCCACTGCTTTTCTTTCGCTTTCCCTTCTTCTCCCCCTGTCTGGCTTTGCCCACACTCTGAAATCCCTCTGTGAGTTCTTCACTGGTGCCTCTGCCATGTCTTTTCTTGGGGCACAGGTGCCCCCAGCATGTGCTACCCCGTCAGTGCCACTGGAGGAGGACGCTGCCGCCGTTAGGGGCAATCACTGATTTTCAGCCATTGAGCTGCTTCTGCTGTGTCCATCTGGATGTGTCTGATGACATAGCCATCGTGGAGCTTTCAAACCTGCTGCTTCCAGAAGAGTTCCCCGAATCACCCCAACTTCTGAGCGTGCATGTTTCCAGGAGTCAAACCCAGCAGTTTTGGGTCAATGTAATATTTCTGGTTTGGAAGCAGCCTCGTGGCCGGTGTCTCGGTTCCAGGGTGCACATCTGTGTCTTGGAGTTGCCTCGGTGCCACAGTTTCTCTTGGAGCACCCCCTGGTCCGCAGAGCCTCACGAGGTCGCTGGTGGTTCCCACGTCTGGGACGTGCAGGCTGTGCTGCGGTGCCTCCTCTCCTGTCAGGTGCTGAGCGTCGCGAGCCCCGCAGCCTCTGGCTAACGCGGCTGTCGCTCTTTGTCTCTCCGCAGGCCTGCAAAGTGCAGAGCACCCCTGGATTGCCCTCCCTGGCTCGGTGCGGGCCCCCAGCATGCCCTCTCTTGGTCTCGCCTCACCCACCATTGAGGAACCTGCCGATAGGGGTAAGCCAAATCCCCCCCTCTTCCCCCAGACTTTGCACCTTTTTGTAGAGTTGCCTTTTTTCCCAACACCCACTGTTGATAAAGAACGACTGGCAGAAAACTTTACAAAAAGGTGCAACCTTGTTTAAAAAAAAAACGAAACAAGACTTGCATTGTACCCCTCTAGGCAGTCTTCAGTGGTGGGTGGGACATCACCAGCTGAGGGCATGCTGGGACGTTGGCCTGAGCGGGATCCGCGAGGGTCTGCACTTTGCAGACCTGTGGAAAGGGGGAGAAAAGGTAAGTCCCGCTTACCCCGTTCATTTGGAGCATTCAGCACATAACATACATCTTACATTTGCGCCTTTGCAGAGCAGAGCCTCTCCTTGCCTGGTTCTGGAGGAGGGCTGGAAGGTGACGTGGTTTAAGCAGCCTGTCCTCGATGGCGGCGGTTGTAGGATCAGAGGGTTGTGAGCCCCAGCAGTGGCAGACGCTCCCCTCGTGACGCATGGCACCCCCTGCGTGTGTGCTGCCTGTCCCCAGCCATCCCACCTGTGCACAGGCCATGCCATCAGCCATCAAACCACTGCCTCTTCCTTGCCCCCAGTAACGTCGAGCAGCTCAGCACTAACTGCTTCTGGCACGCTGAGAGTCTTTGTTTCGCTTCTTTGGCTTTTGTCTTTGTTTCCCTCTTTTTGCTTGAACGTGTTTTATGACTGTTTCTGGCACTAACCTGTGTTGCGTCAGATGGCACCGGGGTGGAGCAGAGCAGGGTGCAGCTGGGAGAGCTCTTTGATGTAGGCAGGGTTAGGTGAGTGTGGCAGGTGAGGAGATGGAGACTCAGAGATGTGGGGCTGGAGCCGACGGCTCCGTCCCTGCACAGGGTGCGTTTGCTTTGTCCTTCCCGAGAGGTGATGGAGACTGAAATCACCTCAGCTCTGGTTCCTGGAAGGCACAACCTCTCCCACCATCAAAGATCAATTTCACTGACTGCATTTGAAGCCTCTGCTAGAGGGAGAGGCACTTCCTTAATTCCTTGGATGGTTTCTAAAGCATTTCCATGACTTGCAGCCTGGGTGGGAGCACCAGATCAGTCTGTGCTGCTGGGAGTCTTTGGCTGCTCTGCAGGACTCTTGTACCTGTGTCTTCCTGCTTTCCTTTCCCGTGTCCTCCTCCAGGAGAGAGGTCATTCAGATTAATGCAGGAACACCTGGTAATTGCCCCATGCCCCAGAACCATCATTATTTACAGGAAGCCAGGCCTGAGCTCAGGCACCTCTTTACCTTGCTGTACAAATCTGGAGCCAAAAACCCCAGACCCCTAGACCATTCCTATTAAAAGTTAGATCCATCTATTATTACATTCTTCAAAAGAGGCTTCTGTTCACTGATTGAAAACCTAATCACCCAGTTTGAACTGAGTTTATTCACAGATATTAAAAACGTAGTCTCAAAGGAAGTCTTTGTTGTGTTGATGCCTGAAAGGTCTGTGCTCAAAGGCAGCTGGATGTGAGGAGGTGACAGGTGACACGCTGGTGCTCCGTGCATCCCTCAGTTTTCCAGGGGAGTCACCTCCTCAGGGGTGAGTGTTTGCTGAAAGGAACATTTGCATGGAGCCGTGCCCGAGGAAGGGCTGATCTCTGTCACTGTCCCCGCACGTTACAGCCTGCTGTGTCTGGGAGGGCCTTCAGACCACAGCTGCCTCTGTGGAGGGGATGGGGTGCCTGCAGGTCACCTCTCCTTGAGTTTGCCCCTGTTGTGAGGGGAATGAGCTGCAAGGTCTGGGTTTTCAGGGCACACTGCAGCCTGGCTCTGATTACAGAGCTGTCCGTGGCAGGAGGTGTGTGCTGAGCTCTGACACGTGTGGCTGTGGCCAGTCACTTCTCTGCTGCAGTGTCTGGATTTTCAGCTGGAGGGAAGTCTCTTCTTTCCATGTTTGCAGCGTGGTCAGGGCCTGGGCAGCAGAGCTGTGTAATACCAGAGGTGGTGTGTGAAGGTGGGGCTGCTGTCAGCCCTTTCTGTGGGAACAGACCGGTGGGAACAGGGCACAGAGGGAGAGATCAGGGTCTGCTTTAGGAAGGGATCTGACACACAAAAACATCCTGAAGGCTCCCTGTTCACTGCTGACTCCTCAGGAGTGATCAGCTGCTGCAGTTGTGCTGTAACTGGCTGGAACTGATGATCTTGGAGATCTTTTCCAAGAGAAATGATTCTGTGAATTACGGCATTCATGGGGCTTGTGCAGTTTGAATAATCTGCTGGGCTATTTCTGTGATGGCAGGGGATGTGAACAGAGGTCTTTGTGAGCTGGGGGGAGCCCAGTGACACCCTGCCCCTCGGAGCCCCCTCCCAGGCACCGCTGGGCACACGGAGCAGCTCATGGCATGGGCTCATTGTCTTCTGACAGCATCTTCCTCTGTTGCTGTTATCCCATAATGAAACCCAGACAGGAGCTCCAGCCCTGCTGCTGTTCCTGCTCATTTGCACCATTTATCTTGTCAAATGCAAGTGGTTCAGCTCCCTCCTGCCTTTAGGAAGGGTTTTCCCTTTCAGTAACACAAACCCAGTTTGTGACTGATGTGTGACATAAGAGGCACCAGCCAAGAGCCCTTTCCTCCTATTCACTGAAGCTCTTCAAGTAACTGCAGTGGTTTGGCCTTTTTGATGCTCGTTGAATCCCTTTGTTGAACAAAGCAGTCTTTGAAATGGCCCATCTTTCATGAGTGGCTGCTGAGCAGATTAATTACTGCTGTGGGAAGTACCGGGATTGATAATGGAGTTTTGCTGCGTTAATTTGTACCTTAAGGTTGTGATGAGTTCAGAAATGGGAAAGAGCAACCTCCCAACAGCACCTGGTACCTTTAGTCCTTAATCAGAAGCCCCCAGATGATGAAGAAGAGGTTTGGGGGTGTCCTGTGCTCTTCCACTTGTACATCTGTTGATAAAGTCCCTGCCTGTGGCAGGTTTTCTGCCTGTTCAGGAGGAGCATCACGTTACACAGGATTGCAGAGGTGCTTAGGCAGTTCCAGAGCACCCTGATTCCCTTTCTTCTGTGAAATCACCCAGACTTTGTCCTGTATCTGTTAGGATCCGTACTTTTAGAGTGCAGGAGCTGCAGTGGTACTCCTTCACTGTGTTTTACAGAATTCCCATCTCAAAATGGCTTTGTTGGCAGCAATCTCCAGTAAAACTTAACATTTCTGGCAGAGCTACTAATTTATCATTTTCTAAGTGCTTGGGATGGCATGTTTGAAATCCACCTGTAAGGGCTGAATTCTTTCAGCCCTTGCTGTGATGCCTCAGTTCTGCAGTTTCTGCCTCCCAAGAGGCACAGTCAGGGTCAGTTCTGACCCTCTGTAGCAGCACCCGGAGCGCCGCTGAGTTGTGTAGACAGAGCCATCCCATTTCCCACTGGGAAATGCTGCCCAGAGAAACGTGTTTGGTGTCTCCTCATTCCCTGTGAGCAGCCCAGGGCAGTGCTGGCTTGGAGGGACTCCTGGTGTCCCAGCAGGACGTGCCGGTGCTCAGCGGTGCCATCGACGGCTGTTTGCCCTGGAGTGTGTTACCCAGTGTGAGCTGAAGGTGGGATATAACAGGGAATGTTTTTGTCCTAGTTGTTGAGTGTTGGACCAAGGAGATCTCAGCCGGGCCAGAGGAGGGAGCCCAGGAAGATCATCACTGTGTGTGTGAAGGAGGATGTGCACCTGAAGAAGGCAGAGAATGCCTGGAAGCCGAGCCTGAAGAGGGAAAACCAAACGGAGGACCCAGAAAATGTCAAAACCCAGGTGAGAGTGTAAGCAGCTCTGAGGGTGCAGCAGCTGCACCAGGTCATGGTAATTTGCCTTCCCTCTCGTATCAGACGGTGAAAAAGAGCAATGAATTCCAGTTGGAATCCCAGCTTTTCCCTACCTTGATGATATTTTCTGTATGTTTGTTCTTGACCTGATGTTTAAATGCCAATCCTGTATACTAAGCAGAGAGCCCCAATCTCCTGTCTCTCTTCCAGGATTGCTTTCCTACTGCTGCTTTACTGGGGTGTTTCTGTCTCTGTCCTAAAGCAAAGAGCCCTACCTTCCCAGCACAGAACTTGGTTTTCATCTCTTTTTAGACCACATTTCTGCCCTGAATCCTCAGCAAGACTGAGGTTCCTCTGCCAAATCCCTCAGTTGGTCCTACCCAGCCCAGTGGTGCCATCTGAAGCTCCCTCTGTCCTTCTCCCCCTCCTCTCCTTGGGACACTTGTTCTGGAAGAAGGTGTTTGTCTGGTGGTCAAGCTTGTCATTTGCAGGATAAGTTGGGATGGTTTTGAAGGACATTGAAATTCTGTTCTTGGTGGCATTAATGGTGGCATTGCTGGCCTCGTTATCATCCTGGATAGGAAAAAGTAAAGTGCCTTAAAGTGAATTATAGAAGAGGTTGGTTACCTCTGGCTGAAGGAAACAGAGACCACTCCCTGTTAATTTTTATCTCATGAATTAAACTGATATAAAGAAGAGTATTTCTGACAGAAGGGTCTTTGTGCCTCTGTTGCACTTGGCAAAAAGCACTTGGGTGTTTCCAAAACTCCTTCCCTGTAGTCTTGGTCTTTGGTAGTCAAATGAGAACCGGGGTTGGGCTGTGCACAAACGTGTGGAGTGTCACTCAACTTGTGACTTTGCTCTGGGGTGTCTCCATTCCCCTGGGGAGGCAGCCTGGCTCACAGCTGAAATCAGCCGCACCCCTTGTGCCTGAGCTCGGTGTTTGTGTCGTTCAGGAGCTGTTCCGCAAGGTACGAAGCATCTTGAACAAGCTGACGCCCCAGATGTTCAACCAGCTGATGAAGCAGGTGACAGACCTGACGGTGGACACGGAGGAGAGGCTGAAGGGAGTCATCGACCTGGTCTTTGAGAAGGCCATCGACGAGCCCAGCTTCTCGGTGGCATACGCCAACATGTGCCGCTGCCTGGTGACGGTAAGAGCTCCTCTGGCACAGGCTGATGGGCAGTGAGTGACATAAACTGCAGAGAGCAGAGTTAGGTGGGAGCTGCTCAGTGTAAGAGAGAACAGTTAATGTGGAGCATTGGTTTGTTGGCCAGGCCTGAGGCAGAGGGATTTGCTGGAGCATTTGTTGGGAGATGAGGACTCCTTGCTCCACCTGGTCACAAGATAAGCTGTATTTGGGAAGTTCATGGAATCACAGAAATGTGGAATAGTGTAGGTGGGGAAGGGAATGTAAAGCTCTTCTCACTCCAGCCCCTGCCATGGGCAGGGACACCTTCCACAGTCTCAGGCTGCTCCAAGCCTCGTCCAACCTGGCCTTGGACACTTGTGGGGTGGGGCAGCCACAGCTGCTCTGGGCAGCCTGTGCCAGGGCCTGCCCACCCCTCTGTGTCTGTCAGTTCCAGGGGAGCCCAAGATGAGCCAGGCTTTGATCACTCTCAGATGGTGAATTTGGGACAAAAGAGCCCCATTTTCCCCAGGTTCCTCATGACATGCAGTGAAGGAATATGGCTTAAGCCTTCAGCACAGAACAGGAGTGTTTTTAAACAAGAGCTATTTTTAGGGATCCTATGGATGGAAATGTAATTCATCCCCAGGCGGAGGTGATGTCAGCCAAGTTTGGAGTGTGACTTTACATCTGTAATGTAAAACTCCCCTGGAAATCCAGATGTGAGGCTTTGCTTTCACAGCCTCGCAGAGCCATGCAGTTGAACATGAAGAGCAAAATAGATTGTTATGGATGACCCTTCCTCTGTGGAGCTCATCCCTATTTCTGCTGATGTTTTTCTTCCCTCTCTCTCCAGCTGAAGGTGCCCATGGCAGACAAACCTGGGAGCACAGTAAATTTCCGTAAGTTGCTGTTAAATCGCTGCCAGAAGGAATTTGAAAAGGACAAGGCTGACGATGATGTCTTTGAAAAGAAGCAGAAAGAACTCGAAGCTGCAACCACTGTAAGTGGTGTTTTTCTCCATAAGTTCTCAGAGCTCCCTCAGAAAATTATTTCCTTTTGAGACAGCAGTTAATTTGAGGAGATTTTGGAGTTGAGACTTTCATTCTGTCACTGTGCCTGAGGATAATAAAAAGTATTTGCCTTGGCAGTGGGTTTATCCCAGCATCTTTCTGGGCTTTAGGAGAAAAAGAGTAAACAGTGTCTATGAACATAAAACTGGATTTTTCAAAGAGTTCTGTACACTGGGAAAACGGTTTAGCAGAGCTGTTTTCCTGTTCTACAGCCAGAGGAGAAGACACGGCTCCACGATGAGCTGGAAGAGGCCAAGGACAAAGCCCGGCGGAGATCCATCGGGAATATAAAATTCATCGGCGAGCTTTTCAAGCTGAAGATGCTGACGGAGGCGATCATGCACGACTGCGTGGTGAAGCTGCTGAAAAACCACGACGAGGAGTCCCTCGAGTGCCTTTGCCGCCTGCTCACAACCATTGGCAAGGACCTGGACTTTGAGAAGGCAAAGGTGGGGTAGGAATGGGAGTGAGGGATGAGGCTCTCTGGGCAGGGCTGGAAAAATGGGTGTGGAGTGTTTTTATTTGAAGATTTGTTTTTTCTTCAGGAATTTCCATATGGCATGAGGAAATCATCCACTCCTCTGTGGATGTTTCGTCATGACCTGGCCTCGCTCCCCGCTCTGTGTCATTTTCAACAGTGTTCTCCAGTTGTTATTTCCAAAGATTTTATCCAAACACACAGCCCAGAAATGCTCAACATTTACTTTTTCCAAGCTGAATGTTCCTCTTCCTTTGTAGTTCCCAAAACATTAATATTTCCAGTTGAAGGTTTATGTTACCTACAAAAGCCACCATGGAATGTGTTGTTCAGGGTAAACCTTGAACACCCTCAGTAACTGATCCAAGCCCTGACCTGAGCTGGGTGCCTGTGTTTTAACTTTGTCTCCAGTTGTGCTGGGATGTGGCAGCTGTTCTGCAACCGCAGCGCTCCTGCATCCTGCTCCCCATTTTCCAGCAAGGAGCACTGCACACTCCAAGAGCTTCTCTTGGCACAGACAGTCTGCTGCTCCTTCACACAAACCAGTCTTGGGCTGAAAATCTCGAGGGTTTTGCCAGGAATCGGCAGGGCTCGGCTCTGCAAACAAACGGAGCTGGTTGTGCTCAGCTGGGGAGGCAGGGAGCTCCCTCTGCGCTCGCTGGAGCTCGGGGATCACGGTGGATCCCCTGAGCCTCGAGGGGAGGGAATTTCCCAGCCTGTTCTGTGAGCATGACCACAGCAATGTGGTTTATCAGCAGTCCCAGGCTAAACACGCCGTGCTGTGAGCGTGGCACCAGCGCAGCACTCGCTTTCTCCGTGTGCTTTGGGAAGAAAAGCAGCTCTGACTTCCACGCTGAGGTCAGGCTGGACGAGGCCAGGATGCTTTTTGGTCTTTTTGAGCACTGTAAAAGCCAACACTTTGGTGCTCTTCTGGTTCTGCACCCTTGAGCTGGGGCATGGAGCACGGGAGCAACTCCAGATGCCTCTGTCCTGTCTTTGGGATTGGTTATTTCTGCCAAGACTGAGAGAATCCTCCTTAATGGGGTAGATGTTTTATTATGTGTTTTTATTGAAGCTGAACTGTTAGTCATAGTTTAATTAAAACTTTTGAACAGAGTCCATTGGAAATATTTCCCCATCATCCCTAACTTTGGAAACATTTGCTCCCAGAGCTGGAACTTCCCAAAGCAAGGCCGGACACAAATTTTAATGGATCTTTTTCTTGTTTGTTTAACTACAAGGACAAGGGTTTAGCTGGTTTTTAGTGAAGAGAGTGAGAAACACAGTAGTAAACTGCTCTGAAACTCCTGCTTGAAACAACCAGAGTCCCTTTTTTGAGAAAAAAGCTTTTTAGAGCTTGTTGAGCCAAGTTTAGATCTAACAGGAGGTATGTGCCTGCACATTTGTGCCTCATCTCCTGCACATGCTGCCCTGTGCACCCTCAAATCCATCCTGGAGGAGTGTACAAGACCCAGCTCACCTCTCTGGGGAGCTGCCCTGTGTCCTGGATGTTTCTGGCACAGAAATCCTGGAATGCAGGACCCACGGGGTGCCCCTAGAGGGAGGGTTTTCATTTTCTCCACACCGTGCTGATGATGTTCTTCTTGTCTAGCCCCGCATGGACCAGTATTTCAATCAGATGGAGAAGATTGTGAAAGAGAGGAAAACCTCCTCAAGGATTCGGTTCATGCTTCAGGATGTAATAGACCTAAGGCTGGTAGGTCCTAGCTCCAGTGAGTAAAAGATGAAATCATGGAAGCTCAGACTGGTCTGGGTTGGAAGGAACCTTAAGGATCATCTTGTTCCACCCCCTGCCATGGGCAGAGACACCTTCCACTGTCCCAGGTTTCCCCATGCCCCGTCCAGCCTGGCCTTGGGCACCTCCAGGGATCCAGGGGCAGCCACAGCTGCTTGGACAACCTGTGCCAGGGCCTGCCCACCCTCATAGGAGAGAATTTCCCATCTGACCCTGCCCTCCGGCAGTGGGAAGCCATTCCCTCTTGTCCCCAGTTCCTCTCCAGCTCTCCTGGAGACCCTTTAGGCCCTGGGAGGGACTCCAAGCTCTCCCTGGGGCCTCCTCTCCTCCAGGTGAACACGCCCAGCTCTCATGCCAGTCTGTTCCCTTCCATATCCAGGCTGGATAACTCTCATGCAGGAGCAGGGATTCACAGCTCAAGTGTGATGTTAGGGGGAGATCTGTTCCCCTTCTCCCCAAAGTCTGTTCACAGCCAGGAGATGTCCCCATGTTGTCCTGGTGCTGTGGTCAGCAGACATGCAGTGCAGGGGGTCCCAGGTGACCATGGGTGGGGCAAACCTTCCCAGCACCGTCATTTCAGCCCCCAGGGGAGCTGGTTTGGCTGTGTGGAGGCTGAAGGCACCGTTCTGGCTGCAGGTAGATAATTACCCCCAGAGGCTGCAGCAATGTAAGGGACAGTGTGGTCATTCCAGGGCTGGAAGGGTCTGGGCACTGCATGGCTGAAAAGACAAGTGAGGAAAGTGTTTCTGGAGTGACAGCTGCTCCTCTCTTAAGGACTCCTGTGTCCAGCATCACCACTCCTGGTGTGCAAAGCGCTCTTTCCACTTAAAATCTTGCTTGCTTTTTTTATTTTCAAGATTTCATTTTTTCCCTCGAGCTTGGAGGAAAGGCTCCCACAAAGAGTATCAATCATAAACAGAGAGTTACAGCAGCTTTTCTCTTTCCTGTGAACCTTGAAGGAGAAGCTGGGGATGTGCAGGCTGGGCGTTAACGTGTCAAGTCTTTGCTGCAGTCTCTGTGCACTGCTCTCTGGTGCTGGGGTAACCACGTCCATAACGTGTCCCAGGGTTTTCTCCAGCCCCTCAAAGGCATGACAGGGCTCCCTCATTCCCAGTGATCAAATTTCCTGGTGTTTGATGCTCCCCTGGAGGCTTCCCTGAGCACATGTGTGGGTTTTTTGCTTCCTCCCCAGTGCAACTGGGTGTCACGGAGAGCAGACCAGGGCCCCAAGACCATCGAGCAGATCCATAAAGAAGCCAAGATTGAAGAGCAGGAAGAACAGAGGAAGGTGCAACAACTCATGACCAAAGACAAGAGGAGACCAGGTAAAGTAAAAGCCAAGTTGGCTGCTCCTTTCACTCATTTCACATCCAGTGGCCTTAGAGGGAATCCCACATAAAAGGAAAAAATCTGTGGGGTTTTTTTCCTAAGTGTAATGAGCAAAGGGAATTGGGGCCTGAGGCTGGAATTGAGGCTGGAAAAGGAACAGATCTGCCATGGATTGGCTGTGGGGATTTTCAGAGGCAAATCTCATGGGTGAAAATAATCAACCACAGGCCAACAGTGCTGAAGATTTCCATTAATGCAAACCATGTTTGATTTTGTGACAGGCTGCCAAAAACCTGTTTCAACAAGTTATTACTTGGGAGTCAGAATTGCCATCAATTCTAATGCACTGCAAAGTCTCATTTCAAGAGAAAAACATCTCATTTCAGGAGTAACCGTGTTGTCTTTAGTTGTTAAAGTCATCAGGTGCTGACTCTGTGTGAGGGAGTGTCTTGGCATCACCTTAAACTGCTCCTGGCCCTCAGGGCACTGCCTAAAGGTGAATTTGGAGGGACTGGGAAAATGAAGACTGGGACCAAGCAGGGCAAGGAGAAAGTAATTTTGGGGATTCCTTGATACTGAGGACTGTCAAATGAAAGTGTTTTGAAAACAGGATGTAAAGAAAATACATGTAGACTTTAATTATCCTAAAAGTGACACCAGGAGAAGATGAGGAACCCGTGAGTGCCTGAGGGGCTCCCTGTCAGAGCAGCCAAGTGCTACAGGAGTTGTGGTGAGGGAGGAGTGAGTGAGGCTCTGGTCAGGGAAGGCATCTCACCTGCTCCTTCTGTGAGCTTGTGGGTGTGCAGCACCCACAGGAATGCAAAGAAATGCAGCCAGGAGCCATCCCTTCCACAAGCAGCCCTTGAAAGGAGTGAGAGCTGTGAATGCTCAGGCTGTTCTGTGAGAGCACAGGCAGGCTGGTTGTGTCGTGTCAGTGTGAAGGACAGCAGATGAAGAGCAGCAGGATGAGCTGAGGGTGGCTCTGTTTGTCATCCTCAGGTGTCCCACGGGTCGATGAAGGCGGCTGGAACACTGTGCAGGGGGCAAAGAACAGCAGAGTGCTGGACCCCACCAAGTTCCTTAAAATCACCAAGGTAGGTGCCAGCACAAGCCTCCTTCAGGGCAATAAAACATCTGTTAGTCCAGGAAGGACCAGGATGGTGTGTACAGGTCAAAACTTGGGGCTGGGACATTTCAGATCCTCAGAGTTAATACTGTGTGTAAATCAAGCTGTATTATCTTCTGGATGTTCCTGTTTTGTCCTGAGGGAAGGGAATGTGCAGAGTTTCTTTCACAGTGTCCTTTCAGTAATCCAGAAAATCTGCATTTTGTTCAGTGATGCAAATGTGAGCCAGGCTATTGTGTGATGTGCACAGCACCCATGTTCCACAGGTCTCAAACACCTGCTAGAAGTCCTTGGCTGCCTCAAGTTCATGAGACCCTGTTCTGATGCTGCTCCTCAGCCAAACAGGGAGGCCACATCTGCTTTGATGTGTCACAAACAGCAGCACTCCAGGCTTGGAAGGCTCCAACAGAATGGGGAGAGCTGTGTCTGCTTTTAGAGGTTTCTCGACTTGGTGGCATGGTTGCATCCCCCAATATGTGATAAACTCTCATGTTCATGATGCACATCTTCCTGGTATTTCACCATTAGACTGCTGGATCTGGGACAGTTTTCCAGGCTGCAGGTTGGGAAAGTTGGAGATTTGTCCTTTGTCAAACTTCAGAACAGCTCTGGGTTTTCTTGCCAAGGAAAAGTCAGGCCTTTGTATAAATCATTGACTCCTAAATATTCCCTTGTCCCTCTTCATGTCACTTGCCCTCAATTTTTACACTCAGTGCCTGGGTTCTTGGAGAGCTGTAAAGCAGGACCTGGACAGACTGCAGCCCTTCTGCAGATCCAATCAGTTTGTTCCTTCTCAAAGTCATAAACCAGTCTCCAAAACTTCATTAGCAGGAGAGGTTCCTCCTGCCTGGGCTTACAGCTCAGCTGGGAAAAGCCCTTCTCCTCTGTTCCATACAAATGGAGCTGGTTCCATAGCAGCTGCTTTGGGAGGAGAGGAGATCCCCCGAGATCTGCGAGGTCACAACCTCCTTGTCAATAAATTCTCTCACTGAGCATTGTAAAATCAATGTTCTCTTCTTGCCAGACACCACTTCTTCCCTCCAAGTTCTGCAACCTGTTGTCCTCCTTTGCCCTCTGGATTTTTTGGTGCCCTGCAGATCCCCCCCAAAGCCATGACTGGAGAGTTGATGGACAGTGAAACTGGTACACACATCACAAACAAACTGAACATCTTTCAAATATGGATATACTGAGCTTTTCCACCTTCCTGAGCTTCAGGATTCCCAATAAAAAGAAGCTGCTGCTCACTCTGAATGTCTCTCACTGACATTTGGAAGAGGCTCTTTGTGATGTCCTTTGTTGTTTGTGTCCTCCAAAAATATGTAAAATGTATTTTGGTGTTCACAAGACTGGGATTATTGCCAAAAAAATCTCCCACTTATTATTAAGCTGTACAATCTGCCCTTGTAATTGTACATCCTGGTGTGTTTTACAGCCCACAATAGATGAGAAGATTCAGCTCGTGCCTAAAGCCCAGTTGGGCAGCTGGGGGAAGGGCAGCAGTGGTGGAGCCAAGGCAAGCGAGATGGGTGAGTCAGGATGGTCCCTCACTCTCGGCTCTGCTGACAAAGAGCAGGTTGGGGTGGGGTTCATGGAACCAGGGAATGTCCTGAGCTGCAGGGACCCCCAGGGATCAGAGTCCAGCCCCTGGCCCTGCACAGACACCCCAACAACCCCACCCTGTCCAAACCCTGCTGAGCTCTGGCAGCCTCAGGGCTGTGCCCATTCCCTGGGGAGCCTGGGCAGTGCCAGCACCTCTGGGGGAAGAGCCTTTCCTGCTCTCCAACCTAAACCCCCCTGGCACAGCTCCAGCCCTTCCCACAGGGCAGAGAACAGAGCTGCCCCTCAGGAGGAGCTGCAGCCCCCAGTGGGGGCTCCCCTCTGGCTCCTGTCCTCCCCTCTGTGTGTGACCCCCTGACAAGAAGGGTTCAAGTGGGGCAGGAGCAACCTTTTCCCTTGTCCCCACTGCTCTGAAACAGCTCCAACTGAACTGCTTGGTGATGCTGAGGTAGCAGCAGCTCCTGACCTTGTCACTCTGCTCTGTGTTGTCTCCACCATCTCCAGACTCCTTGCGACCAAGTGCCACAAGTCTGAACAGATTTTCTGCCCTGCAGCCTCCGGTGTCCCCAGTGTCTGCCTCTTCAGAGCTGGAATCTCGCAGGGCCTTAACGAGGTGAGTGTCGCTCCTTCCTCTTCACTGCTGTGCTTTGACCTCCTGCTCTGGGCACCAGCACTTGGAAGGAAGAGAATTCCTTGCTTTTCCAGGAATGGCTGGGTCCTTTACCCTCTCTGAGTTAGCTTCAAACATGCCTTATTTTATAATTTCATAGGAGATGGAGGTGGAATTAATTTTAAAAATATTTTGATGAATGTTTTAGTTTCCACTTCACCCTTCAGCCAAGGGTAGTTGTGTCTAACAGATTAAAAACTCTTCAGATAAAATGTAATAATAAATAGGTTGGATTTAATGGCTGTGAATTCAGCCAGGTCAGTAGGTTTATTTATCCAGGAAAACACACCTAAAACCTGGCAGAAATGCAGCATAAAACCATGTCTGACCCTTTCCAGCAAGTGTGACCTGCCTGTGCACCCACATCCAACAAAAAGCTGCAGAGCTTCTCTCTCACTCCAATTCCTTCAGGGCTGCAACCACTCCAGCTTGGAGTATGAAACATGTATTAACCCTCAATAATTTATTAACTCTAGACACGGTTTATAAATGTACAGTTCATTTAAAATGTCACTGGATCTTCCTCCCAGAGCACAGAAGCTGCTGAAGTGTTTTCCTGGGTTGTGCCTCTAATGTCTTCCCTCCTATTTCAAGTAAAACTTGGGCTTACCCAGAAATTATTCCATTTTGGCATCATTTTGCCCATCTAACTCATTAACACAATAATTAATAGGACAGATCATTGTCTCCTGTTGCTGGGAGCCTTCACTAAAGATCAGCCATTCCCACCCCTGCCATGGGCAGGGACATTTTCCCCTATCCCAGGATTGCTCCAAGCCCTGTCCAGCCTGGCCTCGGGCACCTCCAGGGATCCAGGGGCAGCCACAGTTTCTCTGGGCACCCTGTGCCAGGGCCTGCCCACCCTCACAGGGAGGAATTCCTTTGTTACATCTGATCTAAAGCTCTCACACCATTTCAAAGTGAAACAGAGTCTTTGTGTTATAAAATTCACAATTCAGTGTATAAAATGGGTGCTGTAGAGCATTGCCTTTCTATGTTTCTGTGCCTGTCCACTCTGGATATTTTTGTTTGTGCATCCCTGAAATTTGAGTTAATTTTGGTTGTAGGCACAGCTGTAAGAAACTGAATCAACAATCCTGTGGGGCTTGGGGGGTGTTTTTTCCCTGCAGTGAAGCCCTCGAGCACCTTCTCTAACCTCTGAGCGTGTTTTTGTTCGGTAGTCGCGGGAGCACGGGCAGGGAGAAGAACGACAAACCTCTGCCACCCTCCCTGTCCCGGCCCAACACCTTCCTCCGGGGCAGCAGCAGCAAGGAGCTGCTGCTGGACAACCAGGCCCAGGAGGAGCAGCGCAGGGAGATGCTGGAGACGGTGAAGCAGCTGACAGGAGGCATGGAGATGGACAGGAACAGCACCGAGACCGAGAGGAACAAAGCCAAGGAATCCGGTAACAGCTCCTCTGTGCTTGGGGAGCCTTGCTGAATGTGTGGAGAGGCACAAGGGAGAACCTGTCAGGAGCAGTGAGCAGGGGCTGTGCAGGGCTCTGTCAGGCTGCTGCAGCTGGGATGTGCCTCCCAGAGCTGGGACACACAGCCGAGTCGGGCTGGGCCTTGTCTGTCTCACCAGCTCCTCTGTAGGAGCCAGCAAAGGTGAAAGGTTGCAGGTGCCAGCACAACATCACCCCATAACATTGTCCATCACACTCCTTCCTGCCAGCCTGGGCTGATCTGTTAGTGGGAAAATGGGGACACTTAGGTGGTGTTCCCAGTGGACAGAACCTATACAGTAAGGACAGTGTTCTGCTCCTTCCCTGGGAATCACCTGGAATCTGCTGCAGAGGGGGAAACAGCCTGACTGCCACAGCACAGGCTTACCCTGAAGCTTCAGGATGTTGCAGACAATCCATGGACACCGGGTTTTGGGATGTGACTGGGAGATTGCCTTGGGCTGCTGCCCGTCACAGTCAGCATATTTAAACTTTGCTGCAACAGCTCCCATTTAATTATTTAAAATGGTGCAGGGCTTTGAAGGTGTTGACCTGTGTCACAGAAATACTAGGAGTTCATATGGGGGAAAAGTAGCCAGGAAAGAATCCCAGAATGGTTTGAGTTGGAAGGAAGCTTAAAGCTCATCTAGTTCCAGCCCCCTGCTGTGGGCAGGGACCTTCACCTGTCCCAGGTTATCAAAGAACTGCCCTTTGCCTGAGGATGGGACAGGGGACACACCTGCCCTAGTGACTTCTGTTCTCAGAACATCATCTCTAAAATGCTTATTTTCTTTTTCCAAACATCTTCTGTTGTTGTATTTCCACCAGCCAAGCCAGAAGCTCCCCCAGCTCCAGTGCAAGAAAAGCCTTCACTTTCAGAAGAGGAAATAGAGAGAAAATGCAAATCTATCGTTGATGAGTTCTTGCATATTAATGATTTTAAGGTAAGCAAGATGAAAACCTCCCTGAACAGACAGCTCTGAGGGGCTGCAGTGGTTTCTCTCCAGGATGTGTCTCTGTGAGCACCCAGCCCACACAGGAGCAGCAGAAGCAGCGGGGTCAGACAGAATCCAGGCAGCAGCAGCAGCAGCTCCAGGAGCACTTTCAGGACAGTTGTCTCCCAGGCATGTTTTCTGCCCTGCTGGCAATAGGAAAAACAGCCTAGCCTGTGTGTCTTAAGTAGCAAGAGGGATGTGTATCTGTCATGAATCACTGAGCAGCTCCATAATACCAGCAATTTTGGAAGCAGAAAAGCTAGTGGGAAAATAAACAGAGGTTTTCATTTAGTTATCAAGGCATGTGTTGTTCTGATCTGGAGGCAGATAAAGCAATACTAAATATTGAACAAACCACTCCAGAGGATTTTTAATAAACATTGGAAATTACTGAGCAGCTGTCATCACTTCCTAGTTAAAAGGTTGAAATTTTGTTTCCCTTGTAAATGGGTTTTTTAGCTCATCCAGGGAGTTTGCAAAAAGTATTACATTGGCTGCAAAGCTGCTTCATTTGATCTTTCACTGAAATAAATTTTAAAACCTGCCAAGTTTGAAATGGCAGCACTTGGGAGTTGCTGGTTTGGCACCCTGAAAGCAGAGTTGCTGCTTCCATTTCATTGGACTTTCAATAATTAATTGGAAAGAGGAATATTCTCATGATGGATTGTTTAGAGTTCACATGTAGTTATTGGGATAAATTATTAAATACTTGGTTTGGAGAGGAAAACCCTCGCTCTGATTGGCAGTGAGCTGGCCTGGGACCCAGAGGCTGCTGAGCCAAGGAGTCTCTGCTCCTTTTCCTGCTCGTGACGGGCTCCCCCGGGTGCCTGTGATGAAGGGGCCACTTCGGTTCTGTATTTCTGTGGCTGACTGGAACTGGAAATTAGACAGGGCAGGGCTGGTTAAAAGTCCATGGATCAGCAAGCAAGCAGCTTGTTTGCATCAGGAATTACTTGGTACTAGGGAATTGTTGGTGCTTTTCAGGTGCAGCAGAGTTCTAACTGCTGAAACTCGTGTTCCTGCAGCCACCCATGAGTGAGTTCCTGCTGTGCAGAGCAGAGGAACGGCTCTTGGCAAGTGTTTGGTCCTCAGAACTCAATCTGCTGACAGCAGGGTTCCCTGTGTGCCCCAGGACAGCAGGATCCGTCTGATGAGCTCCAACCCAAGCACTCAGGCCGGGACCAGTGGGCCCCTGACCTGCAGGAAAAAGCCATACAGGGCCTGAGGAAACACACCTGAGGCTGCCAGCTCTTGGTAACTCAAGGCATAACTAGTCACAGAGCAGGTGCCTGTGGCCAGGAAGGCCACTGAGATCTGTGGGCTGGAGCCAGAAGATCACTGGAAGGTGATGGCAGTGGAGGTGATGGATGTGGGACTTCGAGAGCTGCTCTCGATGTCTCTGAGTGTTTTCTTTGTTCAGGCTGCAAAATGCTTAAGTCAGAAAGTGGGATCTTTGGAAAGGGGAAATCTTCCTCCAAGTGGTCCCCAGCTATTTTCTGCTTCTTGATGGGCTGTGGGTTTGTAACACAGGCATTTGTGCCAGGTGTGACCCATAACAAATCTGACCTGATACCGTTTTCTTGACTTGATTTTTGATGCAGTAATGGGTATTTTGGTGGCATCCAGAAGACAGTTCCTGCCATTTCACCAAGCAGCCCTGGGATGTAACTGTGTATTTTAAAAATTGTTACCTGAGTGGTATAAATTCCATTATTGCTATTACAATTGTTTTTGTTATTATTATGTGATGAGGTTCCACAGCCTAACTCAGCTCTTTGCCTGGCATCCTCACTAAATACCCATTTCACCAGAAATCCCCAGTGTTACAGTAGGAAACACTCTTGTTTTTTCTGCTTTTCAGTTGAGGGGTGACTGATGTGTGTTATTCACAGGAGGCCATGCAGTGTGTGGAGGAGCTGAGTGCCCAGAACCTGCTGGCCGTGTTCGTGCGCGTGGGCGTGGAGTCGACGCTGGAGCGGAGTCAGATAACCAGGGACCTCATGGGCCAGTTGTTACATCAGCTGGTGCAGCTGGGAAAGCTGAGCAAGCAGGATTTCTTCAAGGGGTTGGTATTGTGCATGGAGAATCCACGGATTCTTTCCCTCAGTGCTTCTTGCAAATGGATTCTGTGCCACAGAGAAATGATCTCCCACCTTGTTTTGGTATCCTGGCCTCTCCACACATTCTTTTGGAAGGAATGCATGGTCTGGGTGTATTTATAAGGAATATTATTGTAATATATTTTAAAGTGCTTCAGATGCTTTAGTGAACATAAATATGTTCATATTTATATCAGCTTTTATTTTGGAGTTGATCTGTAGGTGTCTGTTTAAATGTTCTGTGCTACATTTCTCCCTGTTTGCCTTTTGCAAATCCCTGAATGGAATTGGAAGACGAGGCAGGCAGAATCCTTCACACAGCATCAGTACCTGGGAGCTCTGCAGCCTGTGCTCCCATGCATCCACACAGCCTCACTACTCTTTTATGTTACAAAACTTTGTAAAGTGCAGATTTCTTTGAAGTAAATGTCTCCAATTAAATTTGATTTATACTTAATGTTTTTTCCTCCTCAAGTTTTTCTGAGACCCTGGAGATGGCGGATGACATGGCCATAGATATACCCCATATCTGGTTGTACCTGGCTGAGCTGGTGACCCCCCTGTTAAAAGAAGGAGGAATCTCTATGAGAGAACTTATACAGTAAGTGATGCTTTCCCAGCTGTGGCTGTAGTGTTTTCTCAGCGTGGTTCCCATCAGTGTGTGAAGGATGAGCAGTGCTGGAGGCTCAGCTCCCCACAGGAGCTGATGGAAAGCTGGTTGCACATCCTTGGGGGCTGCACTGGCCTGAGAGCTCTGCTGGGAAGGGAGCTTGGTGCTTCCACCCTTGGAGAAAGGGTAAAACCAGGGGTTTTACCCATAAGTGAGCTTAAAACTGCCCCAGTGCTGCAGGGTGGGGTCGTTGGGGAGCACAGAGGCTCTGGGAAGTGTCACAGAGGGAGGGGCTGTGTGGCTCAGAGGGGAAAGTGAAGGAGGGCTGGGTTAGGTGCGATATTTGGAATAATCTTCCCCCTGTCAGGGTGGTGGGGAGGCCCTATCAAAGGGTGCCCAGAGAAGCTGTGGCTGCCCCTGGATCCCTGCAAGTGTCCAAGGCCAGGTTGGATGGGGCTTGGAGCAACCTGAGATAGTGGAAGGTGTCCCTGCCCAAACTATGGGATTCCATGTCTCTACCACCTGGGCGCTGCCTTAAACGGCACAAAACCTTGTCTGCAAGACCAGAAACCATTTCCTGGACCAGAATTCCTGTATTTTCTCTGTCCTCACATATTTGAAGATTATGTTGATAAAGTTGATGTGGTTATTTAAATTGATAATGTTGAACGGTTCCTATTTATATTACCAGTATATTAAGAATGTAACAGTCTTTTCCCTCTACCCAAATGCAGCATCCCACAAAAATGAGTGGATTTGACATTAAATATAACATATTTTTTGATGTAAAATTCAAGTCTTTCTAATTAGCCCTGTTGTGACAAGGTCACTGTATCACTAAATGTTTTATCAGCAGCGTTGGATTAATCAAATCCTTCCTCCCTAGCAGAAGTTTAAGGTGATATCCTGCCTCAGTTTGATTACTACCCCTGGATTTGCATTCCAAATATGAACTATAAAGGAAAAACACCTGTTTTTCTTTCATTCTAGAGAATTTAGCAAACCCTTGCTTCCTGTGGGAAGAGCTGGCATCTTGCTTGCTGAAATCTTGCACCTTCTATGCAAACAAATGGTGAGTGCCCAGTGCTCCTGTGTTGAGGAGGGAGGAGTGGATGCAGCACTTGTGTTCATGCATGAAACCTACACCATTCCCACCTGAGGACATTTAGGGACGGGCCAGCCAGTCCAGATAACTTAGGAAACCTGCCTCGCACCCCCAGTTTCCAACCAAGCCTTACGAAGTTCCAAAAAGTTGAGTTAACTTTTTTTTTTCTCATCACTTTTCCCTTTTGCAGGTACCTTTGCACCTGGCTTCTCCCAGAAGCTAAGAGTGCTGAAATCCTGCAGGAGGGACATGCTCAAGGGATTTCTGGGCTGAGCAGAAGCAGCAAGTGCCGGGAATCTTGCGAGAGAACTGTTCTTGCAGAGCGGAGAGGTTCTCAGGGTTCGGATAAGCTCCCGATGGCCTCAGACTGCTGTGTGCTTATCCAAACTAAACCTGCCGACTCTCGAGGTTCACCCAGCCCTGGGGTAGTGACACCTCCTCACCCCATGACTCCGAGAGCTCTCTTTCACACCTCACAGCTGCGTATCCAACCAGTTTGGTGGTTTCCCTATAACTCGTCTCCATTTTTGTCTTTTTTTTTTTTTTTTCCTTTTTTTTTGATCCAGCTAAATCCTGCACTTTGAATAGTGTCTATTTCCAACCCTGTAAAATCCCTCACTTGCCTTTTTTTTTCTTTTTTTTTCAAGCATGCATTCAAGTAAGGTTGAATGTTCCAGGAGCATTTCAGTCCAACAGTGCAAAGAGTGACTTTTTATTTATTTCTTTTAGTCTTGTGCTTGTTTGGACAGTCAACTTCCATTTTTTTAAAACTATTCTGTGAAAGAAAAGCTGCTGTGCTCTGGGTGTGGAAGCACAGCCTTGGGTCTCTGTTTCTGCCACAGCTTTCTGATTAGATCTTGTCTGGGCCAAGACTTGGGTATTTCAGTGTAACATCAGCCATCTAATCCAGATCTTGATGGATCAGAGCAGGAACCATGCACAGGCTCTGAATAACCTGTACTGTAAACTGAAAATTGTAATCTTTGTAAAGTTAAAATCAGGCTGTGTTTATTAGCTTGGCTTAGGCTACTCAGTGATCTCCTGTGGGCAGGTGCTGTAAGGTGAAACCTTGACAAAGCGTTTGGGTGGAAAGAGCTGGTTGTGCTCAGCATTTTTAATCTTGTCAGAACTGTATGTGTCAGAGCTGTGTTCGCTGAGGCAGGAGGCTCAAAGGTCAGTGTGACATTAGAGGCTGCAAAAGGCTGAATTGTCTGTGCTCAAAGGCACCGCTCTCAAGGTTGGCATAAACTCTAGGAGTTGTAGAGAGGATTTGGGATTCTGTGCCTGAATTTGAGGCTTGGTCTCTGCACAGAAAACAGCTGTGTAAATGAGGAATTTTCTCAAAGGAGCAGTTTGCCAGAGCCTTGCTGTCAAGGCAAGAGAGTGTGAGTCACGGAGTAAGTCAGGAGAAGGGTCTGAGTCACCCGTGGCAGCTCTGTGTCAGGCCGTGGGAAAGTGCCCTGCTCACGTGTCACTGCTCCTGGGTAACCTCGGAGGTCGTTGTGAACCCCCCGTGTCACTTCTGCCTTGCCCATTCCCCGTCACGAGGCGCTGCCCACCTGACAGATGTGCATACCGGGGCATTGCACACGTGGTTTCTCCTGCACGGGGGCTCCAGATGTTCTCACTCATTGCCAGGTGTTTGTTGGGTGGCTGAACTGTCCTTTTTTCCTCCTGACACAGCTGCACCATTCCGGCCCCTGTGAGTTCCTGGGTTGTCCCTCAGCTCTTAAAATTGGCACTGCTTGTGTTTCAGAGCCATAAGAAAGTGGGAGCCTTATGGAGGGAGTCTGGCCTCAGTTGGAAGGACTACTTGCCTGAAGGGGAGGATGTACACACCTTTCTCATGGAACAAGTGAGTTCAGCCTGATCATCCTGTTTGTTCATCCTCTCCCATCCCATTCTTATGTGCAGTTGGAATATGGGGTGAAGTGTCTCCAAGCTGGGGCAGATGATTTCAGCACCACCTTTTGAAGCACAGGGAGGACAAGCCTGTCCCCACTGCCCCTGGACACGTATCTCCAGTCACCATGCAGGAGACCTGTTTCTCCAGCTGGGAAAATCATTCAATAATGAGTTTTGGAGCAGAGACAGACAATTTGCAGAAGGGCCACAATTAATGGTAGTAGTTATTAACTCATCCCACCTTGGATTATGATCCTGGGAACCAGGACTGATGGAGGCATTTCACCTCTTGCAGGTGCTGCTCCTCAGGCAGTCACTGTCTTCCTTTGGAGCTTCAAGTGATCCACTTCCCTGTTCCGGCACTTTGGAAGTGCTGCAGAAAATTAAATGATTACCATGGCCTGGGCCTTGCTGAGGGGACTGCCTTTCTTCTGTCACAGTTTCCAAGGAATTGGGGCATTGGTTGCAACTCCTTTGAGCCAATGCCAGCTGTGGTTGTTGCATTCCAGCCCCTGTAGCTCCAGCCAGGCAACACACACTTGATTTTGTGCTCTGCTGTGCAGGGCTGGAGCTGCCTCATTGTCTTTGCTGGATAATGGAGTTCCCATGTGTTTGTAAAATGCTTTGGAACAGGGAAAGTTTATACTGTAACAATAACTGAGCAGCTGAAAGATGCCAGGAAGCAGAATTAAATGTAGTTTCCTGCTTCAGTCTGGTGTAAGTCAGTCCAGGAAAGTACATTTCACTAATTCTCATCATCACATGTTGCAGAAGTTGGAGTTCACAGAGTCTGACTGTTCCAGTTCCTCAGAAGCACTTTCAGAGAAGGAACTCTCTGCAGAAGAGCTGAACAAGCAGCTGGAAAAACTCATTGTTGAGGACAAAGCGAATGATGAACAAATCTTTGATTGGGTAGAGGTACAGAGAGATTTTCACCCTCCCTGCAGATTGTTTAACTGCTTTTGTAAATATGTTCTGGTCTGAACATCTCAGGGTATGGGACACTGTGAGGATTTGGTCTGTGCAAAGAATTAAAATCTAAATTATAATCAGTATTTAAGAGTCAGCTTCAGGAAGGAAGATTTTAGCCATATTAATTGTGTAACCTTTTAAATACTGTAGACTTTCAGACACTGAATGTCCTGCTTCTGCAGGATAGTGCATTTTAGATCTACACTGCTACATCATTTCTTCAGAAATTAGGGAAGAGAAGCTTCTCACTACTTTTTTCTAGCATGACTTCTCCAAATTTCGCCCTGTAAAAACATCTTGGCCAGTCACTGAGAGCACTTTTTCCCAGTGCACTGGGCCAGGCACTGGAAGAGAAAATTAAAGGAAAAAAAGAGAAAAAGGCCTGTCAACCCACTCTGCTCTCAGTCTCTGGCTGCCTTCTTTAACTCAGATATTTAGTGTCTGAAATTATACCCAACCTATGCAGTTAGATCTGTGCTTACACTAAATCTTGGTCAGCTTCAGTTCAGTTATTTCTGTGGCAGAGCAATGTGTTAGAAATGTCATTTTTCCACTGCTGTTGGAGGAGTTGAGAGGGGAATGAAAGCAGCACTGAAAATCTGGGATCACCCACAGGCCCTTTGGAGCCTTGGACTGGTTCCATGGCCATTCCCTGAATTTCTTTTACAAAGCAAACAATCTCCACCCAAGGACCACACCGTAAAGTTTGTTGGAAAAGCCTAAAACTCTTTGAAACTGTGTAAGGGCATTTTGGGAGCCCAGCGTGGTTGGTTTGGTTCTGCAGACAAACAGCTCCTTGTGGGAGGCCTTCAGTGGCACGTGGATCCCATGAGAACTGGCGTTTGTTGCCTGTTGACATCCCTGAGGGAGTTGGAAGGAGTGAGTGGGGAAGCCGAGTGTTGCAGGGGTGAGCTGGGTTTGTGCTGAAGCATCAGCTGAGCCTGGACTTGTTGCCAGATGCAGAGCTGGAGTTTTGCAGTCCTGCAGCACTGTGTTTTTAACTGGTCCATTTACTCTTGATTCCAGGCTAATCTAGATGAAACCCAGATGAGTTCACCTACATTCCTTAGAGCTTTAATGACAGCAGTTTGTAAAGCAGCCATTATAGGTGAGTAACTTGCAGTGTAAACACCACACAAACCAAACCTGCGAAGAACTATTTGGTTTTTTTCAGGTTTCTGTCACATTTCACTGCCCAAGGCTGTGTTTTATCACACACCAAGGCTTTTCCATCATTCAGGATTGTGCCTGAGAGCAGGGTGTCCCTTCCCCATGTGACAGCCAGGCGCTTTGCTGGCTGTGATGTTCCTGAGGTGACCCTGCTGTGTCCCAGTGACCTTGTGTGAGCAGGGGCTTCAGACAGCGCCGGGTAATGCCAGGCTGTTCGTTGATTTCCTTAACGAAGGTGGAAATGACTGAGATCATCATTAAGGCAATTAACATTTCCACTCCTGCCTTTGCGTGGGCAGCCCAGCGTGGGCTGCATGAAGAAGCCAGTCTGGGGCTCAGGCTTGTAAGAGTTTTATACCCAAAGTTTAAATTTTGGAGAGATGATTTATGTGGATTGCCTGACTGTTCAGCTGGAAATACAGGAAAGGGAGGGCTCCCAAGTCAGACACGTGAGCCTCAGGGGAGGGTTGAGTAAAGCACTGCATCCAGAAACATCTGCTCTGTTCACTTAGCTTCCTTTGACTTTACTGTTGGCATCTGGCGCAGCAGAAAGTGGTGCTTGTAAAGGGTCTGGCTGTGCTCTGAGCTGTGATTTGGGGGAGAGAATGGGCTGGATTCCACCATGTGAGGGAGGAGAGGGACAGCCCAGCTCCTTCCTCTCTCTGGGAACAGAACCTTGCTTGTGCCACCTAGTGTTAACAGAGACATGACACAGGACTTCATTTCCAATGTTTAAGGGTTTTCTGTTGTGTAAGGAAAATCATCCTCTGGTTTAAGTTTTGACCTTGCCTCTAAGTGAGTTTTTTTTCTTTTGTTTTCAAAATATCACTTAATTGGGTTGCATGATCTACTTGAAAGCTGCTGAACAATTTATCCTTTTGGCTGATGGGCTTCTAATGCATATTTTTTATATATTCACTATTTCTATATCATGTGCAACTTATGATTCTGGTTTTGCCCCAGTATTTTTAGTAAAAAAAGAATTTTCTAAAAACCTTCTAACCATCTAAACAGTTGCCTGTGGAGACACGATTTGCACTGCAAAGTAAGGTTGTGCGATTGCTGTTTGCATATAATAAAGTAATATAGTGTATAATAATAAAGTAATAATCAATATTTGCAAATAATAAAGGCAGTCAAAGACCTGTCCCTGTTGCCATGTGCCAAGCTGACCCTGCTTTCTCCTCTTCCTCTCAGCGGACTCTTCCAGCTTCCGAGTGGACACTGCTGTTATCAAGCAGAGAGTGCCCATCTTACTCAAGTACTTGGACTCAGACACAGAGAAGGAACTACAAGCACTTTATGCACTACAAGCATCAATAGTAAAACTTGATCAACCTCCTAGTAAGTGTTGCCTCTGTGCTGGGAATTTGAGCCCACATAAGGGAATAGGGGTTCTGTGGGAGACTGGAGGAGGATGTGCTTTTCCTTACCTTTGTAGGTAGCAGATGAGAGGAGCTGGTGTGGGTGGGCTCAGCTTGTCCAGATCCCAGCTTTTTAGAGCAGCTCAGGTTCCCAAATGCTTGGCCAGAGGCCAGCTCTTCTTTTGGTTTCTCCTGTGAGCAGCCACACAGGAGGAAGGACTCACCTCTGTTGATAAAGAGAGCAAAAAAAAAGTAGTAAAAATCTGTTGAGTTTGCAGTACCTGGGCATGTGAGAGCATGGGGCTTGTTGTTGCACTGCTACTCCACAGATGTCTGTGGGATTGGAGGGAATAAAATGAGTTGGTCAAGTGATGAGTTTTGTCCCAAAGATGCTACAGAAAACATTGCGGGACAAGAGGTGAGGGAGTGGCCAAAGAAACAGGGATTCCCAGGGAATCTGCAGCTCAAAATCTGAGACTGCCTCAAAACATCCAACACCATCATCCTTAGTGGCCATTATGGCATTAGTTGGGCATTATCTCTCCTGATGAGCCACAAAAATCCGCGGCTGGAGGGAATCCAGACGTGTGGTCCAGAGGAGATGGGCTGCTGTGGTCCTGCTTGCCAGCTAATCTCCAGATAATGTATTCCCACAGCTGCTTTCCCAGCTTTCCCTCTCCTCTGACAGTGTCAGAGGGGTCAGTTCTCCCCCTCACCTGAGTGTGAGCAGGCAGGCAGCAGTAACTGAGTAAGAGCCCCTTGTTTCCCTTGTCTGTCCATCTCCTGTGCCAGGAGGTCACGTTAATCCCCTTATCTGCAGCCCGTCTCTGTCCACAGCCACAGCTGACAGATGTTCCTCCCGTTATTCCATTCCTGCAGATTTGTTGAGGATGTTTTTTGATTGCCTGTATGACGAGGAGGTCATTTCGGAGGATGCCTTCTACAAGTGGGAAAGCAGCAAGGACCCGGCGGAGCAGAACGGGAAAGGAGTAGCGCTAAAATCCGTCACGGCGTTCTTCACGTGGCTACGGGAGGCCGAAGAGGAGTCAGAGGATAATTAAAACTTAAAATACAGATTTAAAACAAACAAACAAAAAAGAAACAATTTAAGTATTTTTTTAAAAAGTTTCACGTCTTCGCCAATCACAGTGCAGCAAGGCCAATTCTCTCTCGCAGACCCCCCTTGCCCCACACACGCACGAATGGGAGAGGTAAAACCCGATAAACACCGAGGTGATCATGGAGAGGCAAAAAGGTACTTGAAAACAAACCCACAAAAGTAAACTTCAAACCTGAGGGCGGGAGCACTAAACCAAAATACATGTATTATTTATAGAAAATATTTTCTGTTTTAATCTTTTTCTTTTCTTTTTAAACAAGGACTCATACTTAGGAAAAAAAAACAGCAAAACAAATCTGTTTAGCAAAAACAAGTTGAAAACTTTTAATTTATTATTTTAAGGACTGCAAATGCCAGTGTAATTTTTAAATTTGCAGTTTCTGTAAACAAATTGTATAATAGAACAAAAGCAGAGAAATAAATTTCCCTCCCCTTCATACACACCTCAGTTTTGTTTCAAAGCATGATAAATAGACAAAACTTTGAAGGGGGTTGGGTGAGCTAGATGAGGACAAGATCAATTTTTTTTTTATTGTCATCAGATTTTTCTGCCTGCCTCTCAGCTTGCTTCAGAAATTTAAAAAGAAAATAGTAATCAAACCATACATAACCTTGGATTGGAAGGAAAATGCATTTGAGAAAACCGCTGCGGACCAGAGTGCTCCGAAAATAACTCATTGAAAACCGTGCTACCCCGGGGAAAAAAGTACTAGTGATACTTTGAGAACCTTTAGAGCAACTTTAAGGCTTGTAAATACATAGAACAAATATTTAAAAAAAAAAAAAAAAAAAAAAAAAAAAAGAAAAGAAAAGGAAAAAAGAAATTGACTCAATACTATTTCTTTTCACTTTCAAAATATAAAGAACAAAATAAAGACAAACATTGCAAGTTTAAAAGAAAGTAAAACGACTTCTCCTTTGACAGCTGCTGAATGTGTGCACCATCCTGAGCAGTGCTGGCTTCCTTGGCATGCCGTAGGTCCTCGGGCCCAAATTGTGTACATATAGTGTGTGTCTGTATGTGTGACTACCAAAAATGAAGGGTGAGAGCAATTGTTGTTTAAAAAAAGGAAAAAAGGGGTTGCTGTTGTGCCGAGAAATTTCCCTGGCCCTGGAGCAGCCGGTGGCTGCGGGGCCGTGTGGGTGCAGTCGGTTCCGAGGCTGGGACGTGACCTCAGGGCGGACGGTGCCCGACCCCAGCTCGGGGTTTCTCCAGCCGTGTGGCAGCTGTGTCTCTGTGACTTGGATCAGTGGCATCATCTGGGGACCTGTGACCCTGGCAGCTCCGGAGGTCACGGCTGTGTGAGCCGAGATCCGCCAGTCCCACGCAGCCAGAGCCGGCCGGGGAGCCCGGGCATGGCTGGAGGAGCGGCCGGGGCCGCGTGTGCAGCACCAGCGGGAACACAACTCCCCTGAGCCCAGCAGGAGCCGCTCCCGGTGCTGCTCCAAACACAGCTGCTGCTCAGGACGGGAAGGCCCTCGCGTGTCTCCTCAGCCACCAAAGATGACCTGCTGACTCGCTGTGAGAAGCACCTGCCATCAAGGACTCTGCAAAGCTGGGGAAGCCCTGAAATGTGGTTTGTGAACTGTGGGCCGTGGGCCATGAGTAATTTGCTGAGATTGTCTGCAGCACTGACTGCTCACATGATGCTGTCTTTTTCTTTCCAGCTGCTAAATCACTTCTTAAAAAAAAAACAACAAAACAACAACAAAAAGAAACAAAAAAAAAAAAGGGAAGAAAAGCTACAAATACATTAAATGCTTTCCTAATCTTACTTTTACATGTAAACAATTGCTGTACTTGCCTGAGGATGTGATTTGATCACCACGGGGAAGGGATGAGGCGCCTGGTTGTGGCCAGAGGGGAGATGTCCATGAGACACTTTCCCTGTTAATGTGTTCCACCCCATGAATCTGAGCTAGAGAATCCATGGCCTAAAACACTAGAGCATTGTTTGGTAATTTTTTTTTTAGTAACAATAAAACATTTCTCTGATGTTTTGTTAAAAAAAAAAAAAAAAAGAAAAAACATTCTCACTGTTAATATATGCTCATGTATCTGTGTGTACCACATCCAGTGATGTTACTGAGTGAGGGGAGAGAGCAGGGAAGCTCTTGGCTGAACTGTTGCAGCCCCCTGCAAAAATGAATGGCAGATGTTATCATAAGGCAGAGTTTTACTAAGCTCACGGGGTACAAAGCATTAGTGAGTGTGGAGCAGAGCCCTGTTAGAAGTGGTTTATCTCAGTGCTTTGGAGAACAGCTCCTGGAAAGGAGCTGCAAAGATCATCTTGGCAAATGCAGCTGGTACATTCAGGTCTCACCTGTGAAGGGAAATGGGTCATTTCAGCTTGGCAGGGTGAGCTGTTCTGAAATAACACCTGATGTGAATGCTGTGTGACATTACAGATGGCATGAAGTGAATAATCCATTGGTCCTGGCCAATTCCCACTCGTGTGAGGGCAGGGAATCACTCCCGTGAAGGGAGCAGGCAGGCAGTGTACATGCAGCAGCCAGAAATGAGCTTCTGTGGCTACAAAACCATCCCAGCTGAGAGGTCTGGCAGCAAGTTATTACCTGTCCAGGTGAGGGGAGCAGCCCCTGAGTTCAGCTCACCAGTTTTCATCTGAAACACTGGTTCAGAGTTAAGGAAATTCTCATTGCCTGGTCTCTTAACTGTGGGGATATGCAACTTTGGGAGAGCTGTCCCTGTATGCAGTGTTGAGTTGGTGATAATCAGCTGCTCTTTGCTTAGTGGAGCTGCCACTTCTTCATGTGCCTGCTTTGGGTAAAATAAGGCATCACTGTAATTCCAAAAGAGATGTAGAAAAATAATCACAACTTCCAGGCCCTGGTCCTCCAATGGTGACAGCACCTGCCTCGTTAGCACTCGGGATCTAGTTCAAATTAGGATGTTTCTAGGAGAGCAGCAGCCTGTGCAGGCTGCTCACTCCATGACGTTTTCCTGCTCCAAATTCCTGCTGGCTCCAGTGGTTCTTCCTATTCTACACTTGCTCCAGAATGAAACAAACTTTGGTGTATTTAAGCAAATTTTCATTCACTTACTAGATCTGGTGTAAAAATGGGCTGTTGAATTTGGAAATAGAGGAATGGGATACCCTTTGGAAAGGGGGAAATGTTTGGAAAGGTAAAGATAAGTAAGTAGAACCTTAAGGGTAGGTGTGAGGGGGCAGCAAGGGAGATCAGCTGGGAGATGGTGTAGAGTGGCACTGGGAAAAGTATGGAGAACTAATTATTAGGAAGCTGGTAAGGAATAAAGAGATCAAAAATGATGTCTTGAAAGCCATGAAGAGGCAGAGAATATACATTTTGGGGTTGAAAGCAGAAAATGAGTGATTTTTGCAGAGAATTAAAGGAACTACAAGGGATCACAGTAAGACTGCAGCTGAAAAAAGTAAAGACTAATTGGAAGAGAATTGTGAGTTGTTCTGGTGATAATTAGAGATGTCTCAGGTGATGTGAATCAGCAACTGAGTGGAAAATTGCAGTTTAAAGGACTAAGTCCCCATTTCAGGACATGTAAAAGGGAAAAAAATCTCTTAATAAGTAGAAGTAAGAATTTAAAAAGCAGCTCAGGCATAAAGACAAGAACTATGTGTGTCTGCAGGAAGGGCAACACCACCACGTAACAGCTCCTTCTGTAATGCTTATTTGGCTGTGGGCAGAAAGCCTCTGGAAGTTTGTGTGTGGCTCAACAAGTGGGAGACCCACATGAATTAAATGTTTGGTTCAGTGATGGTTATGGGATTGTTGTGCTTGCCATCACTCCCTGTGCAGATACACAGGGCCAGTCTGAAGAGAGCAGTGACCATCCAATCATGGCTGGGCACAAAACAATCCCCTTGGATACATATTCAGGGATAACGAGATCTGAAGGTAAAGACCTTCTCGGAATATTGGATTATATATATGATACTAGATTTGTTTTTCAAAGTACAAGCTGAAGAAGCAGCAGCAGAACATGGAGTTCTAGGGATGAAAGAGCAGAGTGACAGGATAGGATGGGACAGGATGGATGGAAAAAAGGCTCAAATTCTCCCTGAGCCAGGTGGACTGCAGGTCAGAAGGGGATAAAGAGCTTCCTAACATAGATGTAAAAGTTGAAGTAAAAGTGGAAAAGCAGAAAATTGACAAAAACTTGGGGTGACAATACCAGAGGCAAGGCCTGAATATATTCAGAGCTGAAGTTTGGAGCTGCAGATCAATGTTGGAACAGCATTTGGCAATAGAGACACAGCAGGATCAAGAATGTATTAGCAGAAGATGATTTCAGCAGGTGCACAGTTTGACAGGAGTTATAAAATAGGGTAATAATCATGTGGCAGGTAGATGTTAAGCCTCACAGAGGGTGCTTATTAAATTCCAGTGCATTCACTTTAAATAAAAAAATGTGGCAATGTGGGCAAAATATGAGTTTGTGTAGGGTAAGAAAGTCAACAAAATAACCCCTGGAATGGAGTTGCCATGGGCAGATTTAAAACATCATTCAAAACTGTATCTAAACCAGAAACACAACAGGTTCCATGTTTCTAGGAGAAGAACAACATGTGGCATTGCTCTGGGCACTGGGTGGAAACAGTAAAACCCCTGACCAGAAAATTTTACAGCGACTCCTTGGGAGCAAAAGCGACGTGTCTGGATGATCTGCAAGCAACACAGCCAAAGCCCAAAGCTGTGGGGAGGCTCAGGGGAGGTGGAACAGCAAGGTGGAAGCAAATGGAATGATTTTCAGGGAAAAAAAAGTGTTGGAATCTTCCCAGTCCATGGCACCTGTGGGCAGGGAAGGTATTGAAAAGGCTTACTACTTATTAACAGTGCTTAGTACTTGCTAAAAGTGTTTAATACTTATTATTTCTGACAATGGTAGTGCTTGACACCATCACAAATAACTCTGGCAGCCTGGCTCCCTGCTGCAGCCTGATTCCCTGGCCATGGATTTCCCTGTTCCTTCCGTGCTGGCCCACAGCTTCATTCCCGTCACTGTCACATACAGTGTGTGTCACAGTGGGAACAGGAAGAGGGACACAGATGACACAAACCTGCCCAAAAAGTGGAGCAGAGACAGAGCAGTGTGTGATCCTGTGGCTTTAAGGAATGTGAAGGGTCAAAAATGAGAAAACTGCTCGGACAAGAGAAAGTAGATGAAATTGCTGTGGTGTATTGGGAGCCACCATCCCTGGAGCTGTTCAAAATGTGTGGATGTGGCACTTGAGAACATGGTTTAGTGGTGGCCTTGACAGTGCTAGGGGAAAGGCTGGACTCAATGATTTTAATGTTTTTTTTCCAATTTTAATGATTCTGTGATTCTAAGCATGCTTATGGCAGAAAATAAGAATAGGTAGGGAACTGAGGAGATTACTGTGACAATGAAGATACAAGTGTGGGTCACACCCGAGCTCTGCCTTGCCATAATCCTCACCCTGAGCAGTGAGGCACAGGTAAAAACTACCTGAAACAGAGCAAAGCACCCTCAGGAAAGATATCCTTCCCACATATGAGGACTTGTGACAAAAAACTCCCAGCTTGCAGCCAGACCTCAGCACTAGGACTGGTGTAATTGCGGCAGGCAGTAATTACACAGCTAATGAGGGATAGGGGTGAAGAGGCCGAAGCAAAGGGAAGGCGACACTGGGGATACCGCAGAGGGTGAGAAGAGGACGCAACAAGACTCCAGATACAGACTGGAGTTCTCCGGAACGGGAATTCGCTGGTGGACACTAAATTACAGAATAGTTGGGGTTGGAAGGGACTTCTGGAGAAGATACAGTTCAAACCTCTGCCAAAGCAGGGTCACCTGGAGCAGGTGACACAGGAACACGGCCACTCGGTTCTGGCAGGGCTGAGGAGGCGGCGGCGTGGTCCCAGCCTGGCGGGGCTGAGCTCAAAGTCCGTCGCGCTGAGGGCTCGGCGGGGCGGTCCCCGGGAGCGGCTCTCGCCCCCTCAACGACCCCAGCGGCGGGAATCGCCTCAGAGCGGCAGCGGCGGGAACCGCGCGCGCAGCCCCGCCCCGCGCGCGCAGCCCCGCCCCGCGCACGCGCGCGCTCCCGCGCGACGTGGAGGCGGTGGGGGCGGGGGAGAAGGGGCGGCATTTGAAAAATGCCCGCGGCCTCCCATTGGCCGGCGGCGCCACCCGGCCCCGCCCCCCCGCCGCGCGCGCCGCGGCCCCGCCTCCCCCGCGCGCCCCCGCCCCTCAGCCGCCCCCCCCCGGCCCCCCCCCGGTCCCGCCGCCGCCGCCATTGGAGGCGCCGCCGCTTTGTGTCCGCCGGGCCCGGTGAGTCCCGGCCCCGCCCGCCCCCGGCGCTGCGCCGGGCGGGACACGGAGCCGCGCCTGGGAGGCCGTGGGTGCTGTGCTCGAGGCGCGGGGGCGCCGCCGGGGGAGGGCTCCCCGGAACTGCCCTCAGCGCGTCCCCCTCCCTGCCCTGACAGGCCTGGGGGAGCGGGGATGTCGTGACGGGGAGTCGCGACACGCTGCGCGGGCACGGCGCGATGTCGCGGCGGGCTCGGCCCGGCACAGGCCCGAGGAGGCGGCCCCGGGCCTCGGGTGTTCGCCGGGCCCAGCGGGGCCTGGCGGGGTGCGGGCCCGCGGGCCCTCACAAAGGAGCTGCGGGGCTCAAACACGCCTCTCGCCGATACAGGGCGAGCCCCGGGGAAGGTCAGCGGCGGAAGGGGCTGACAGGGCCGCGACACGATAAATAATCGCTATTTATAAACTTAGGAAGAGCTTGGCTCCCGCCGCGGCCTTCCCGCCTTTCGGCTGCTTGGCTGTGCTGTTGTTTGGGTTTTTGCCTGCACTAACTCACTTCCTCAACGCCCGAGAAGTGCCACCACTCGGGGGTAACCTCAGCCTGGCTGCGGTGTGGCTCCGCTTCCTAAAAGAGATCCCTAATCCCCCCGGAGTCGCTGATAGCGATGGATACAGACCTACGTGTGAGGCTCCCAAGCATTTCCAAGTGCCTTCCTGCGCCCAGGTGCTCACAGCCCGCTAAAGGGATGTAAATCACCCCCTCTGTAGAGCACAGACTCTATAGAGAAGGCTGTTAAATTCCAGTCTGGAACTGGCTTCTGTTCCTGTATCGTTATCCTTGCCGCTCTAGGCTGTGGGGTGTTTTTGGGTAAAACATCGCTAAGATTTAAGGAGAGAAGGAGCAGCTTCTGGGGTGGCTCTCGCCAGGCCCGGGGCCCCAGCAGCCAACCTGCTGCACCTGAGGACAGCTCGGGAACGCTGTTCAGAGCGAATCCTTCCCACATTCCCAAATAGTGTATTTTAACTGTTTTCCCATTAACCAGTGTCTGCAAATCACTGGGGAACTGCCCGGCCTGCGCTGCAGAAGGAAAGTTGGATAAAGTGGGATTGTGGGTGTGTTGCTGTCGCTCCTCTATACAGTGTAGCAGAGACTGATAGTTTGGATAGTTTGTTTATAGCTGTGGTATTTCTCACTTGGTAGGAGCCCTACTGAATTATTTCTGGGTTAGCAAGTGTGTCACTTCCCAGTTCTTATCTAACTATTGAGTAAGTGTTGCACTCTGATTTCCCAGCATGTGACTTTTGTTTGCTTTGACCATAAATAGTATTTTTAGCATCTTCAAGGGAGAGTTAGCCAGCAGTCTTTGGCAAGCAGCTCCCATTGAGGCAGGAAAGGTTCGGAAGTGCTTGTGTTTGTAAACAGCGTCCCTTCTCCATGAGAGCAGTGAGAGGAGAGGGAGGTGAGTTCAGCTCAAGAGTGGAAGTGTTTGATGGACTGGGCAGGAGAGCACAGGCCTTCCTCAGGTGAGACTTCAAAAAAATTCTGGATAGAGTGGGAGATCCTTGGAAATCAGCAACAAGTAGAGGAAAAAAAAAAGAAAAAAAAAAAAAAAGCCCTCATAATTCCTGTTGGAGGGAAGAACCTGATATAAATACCTTAAAAAAAAATAAAATGGCTTTTGGAGCTTTCTCTTGTTTACATGTGTGAGCTTGCTAATTAATGATCTTCTCAATTCATCATGCACATTCATCAGGCAGAAGCTCTTTGAATTGTTTTTGTCTTCAGAATATCTTTTCCTGTGTTTTTTCCCTTTCAGCAGAAAGTGACATGTAAATCTTTTGGCAGCATTTTGTTACAAGTGACCTGGGGTCCTCTGAGGATTTAAACTTCAGTGAGGGAATAAAAGTGTTACATTGATGGACTATAATGGGAGGTGTGGGTAGATTTCTTACAGACTGCAATGAAGTAATGGCTTTTGTCATGTATAGTTTAGTCTGTAGAATAATAAATGATGGGTGAATAAGTAGTATTTGGGAGGAGGGTTTATGTTTAAGCTTATTCTATCTAGGCAAGGAGGAGATGGCCTATAAAGGGTTCAAACCCTGGTATGTAACACTTGCAGCCTAAATTTTCATTCAGGTGTCAGCAGTTTGTCAAAATTCATGAAGTTGGATCCTGAATTAAGATATTTTATCCAAGGCTATGAAAACTTTCAGCAGAAGATTTTCATTTTGGAGTTGTTTTAACTTTGTGATCTGTCCTTGTTTTTTAAGCTCAAAGCTGAACCCTGTGAACTCTAAAGGGGTGATTTCATCCCTCAGTGGCCATGTGGCATAGACAGAGTGTGAGAATTTGGATCAAGGGCCATTCTAGCCAAAAACTGTTGTTCCTCAGGGCTTGTCACCATCATGATCCTGAGCATCAGTGTGGAGATGGATTATTTTGAGACAGCCATGCAGGCAGAAATTCTGCATCATATTAATCCCTTGGCTGAAGTTTCTGTGAGTTTTAGGTATGATGGTAGTGTAATTTAAGTTGCTTGCTGACTGTGGCTGTTTGGGGACATGAGGAAAAACTCCTGGGTGTTGGAATGGAAAATAATCCAGGCAATGGAAACGATCTGTTCTGCCTTCTGTGCAGGTCAGAGATTGATGGAGAAAGAATCAGAAGCCCATAGTGGTTTTCTGTTGGGCTGGTGTTCTTTGTGTGGAGAATAGTAAACAGACAAGTGCTGAGCTCAGCCCTGGGTGGGAGCATCAGTCTCACTCTAGTAATGTGCCTTTTTTTTTTTTTTTTTTTTCTTTCAGTGAAAGCAGCATCTGTGTGCACAGAAGGGCAGGGTTTATGCTCTGTAGAAACTGGGACAGGCAAGGTGTCAGTTGGGTTGCATTCGTGGCATTTGGAGTCAGAGGCTCAAATTCAATGCTGAATGAAAGTGTTTTCAAATTAAAACATCTTTAGGCTTAAAAGCCCCTCCTTTGGGTCTCTGAGTGTAGGAATTCCTGGGATGCTGGAAGTGTGAGGGATTTTTGCTGTGCTCCCCTGAACCCTAAAGTACATGGGATTTGTTGTTCCCCCATAACCCCAGGCAGGGAAGGAGTGGCTGGAAATGGACACTGTAACACAGGCAGGCTCAGGAATGCACTGCTTGGCAAGTGGGGAGCCCTTGGATGGGTGAGCTGGACCACTGCTCCTGGTTAATTGAAACAAGCTGCTCACAGCTCAGGTAGCCTGGAACAGAGCCCCAGGAGCCTCCACCGCAGGAGAGCTGCAAAGGCAGACCTTGGAGCTCAGTCAGGGGGAAATGTCAGACAGCTGGGACACCTGGGAAATGGCTCTAAGGATCGGGACAGAGGTTGTTGAATGCAGCAAGAGTGATGGGAGTGTCAGCTGCGCTCAGCCGCACGCGAGGGAGTTTCCAAGTGGGTTGGCAAATAAGAATCAGAAGTTGGAATTAACTTTGTATTCTCAATTCAGAACATATTTTATTAATCTGCAGGACTTTAGGCTGGTATAAATGACTAAGTGCTCCTGGGCTGACTTAGCCAAGAGCACAGGCAGCTCCGTGGGCTGGAAAAGCCGGAGTGCTGGAACACGGCAGCGTGCGGGCAGTGACAGCACCAGAACTCCTGACAGACACGTTTGTATCCAAGATGGTGCTGGGTGATAAACTGTGACCATGAGGGTTTGACAAAATATCTGCTACCTGGGCTGGGTTTTTAGGAACAGCTTTGAGGATTTCAAGGGGACAAAGCCTTGAAAGAGTTATGCAGCTAGCAAGTTAGAAGGTGATGAGTTTGGGCATGTTTGATTTGGATTTTCAGAAGTATTAACATTTCCTGTGCTTTTATTCTGCAGCTTCCAGAACATTTAAATGATCTTGTGCATTATAAAGTAGTAAATAATTCTCAGGAACCAATAGCTTGTTTTTTAAACCCAGTTTTACTTTGCTTTTTAAGGCTTTCTGATAACAAACAGCTGTTCTTACTTGTATTGCCTGTTGGATCACCTGTTGGGTTTGATGCCCTGCCTTCTAACCTGCAATTGCATAAAACCCTTTTTTAGCCCTTTTTGACCCCATTTCTAGGCCGGTGTCGTGTACTTTGTACCCAGTCACATTTAAGGACATCAATCACCCGTGGGTGTTGTGTGACAGTAAGGGGACACCCCACTGGCCCAGGATTGGATATACTTCCTCATTTTTCCATTGCATATTTGTTTTCAGCCTGCTCGCCCTACCTTGAGTCCTTATGAGCTGGAGTTTCTGGAGTGACTTTCTGTACTTTGGTGAAGGTTAGCACCCTGGTGCTGTTTTCACTGCTGATGTGATTATAGTTTTCTGACATTTGATCAGATTTAAATGTTCATTAAAATCACCCTTGAAACCTGCATCTGCAGGTGGTGGCCTCTTCCCCCTTTCAAGGCACAATATTTGTTTGATGTTTGTGTAAAACATGCCTGGGAATGCAGAGGGAACCAACAAGCCTGAATTTCTGCTGGATACCAGCTTGTTTGCATGTATTGTGGGCACAGGAACAAGGAATTGTACTCTTGAGAGCAAAAAGACTCCAGTGCTTTATACACTGATCTAAACAAAAGGGTTTTAAAAACTTAGGGAATTTTAAGTCAAAGTTTGGAGTACTGTTTTCATGCATGTGTCATGCAGGTCACACAGTTAAAAAATAATTAAAGCCCAGGACCATGTCAGCCACAGTGTGGCTTGTGTGTGTGTTTAATCCCAGGGAATGTGTCTTCTGTTGCCCCCAGCTGATTTCCCTGAGGGGGAATCTGTAGTTGGTTATTTTGGACTCACTTCAAAATTCTGGCATTTTCTTGAAGGGCTTTAGACTCTGCTATAAAAAACACTGGATCCTGAGCTGAAGCCTGGTGAAAATGCTCATTTTTTTTTTCCTTTCACTTTCCACACTTGAGGAAGGAAAGTCCCTTAAAACAGGACAATTTTTTTTTTAAGTGCTGTGCTATATTCTGTATATTCTGGTTGGCAATTAGTATATTTTCACATCCTGACATTTCACAAGAAAGCTTCATTCATCTCATTTTTTTGTTTTGTTGGCATGTGGTGTGGTTTGATATTTCTGTTTTGCCTCAGAAGAAAACAGCCGGTGCTGTTGAGCTTTGCTTTCCCTGGTGCTGAGGCAGGACAGTTCCCCGTGGGTTCTCAGAGTGGCTGTTGAGTTGTTGTCAGAAGTGTCTCTGGCTGGTTAGGGATCCCCACTGCTGAGCAGGGACAGGACTGTGTTTTTGGGGAGGTGGTGTTGGTGTGGTACAGAGCACCTACCTGTGCAGTGGGGAGAGCAGTGCTGAAACTGCGCTGAGAGCTTGGAAACAGGGCTGGGGCTGCTGCTGCTCTGTTCAGGCTGGAGAAATACCTCTTGAAACAGAAAGTTTATGGTAAGTGCCTGCCTTCTGAGCAAAAGGAGACACAGAGTAGGTGAAAGCAGGGCATATCTCTGTCAGGAAGGGAGGAGGGCAAGCTGGAGCTTGACCTTCGGATGCAATTGGGACAGGTCCAGATGTGGTTTGCTGGAGGTGAGGCTTTGCTTCTGAGGTTTTTAAAGGGAATGCTGAGAGGAAGTGAATGAGCCAATGAATCCTGGTTTTGTGATGGAATTAGTGAAACCCCTCTCCTTAGGAGTGCAGTGCCCAGTGCAGGCAGATGGGCAGCAGGTAAGAAAGGCTGTAAAAGCACAATAGTAGTAGGGTGTGAGACATGATGAGGGTTAAACTGAGCTTAACCCATTTGTTATCCATGACAGTGCATGTGTTTGGAGCAGAGCTTTGGCACGCTTGTTTTCTGGTAGAAGGCATGGAGACTGCTCTTCTGATTGTCTTTTTTTTTGTCAAAATATTTCTTAATTTCTTTAAATTGCATGGGGTTTAGTTTGGGGGGGCATAGCTTGGGTTCCCAATGCTTGTATCTTCTCCCTGGGATGTAATGGTGTCATTCCTTAGCTCCATGTGCCAGCTCCTGCTTTTTCCCAAAGTCACTGAGTGACCAGTTCCCTCACTCAGTGAAATGGCTGCTTCTCATCAGTGTTTGCCCTTAACTTAAAGAGCCTTTTTACCTTTCAGCCATCTTCTAAAGGAGCAGGTCTGGCTTGCACCTTTCCCTTTTCTGTTCCACCCATAGCTCACCAGTTTGCATACATGTTTTAGCACCTTTGTTGAATGCAAGTGTTGCTTGTCAGTTGTGTAAGTCATTTATCCTTTTCTTTTTAATCTTTAATTTGATAGATACGTGGACCTACATGTTTTTGTTTTGTTAATTTTCACACCACATCTTTTCTGTACTTTAGGTTGACTCCTCACTGCACTGTGAAAACCATTAGGAAAAAGTCCTTGGGGTTAAAACCTGGGGCTCCACAGTTACCTGCACTTGGGGCTAGAAATTAATTTAAATGTCGACTGATCTGTCTGAAGCTGAACCCGTGCATCATAAGGCGCTTCCACTCTTAACGGGAGCTCAGCTGATCCACACGGACAAGTTAAGTGAGGTAGGGGCTGGCCCTTTCTCCAAGCTTGCCCTTGGATCAGTCCTTGACTTCCAGTCCTGCTCAAGGTTACTCAGTATTCTTTCTCCCCTGCTTCTAGGAAACTCGACTGGGAGTCCAACAAACTCTGCTTCCCCTTCCCTGCTTTCCCTGAGATGATATGTCTGTCAAAATCCTCAAATGCTCATCTCATTTAATTTGGAATTGAAATAATTTCTTTTATAACCATAAAATGTGGAACTATCCTCTCCTATAATTCTTTGAAGAAGCTGTTTTGAGGGCTACTGTCTTTTAACATCCTAAAAAATCCAAACCAGAGTATCTCTACCTATGCTGCTCTGATTTACTTTAATCCCATTTCAAAACTTTCAGATTCTTTCCAGCATCTGTGCTGATTCTCATGTGTTTTTTGTAGAAAGTGGAAGACGACACAATGCCAATCCGTCGCTCGGTGAACGCTTCTTCCCGGGAAACTCCTCCCAAAAGCAAACCTGCCGAAGGGGAGGAGGTCAAAGCAGGTACAGTCAGTGGAGGGGATGCAGACATGCAGACATGGCTGGCTCTGAAACTCCTGCAAAACCCTACAGACAAGATGAAACTATTACTAATGTTTGGCTCCCTTTCACAGGCTTCTCCAAGATTTGTGTTTTGCAGACACTGTTTTCAGTCTGAACCCACTTGTTTTGTCTTTCATATCTTGTGTCATGCCAGACATGGCTAAATATTTATGGCTAAATATGGTCCCTTGAAAGTTTGCGCATCCTTTAGGGTAAAGAAATGATGAAGTTTCAGTAGTGTCAGAAAGATGGTTTGAGATCAAAAGGTGGAGTTAATAAATGGAAAAAACAGAGTATTCAAATTTTTTTGCTATTTTTCTGAGCAAAAATGTTTTACCACAATGTGTCATGCAATCTTGCCTGATATTAATGTGGCTGGTTTTAGCAGCTTGGCCTCAGTGTCCCAGAATGTGTCATTTCACTGATTTTTGTCCTTTTTGGTGTCACAAATAAAAAAAACTACCTGCAACACTGACTCGTAATTCACTGTGTATTTTAAATGCCTCCATGGGAAAACTGCACAGGAACGTATCAGAAATGCTTAAGCTGCACAGAGCAGTGTTGGTGGGCAGTTCTTTATCCAGAGAGTGTGGAATTTCAGTTTAAATGCATTTTATCTAGCAGGCAGCCCAGTTTCTCAGGCCTGTTCTGAGCTAAATATACTTTTATGTATTTTTTATTTCCTTGATAAGTTGATTTCTGACTGGATTTGATCCTTCTGATGTACAAATGCTCCTGCCAATGCACGTGCCACCTAAAGCTTTGCCAAGTCTGGGAAAATGTGATGGAATTGTAATTATCCCTCAGGTGCTTTTGTGTTTAAAATTAACTGGGTCATAAGCAAAGCTATTTCTTAGAATGCCAGGCCTGTCTGCAACAGCAGCTTGTGGAGTTGAGAGGAGAACACTCGGAACTGGTTAATTGTGAAAATATTGCATAATGTTGTTTGCAGTTATTCTGGCATTTGAGGGCTGATTGCATCTTTATTGAAGCTCTTTCCAGTACTTTTCTACACTTTTAAATTGCTTCTAAATAACACTAATAAGTTAGTGAAAACAAATTGGTGGGAAGTAATTAGTGGGGTGTGCTCTTAAGTTTGGTTTTTTCCCCTCTACCTTCTTAAAGAATAAAAGCTTGGTTTTGAACAGTAACTTTGTTTTTTCACATTTTCTAGATGCAGAAGTCACCTCTGAGGAATCTGCCTCTGTTGGAGAGGAACAAGAGCCTGAAACCCTGCCTGCTGCATCCAATGAAGCAGAACAGCCAAAGGAACCTGAGAATGAAGGGAAGGAGGAAACTAAGTCCTCAGAAGAAACCAAAAAGGAGTAAGGCTTTCTTGGCATGGAATTCAGGGTTTTGAGGAGGATTCTGAAGGAAGTCAGGCTCTAAGAGAGAAAAGATAGTGGGAGAGAAAAGGAAAATGAATGCCTGAAGTTGCTTCTCCTTAAGGTACTTCTAAGGAAGAAGCTACTGATCATATGGAGCTGCTGTTCTTGAACAGATATGAGGCATAATAGTGATACAGAGCCTCTTTTTTTACTAATAGGAACATCAAAATAGTCCTTAAGTTATGTTAATTTAAATAGTGTCAGATAGTCTGGGCTTTGTTTTGTTTGGTTTTTTTTCGTGTCTGTCTTGTTGGCTTTAGTGCCTCTTGTCTTACTGTTGCTCTGTATTTTCCCTAAGTGAGAAGGAGCAGTCTAAGGAGAAGGAGAAGAAGGTGAAGAAGACCATCCCTGCGTGGGCCACGCTCTCTGCCAGCCAGCTGGCTCGGGCACAGAAGCAGACTCAGATGGCAGCCACCTCCCGGCCCAAAATGGATGCGATTTTAACCGAGGCCATCAGGGTAAGCAGGACACAAATGTGGTTTTTATTCAATTTATGTTCTAAAACACGATTTCAGCTTGCTGAGGGGCGGGTGACAGTGCTGTGTGTTAGCAGGAAGCTGAGTGTGTAAGATGGATGTGCCTGTGCCTGGAACACCATGTAGCTGGCATCTTGTGGTGGCCTGTGTGCATCAGTCCAATCTCTGCTTTTCCACCCCTCTCAGGATAATTCCAGTGTAGGTGGTTTCTAGTGTTCTGTTTCTGTTTCAGGCCTGCTTTCAGAAGAGCGGTGCCTCGGTGGTTGCAATACGGAAATACATCATCCACAAATACCCTTCCCTGGAGCTGGAGAGGAGGGGATACCTCCTGAAGCAAGCACTGAAAAGGGAGCTGGAGAGGGGAATCATTAGGCAGGTAAGAGCTGCTCTGTGGGGTGGCATTGCTGAAGAGAGACTGTTTCCAAGGGCCTGGAGTGACAGGACAAGGGGCAATGGCTTCAGAGTTCCAGAGAACAGGGTTAGATGGGATATTGGAAAATGATCCTTCCCTGTGAGGGTGGGGAGGCCCTGGCACAGGGTGTCCAGAGCAGCTGTGGCTGCCTCATCCCTGGCAGTGTTCAAGGGCAGGTTGGACGGGGCTTGGAGCAGCCTGGGATAGTGGAAGGTGGCCCTGCCCATGGCAGGGGTAGAACTGGGTGGTCTTTAAGATTCGTTCTATTCAAAACCATTCCATGATTCTGGGAACTGCACAGGAATTTCTTAACTTCACTAGAAGATCTGTGGAATGAACATGTTCTTCCTCGTGGAGGTTCATCATCCAGTGTCTCTGCTTTGCTGGACTGTCAGGATTTCAGCACTGTTGTGTCAGTCACATACTTGGCACTGTTGGTTTTTGTGCAATTCCTGGCCATTTCTGGGTGTTGTGTCACACACCATTGCAGCAGCACGAGTCCAGCAGTGTCACTTCTGCAGCAGTGTGGGTTTTAACGCAGTAATTTATTCTGTGTTATCTGTCAGGATCTCTTGGTCAGAACAGCAATATCCCAAAGCCTGGCTGCTGTTTCTGGTCTTACTGAAGGTTCAGTTGGTTCAAATCAGGCCACTGCCATAAAAACCCACTGCAGGATGACTGTATTCAAAATCTGCATCTTGGTGTGAGTCTGTCTCAGGTTGTTAGTATTGTGAGTTGCTCTGTTAAGGACTGAAATGGACTTTCTCTTGAACCAGGTTAAAGGAAAGGGAGCTTCTGGGAGCTTTGTGGTGGTGTCTAACGCAGGAAAAACTGTTCCAAAAGCCAGAGACAGAAAGGTAAGATGGATCATTTTAAACAACACTCTGAAATGTACTGCACAGGAGCACATGTACCTTACCCAATGTTCTCAACCCAGTGCTCTCCTCCTTGCTGTGCTTTTTCTCCCCAAGTACAGCAATTGAAACACCCATCCCACTGATATCAGACTCAGAAAACTACTATGAGGCATTAAACCCAAGTCAAATTATCACAATCTCAGTTTTAAAATGTTTACATTAACCCCCTAGGCTTTGGTTCAGAGGCAGAAAACTGAATAACCATGAAACTCTTCCTCTCTTTACTGGGCAGAGAGAGGTGACTCTCAGGTGTTGGTATTTATGCTACTGCTGTGTGTGTTTTATCTGTTGGGTGGATAAAGGGAAGACTCCAGTCTTTAGAACTGAGGGCAATGTTTTCCCATCAGCTATGAGGACAGAGGGAGGTAGAAGAAAATATCCTAAGGCTTCTGGAAGAAAGCTGCTGATGCTGGGTGTTGTTGGGGACTAATGTGAAGGGGTTGGTTTTTTGAGCTTCACAGCTAGTTGTGGCTCCAGCACTGCTGATCTCCACCCCATGCTGTGCTGAGTGTGTGAAACACATTTCTAATGTTGCAGTTACAAAATGGTTATCTGGAATTGCCAATCCCTTGGGATTAGACAGGTGGAGTTAGACAAGTAACACCTTGGTGGTCACCTCTTGCCTCCCTGGGAGACCAAAAGCCCTAAAACTGAAGGAAATGTTCTCACACTTGGTGTAGAGCCCTGGAGGAAACTAATTGTAGTGGCACTTTTTAAACAGGGCTCACTGGCTCCACAAGAAGTGTGAGCAAGGCAGCTCAGCAGGCAGTGTGAGGAGCACTTATCCCACATGTACATTGCTGATTCAGAAATGCAGAGTTTTAGGCCCTGCTGACACATAAAAATCTCTGTGTTTCAGAAAAGCAGTTCGGCTCTGAGCACAGAGCAGCAGGTGAAGCTGGAGGATGTCCTGCCGCTGGCCTTCACCCGCCTGTGTGAGCCCAAGGAAGCTTCTTACAGCCTGATCAAGAAATACGTGTCTCAGTATTACCCCAAACTCAAAGTAGATGTAAGGTAAGTGCTGGAGTTGCTTTAGCAAGCAGAGGATTGGGGAAACTTGGCCTTCCTCTCCTTCTATCTCACTTCACGATGATTCAGTCTGGTTTAAGCCAGGTGCTGCTCCAAGTTGCAGAGCCTGTGGGAAAGCTGGAGGAAAAGCTGTGCCTTTTCCTGCCTCCCTCCACATTCCATCTTTGTTCCTGACACCACCAGCAGCACTGCTCTGCACACCTTAACCACACCCACATCCCTTTACTGCCTGGATGTGAAGGCCTCTCCTCGGAGTTTCATCCCCCTTGGATGTGCTTGCTTTAGCCAGCACATATGTACAGTAATCTTTAAGCTGACCTGTATGGAGTGAGGCTTGGGAAGCAAAACTAGGAAAACCCTGCATATCACCTCTAACAGGGTTCTGTCAGCCCCTTGTTTGCCTGTGAGCTGAGTGCCCACCATGTCCAAATGTGCTGCTCAAGGTAAGTGGATCCTTGCCAGGGCCGTGTGCCCGGAGCTGCCGGCAGTGCCGTGCCACCGAGCCCGTGCCACCGCTCAGATCCCAGCGTGGTGCCACGTTCTGCCTGGGCAATGAGCCTCACTGACAGATCTCCATTTAAAGTGTCTGCATGTAGGCAGACACTCTAAGTGCTGCTCTGCTCACACGCTGCAAAGCGCTGTTTCTCTGTTTGTTTTTGGAGCTGTCAGTGTGTGTCAGTAAAGCTTTCTCCTCCTGTGTTTCAGACCCCAGCTGCTGAAGAATGCCCTGCAGAGAGCTGTAGAGAAGGGCCAGTTAGAGCAGATCACAGGGAAGGGAGCGTCTGGGACATTCCAGGTCAGAGACTGGGTTCATCTTTGTTGACCAGAAGCCTTGGATGTCAGTTACTGCGCCCTGTCCCCTGGTTTCACAGGGCAGCCCTTTCTTCGGCAGCCTGGCATGCTCAGCTCTTGTCCAGCTGTGAAGCACTAGAACTCTTGTTCTCCTCTTGGTCTCCATTTCAGGAGCAGACCCCTGTTCCCTTGCTGAGCGTGCTGCACGCACTGCTCAGCTCTGACTCACCAGCACAGTAGGGAGCTGGTGGGATAAGCTTTCCTTCCCATCCCTCACTGGAAGTGCAGCAGGTACCCCAGATGCCTGCGACATCTTTTACTCATGTGTGTACCACAGAAGTCTCTTGGGGATATTTGGTCCATGGGATGGAGGAAGATGTGATTTATTTTGCTTTTCTTTCCTCCCCTGAGCAATAGGCCCTTAGACTGCCACATCCTTGCAGTGTATTTGGGGGCTGGGGTGAGGGGTTGCTGATAAAGCCCCCCAGACTGACTAGGGCTGTCTTCCCACCTGCAGCTGGGAGAGCAGCGTTCCCTGTGCAGTGTTTTAATATTAAACATATCTGTGCTAATGCAGGAGCGCCGACCCACCTGGTGCAGAGGAGCTTGTCCTGACCTGGTTTGGGAGAATTTTGTCTTGATGCTTTTCTCTTCCTCCTTGGAAAATAGCTGAAGAAATCAGGGGAGAAGCCCCTGCTGGGTGGGACTCTGATGGAAGATGCCATCCTGTCTGCTATTGCGGCCATGAACGAACCGAAGACCTGCTCCACCACAGCGCTGAAGAAGTATATCCTGGAAAATTACCCAGGGACCAACTCCAACTTCCAGGGTAAAGTACTGATCTATTGCTTCTATTCTGCATGCTGAGAGAGTCCTGCAGCTGCAGATGTGCCTGTGCAGCACCTTGAAGCTGCTCTGTTGAGCTTGCAGGGAGCTGCAGCTGCTCAGTTCTTTGTGCTGCAGAGATGCACTGTGGTTTGAATTCCCATCAGCCCCTTTCAAGCCAGACAAAGGCCAGTTCCTGAGACAGAATGCACAATTCTCTTGTGTATAACCAGGAAGGGGGAATAGTATTTAAGTACTTTATTGTTCTTAAATCACTAAGTTGATTTCATCCTTCTCTGCTTTGAAAGGCATCGATGCAGTTCCTAACTGTGTTTCATTAAGAGAACTTGTGTTGTTTAACTTTTTTAAAAAATTCACGAGCACCCCTCTTACTGATTTGTTTGAGACCCTACTTCTGATTTTTAAAAGGTCAAGAAATAAGGAGAAAAGCCACTTGTATTTTATTTGGAAGGGAGATTTGGCATATCTTTGTTCCCAGGAGTGACACTAATGTCTGGTTTGACTTTTGCCTGAGCAGAGGCTTTCAGGCAGATCTTCTGATGGCTTATTTGGGTTATTTGGGCTGAGCCCCAGTGCAAGTGGCTGGTGCTGAAGGTCAGTTGAGACAGGCTGAGCTCACAGCAGTCTCTGCTCAAATCTAAACATAGATCAGTTTGTTCCTGTGGTGTCACTTAGCTGGTGCCATTCCTCGTGAGCAGAGGAGATTGCTGATCCCAGTCTTTATCTGGAGCACAGCATCAGCACAGCTGCTTGGTGCAGGGTTACTGACACACAGCACAGGTTCCAGGGCTGAAGTAGCTGCCCTGAGACCTTCTGCCAATTAGAAATTGATGTTGGGTGTGACTTCTTAATCTCAGAGCAGGAAAAAGAGCTTCCAGGCTTCCTAAGCCCTCACACAGTTTATTTTCAGGACCACTGGAAACGTCCCTTGTCCTTAGGGCCTGTGTTGAGCCAGCCTCCAGTGCTTGTCACTCCTACAAGGCTGAGAAGGAAATCTCAGCTTGCAATCTGTTGTTTTCTTTCTCCTTCCATTACATAAAAGGAATTTTGATGATCTCTGCTTTGTTCTGAGAGCAACTGGAGGAAGATCTGGTGAGATGTGAAAAGCAGGCGGGCACACACTGCAGAGCCAGAGCTCTGCTCTCCTCCCCAGTTTATGCCTCCTCTCAGAACTGGACTTGACTGGAGTCAAATCCTTTATGTGCTTTATTGACCTTTGACACCCAGAGTAAAACCAGCCTTAGGGTTATAAAAACTTTGGAACATGCTTGAGATTGGACCTTGTTTTTCACTGGAAGCTCAATATGTAAATGGTCCCTCTAATTCAGCCTGAAAATGGTTCTGAACTGACTAAACAACCCAAGCCTTCTGCCAAAGATCCCCTGTACTTGCACAGTTTGAGTTACAATTCTTACAAAGTAAGAATTCCATACAATGGAATGGCTGGAATAAAAGACTGGAATAAAAAGTTCATCTGTTGTATTTCTAGATGAAATATTTTACCCTTTAAAAACAAAACAAAAAGCAAACCACAGTGTGGGGAGGGATGGAGTACATGCAACATTTAGAACATGAGGAAATCAAAATCAGGGTAAAAGGAGTGTTTTAAAACACACTTTAGAGGACAGGTCCGAGACCTGGGCTAAATTTGGACAGAGGTAGTTATATGGTGTTCTTGAATGATTTATGAAGGAGCATCCCATGATCTAGAAACATGCATTGTTCTTGACTCCTTCCTCTGGAGAATTTAAACTCTTGCCAAGTGCTCAGAAGCAGTATCTTGTATCTTGCTTGAAAACTGACTGAGAGGATTTCCCATCCTTACTCCAGCGCTGATTTCAGAGGGCATAGCAGAGAGCAGTGAGATCAGACAAGAGGATAAAGATAGTAACACAACCTTTCTCTGATTTCCTTTTCACAGTGCATCTACTGAAGAGAACCCTGCAGAAATGTGAGAAGAATGGCTGGATGGAGCAAATTTCTGGGAAGGGCTTCAGTGGAACCTTTCAGCTTTGTTTCCCTTATTATCCTAGGTAAAGAGCTTGTCTGTAAAATGATGTTCAGGAGTTTTGCACAGCTCAGGTAGCAGAGCTGAAGTTCATGAGCCAACCTATTTACAGGGAGGTCGTGGAGGGTTTAATCACTGGTGAACTGCCATGTTGTCACCCATGCTCTGGATAATGGCATTACTTGGGTGAACAGAAAGCAAACTTCATTAGCAAGGGAAGCTTTTAAGGGCAGTGGAAATACTGGGCTCAGGTAGTCTGTTGTGCTGTTTTTGTTGCAGGCTGGGCTATTGAATTCACCAGAGCAGGGAGTGGGGTTCTCCATGCCAGGATGCTCCTAAGGAGCAGGACCCAACTGTTCCTTCCTTAGGGGAGGAGAGGTGGGAGGATGACCTAGATTAGCTACTCCAAGTCTAAAGAGCCTTTCTTCTCCTGCTGTGAGCTGATACTGTGCTGGGCCATGTGGAGCCCAAGGATGTCCCAGGAAGAGCCAAATGGCAGCACAGTCATTGAAGAGCTGCTCCCCAGCTCCCTGTGTTGCACACGAGTCCCCCACAGCTTCAGCCATGCTTAGTGATGAGTCTCATCCTGCCTTTGTGGTTTCTCTCCCTGGGTTTGCAGGGAAGGAGCAACAAGGGATAGAAATGGAGAAGAGACAGCTTAGGGCTGATGCAGTCCCAGGCAGAGACTAAATAACCTTGGTTTGGGACAGCAGCAATCACAGAATTCCTGGGGGCATTTCTGGATTAGGCCAAAGCTGTAACCTTAGGGGAAAGCTGCAGTGCCAGAGGAGAGCCAGGGTTACCCAGGGCTTGCTTACCCTGGAGTTGTATCCTTAGAAGCAAATTGCACCCTGACCAGACCCCTCTTGTAGCCCAGATGTGCTCTATCCAGAGAAGCAGCAGGATGAGGATTCTGAGGAATCTGATGAGGAAGAAGAGGAGGAATCTGAGGAGGAGGAAGACTCTGAAGAGGAAGAGTCTGAGGAGGAAGAGCCACCACCAAAGAAGAGGTATGGCAGCATGAGAGATGAGTGGGCTCCTTTGGATGAAATAAGTGTCTGTCACAGCTGTAGAGTGCTCAGGTGTGTCTCGTGGTGTGCTCACTTATCCACAGGGCTGTTGCTCACAGGTGTTGGCAGAAGTTTCTAATTATTCCTTATTCCAGAGGTACTGACCTCCCCCATTCCATAACTTGAAGCCTTCCTCTTTTCTCCTGCAGATGAGAGAGAGCCTGTGTTTATTCTTTGTGTTGCCTTTAGTCTCCTGCTTTAGCAAGTGTGATGTTTCACGTAAACTTTTTGTATTTATTGTTTCCTTAAAAAAGTTCTTCCCTACAGTAATTATTTGCAGCTCTGTAGCCAGATGTGAGACCTGCCGCATTCAGAATTTGGACTTAATATGAGTGTTGTTTGTTAAGTAATAAAATCCCACTTAGACAGGAGAGAGTGCTTAGGGCTCTTAATTGTTCTGACAGCAGACTGATTCACTGTCATTATTTATATGTTTATTTTCCTAACAAAGGGGTTGGAAGCCTCCCTGGCAGCTCTGTGGGGATGGGAACTGCTCAGTGCAGAGCTACCAGAGGAGCTCTTGCTCTCTGGGATTTAGCTCATGTAATGTGCCGGCAAAGGACAGGGATGCCAAGATGTGCTTCATTCATGCAAACTGCTGACAGCAGCTCTGCTCTGGGTACTGTTTGTGCCTCCACTGAGCTCCTGTGCTGTCTCTTCCTGACAGGATGCAGAAGAGACCACCCCCCAAATCCCGGAGCAGGGCCCCTCCGATGAAGCGAAGAGAGTCCAAACCCAAGCCAAGGAAAACCCCCGCTGCCCGCCGGGACAAAGCAAAGCCCCCTCCCAAGGTCAAAACCCCCGCTAAGAAAGCCAAACCGGCAGCCCCAGCCATCAAGAAAGCCTCCAGTGGCAGCTCTTCCAAGAAACCAGCAGCCAGTGGGAGGAAGGAAGTGAAACCCTCTGCCAAGGGCAAATCCACCATGAGGAAATCTCTCCGGGCAAAAAAGTAAAATGTTTCCAGTGTCAGGGAATCCCATGGTCAAATCCACAATCTTGTTTTATAAGTCAACGTGCATTTGTATTTTAGTTCTGATGCTTAAACACTTCTTTAATTTTTTAATTTTTTTTTTCTTGAATGATGGGGAAAAGCTGAAAACTAAATCAAACCAACCCAAGCATTCGTTAGATCTCGATGCTGTGCCTCGTGCCTGCCCCTCCCCTGGAACGAGTCATCTTTACTTTCTGCAATAATTTTAGGACTTTTCTAGGACGTCTCTAATCTGTACATTTATGGTGTTCCATGTGGGTTTCGGGGGGGAGGGTTGGCTTTTAAAACAATTCTTCAAAGAAGACCTTTATATCTTTAGACAGCAGGAACAGGATGATTGGGGGAATGTGATTCTTTAATGAGAAGGTGCGGTGGCAGAGGAGTCCTCCCTAGATCCCTGCATGCCGAGGTCCTTGGCGCTTCCACGAGGGAGCCGTGTACATACAGCACTTGCACTGAGCCCCCCAGGTGCTGCTTTCCTCAGCCACAGGCCCAAGGGTGGCTGCTGAGGCAGATCCTCAGTGCCTCCTGGGGCTCTGGTGCCAGAGGGGCTCCAAAAGGGGCAGCTCTCGGTTAGGCGGGTGATTTGAATTAGTGTTTCCACACCACATTTGTTACCTTAAAACCAAAATATATTAAAGTCTTCTTGAATCCAACTTTCAAATGTTTTTAAGAGATGAAAAGCCTGGGTTTGTCACCTCTTGTTTACCCTTTTTTAAAGAGAAGTTGGAGAGCTATACAATTGCTAATGTAGAGATGTTAATAAGTGAAGAACATGCGGTTTGCTAAAATAAAATGAAACTAGATTCCAGGCCTGCCTTCTGAGTTCATTCTCTCCTTGCCCCAGCTTCTTCTGGAAAGGTAGAGAGGAGGGAATACAGTCACCACAGATTGCAGCAGAGGCAGATCTTTGTTCAAAGCCAGCGTGATTTAGCCTGAGCCACTGCCAAGCTCTGTAGCTGGACCAGCTCCTGACCTTTTTCTTCCCTGATTTCTCTGGAGACAAAGGTGAGTGAGAAAGAAAGCTCTGTTGGAACCTCTTGTTGGTTCTCTTCTCCCCTTGTCAGTGATCAGTGAGGACAAAAAAACCCAGCTGAAAACTCCCCCAGCCCTGCTCAACAGAGCAGCCCCTGCCTTCAGAGCACATCTCACCACGTCCCTGCTCTGCCATGCCCAGGGCAGCGATGCCAATGGGACCTGACAGTCTCCAACGTGCTGCTGCAAAGAGCTGGGAGGAGGGGAATTACACAGAAAGGGAGAAAAAAGCTTCATTGAATTTATTCTTTTCAGCTGCTGTGTGCTACCTCTAACTGGGAGTTAAAAAATTCCTGTAGAAATGGCCTAAATTGTTCCCAACCCTGTAAGAAGGGTACAAACAGCAGGTTAAAAATCACAGCTGATGGGAAACAGAGTGAAAGCTCTGATCAAAGAATGATCCACGGGGATGTAAAGCAATTAGAAACATTAGTTAATGGCTTGTTCCTGGGGCTGCTTGTTCCGAAGCCATGGGGTTTGTTGGCACTGTGGTGAGATGAATCAGAGAAGCTTCTCAGTGCCAGTATATTTATGGGGACAAGGTGTCTTCGCTCAGGTGCTGGGTATTTTTCAACCTCCCTCTTCCCAATGGCATTTCCACACCAACAATCTCTCTGGGTATTTGTTAAAACACTGCTCTGGATGGCACAGATTTCTCACATCCAAGCAGGAGCACCTTGAATTAAGAGTTGTGGCAAAACCTTGGTCATCACCAGACTATGGCTGTGGTTTGAATTAAGTGATTTCTGCACATTGAGTCAAAAAAAAGTCACAGGGTTGGTTGTATTAAATCCAAAGGAGTGATTCTCTCTTAGCAGGAGCAGTAACTGGGACTGAATGGGAAAATGTTCATTGCCAGCAGAGCAAACGCCTTCTGCAGGGTTTGTGCCGGCTCAGCCACTCACTCTTCCCCAGTCTCCGCTTCCTGGCCAGACTGGGCTCCGTTATGTTGTTTCTTCAGCCCCATCTGTCCTATTTTTTCCTTTTTTTATACGGTTCCTCCATTACTGATGATCGGGTGGCTCTGCCATTGCAGCTCACGGGGTCTTGAAGCAGCTGGTGCTGCTGGTCAAACCCTTTTCCTGACACCCTTGGGATTGCTGGGGCATGAGGCAGGGATTTCTGGATGCAGTGCCAGGGTTTAGATCCCATCTCGTCCCCAGCCTGCTGCTTTCCCACTCCAGGAGCCAAACTCATCCCTGGGACTGGGGGCAGCTTCCTTGGGCAGGCCCGGAGTGTGTGGGGAGCCTCTGGGTTATGGGGTTGTTCTGCAGCGAGGCCAGAGCCACCCCTCTTAATTTTTTTTCCCAGCAAAAGCAGGCAGCGGCGGGCGGAACTCCAAAGGGAATGTAGAAATTGGGGTGAAAAGGGTGTGAGCATCAGGGCAGGGGGTGGCGAGCGAGCAGCCACGTGTGTACGTGTCAGGGTTAGAAATCGCTGCTCTGCTGGGCACGCCGGAGGAGACGGAAAAAGGCGCAGAGAAAATCAGCTACCGCCGCGTTTTCCAAAATCCCGAGCGAGCGTTCCTGCTCGCCGGCGCTTCCAAGAAACGGAGAGAACCGAGGAGGAAAATTGCGGTGATTCATCGCGGGCAGATCGGAGGCAGGAAATGGGAGTTTGCTGCCTGCCCCGTGCCCGCCGTGGGCTCCGTGGGCTCCGTGGGCTCCCTGGGCTCGGGATCGCCGCGGCCTGGCTGGCGGCGAGGGCCTGACACCCACGGGTCGAGCATCCCTGCGCCGCGGCCGGAGCTGCCGGAGGAGCCACCGGCGAAGGGAAAACAACCGGCGGAGGCCGAGAGACGGAGCAGCGGGAATTTTTCACCTGCGTTTCTCTGGAGACATCCGAGCGAGAGCTGCCCGTGAGCCGGGGGGGTCCAGCGGGATGGGGGGTCCTGAGGGATGCTTGGTGCCTGGTGTCACACATCACCTAAATTTGGGGGGTCCGCATCCCTCCCTTGGGGACCCCCAGAGTGGCCGGTGGGCTGGGGGGGGTCCATTGAAAAATTAAGCGTGGGAAAAGGGGGGCGGGGCTTGGGGGCTGCCTGTCCGCGGATTGGCTGGGGGAGGGGGGAGACCCCCCAAATTGTGCCGGGAAGGAGAGGGAACAACCCGCGCTTGTGACGGGGAGGCAGCACCGCAGGGACCCCTCCCCATCACCATTAAGATGTGCCTGGGGCAGCCGGACCCCCTCCCCCTTTTCAGGCGTTCGCAGCCCGGCGGCTGCGGCGGGGTCTCTGTGACGCGAGGTGCGCAGCTCAGCCCGCCCGAGGGCGATGGAGCATGAGCCCCCTTGGGGTGGCTGAAGAAGGGTCTGGCGCACTCCTCTGGGGCTGCTCTAGACCAAAAAGCACCCCCAAATCTGCTGCCCTCATCGCTGGTGTTGTGGGATCACCCTTGGAGAGCCCCAGGGGTCTCGGTGCTGTGGCGGGCAGGAAGTGGGATGGAGGATGGGAGGGGGAGGATGTGGGGGGGTCCCCAAAACCTTGCTGGAGTTCGGGCTGTGGGACTGCATGCACCTCACTTGGGCTCCAGAGTTTGTGTTCGGCATGCAGGGATCGCTTGGGTTTCATTTGGGGATGGAATGTGGGCACTGCATCCATCACCTTCGGGATCAGGATGTGGGAACTGTGCACGCTGCTTGGAGCCGGGACATGGAGCTCAGGAGCAGATGGGGACCCCCACATCACCCATGTGGTCAGGATGCTGCAACCCTTGTGTTGGGGTTGGGAATACTTTACTGGGGCTGGGACCTGGGGACATCTGCATTGGCGTCAGGACTTGGGGAGCTCCGTGCAGGGACCGCAGCAGCTCCCCAGGGCTCAGCGGGCTGGAAACAGCGGTCAGGGGAAGCAGGTTGTGTCTGTCCCTTCCCTCCTCCCAGGGACAGTGATCGGGGGCCAGAGCCAGGTTCCCCCTGCTTGCTCCAGCACTACCACCCTGGAGGGCTCCGGATAACTCAGATGTGGCATCGGGGTTGCTTAACCCCATCCTGATCCAGCCTTCACCCCCAAAGCCTGCTGCCATGAAGAAGAAGCCGGGCAATGGGCGGGGACAGGACCCTGCAGCCCCCCAGCAGCGAGTCCGGTCTGTCACCAAGCCAGCAGAGGTGATTTACCCATGGCAGGGGGAGGGGGGGTGTGTGTGACACCCCGAGATGAGATTTGGGTGTCATTGCATCCTGATGACTCCCTAAACCATCATCTCAGCGTGGGCCTGCTGCCCTTGGGGGGCCATGGTGGGGGTTGTTGCTGACACACAGGTGGGGTTCTTGCTCCCCCCAGTACGTGGGATCCTTCATAGTGCAGGAGCTGGACCTGCAGCAGCGAGCGGGGCAGTTGGAGGAGCAGCTGTGGACGCTGAAGGTCAGAATCTACCACTGCTCCCCTCGCTGGGAAACACAGGGGACCCCAAATAATCGGGGCACTCACAGGAGACACAGCCCAGACCCCCAATGGCACTTTTACCCCAACAGGACTGTCCCAGGAGGAGGCCGGTGGTGCTGAGGTTCAGCCTGCAGGGCCTGAAGGTCTACAGTGCTGATGGGGAGGTAGGGGGATGAGAGGGTCGGGGGGATAGGGATGGGTTGCTTGGGCTCAGGGGGGCTGAGCAGGGAAGTCGGGTGTTGTAGGGGTGTTGGGAGGGTCAGGGGTGCTGGGAAGGAGGCTTAGCAGTGCTGGGGACAAGAGTCAGGGATGCTGGGAGGGGCCAGGGGTGCTGGGGAGGAGGGTCAGGGTCTGAGGAGTTGGGGTTGGCAGGTCACGGGTGCTAGGGAGCGGGGTCAGGAATGCTGGGGAGGTGTCAGTGTGGCTGGAAAGGTGCCTGGGGGAGCTGTACTTCTCTGAGCATTGCTTTTCTCTTGAGAAGCTGTTTCGTGTGTGCAAACAGGGGTCCCACTGTGGGGGCCCCAGGTGCTGGGTGCCCCTGACCCCCTCCCCATCCTGCAGACGCTGCTCATGGCACATGCAGTGCGCCGGATCCTGTACAGCACCTGGAGGCTCCCCGACCGCCAGTTCGCCTTCGTGGCCCGCAACCCCCACAGCCCCCCCAGCACCCTCTTCTGCCACCTCTTCGTGGGGCTCCCGGGAGAGGTGGTGACCCAACCCCCCCACGTCCCCAAAACACCATCATTATTATTATATTTAATATTTGCATTTTGCCTCCCCCAGGTCCAGACCCTGCACCTCCTCCTCTGCCGCTCCTTCCAGCTCTGCTATCTCCTGGCGCACCCCGAGGAGCAGGCGGCCGAGGGGGAGCTCCCGGGGCCGGGGGTGCTGTGGGAGCCCCTCAACCCCGAGGAGGTGTCACGAAATGTCAACGCCCTCGTGTCCTTCCGGCGCCTGCCCGCGCCCGGCGGCCTCGGCACCGGCACCGGGGTAGGTGCCCCTGCCCTGCCCTCCCCAGGCTGCTGCTCCTTTGCTCGTCTGTGTGCACGGTGTTCTCACACCTGCGATTCTCACACCTGCGATTCTCACACCTGCGATTCTCACACCTGCGATTCTCACACGCTGTCTCCTTGCTGGCCACTTGGCATGAGTGCTCTGGCATGGCCTGTTGTGCGCAGGCCTCGCCTGGCTTTTCCTCTGCAGAGCCTTCACAGAATATTCTGAGCTGAAAAGGACCCTCGAGGTTCACCGAAGTCCAGCTCCTGGCCCCGTTTCTTTCGCAGCACTCTGTGTACGGTGCTTTTAGCACAGGGGTTTTTGTGCAGCGTGTTCCCAGGCAGCTCTTGTGCGGCCTTTTCTTGAATTTGAGCAGCACATTGTCACATCACACATCACTGGTGTCTTGCGTGGTGTTTCCTTGCGTTTCCTCCTCGTGGAGCCTTTCTTTGCACGGGGGTGTGTGTGCAGAGTTTTGCACAACCTTTCCTTGCACGGTATTTTGAGGCTCACACTTTGCAGGGCCCTTCCTTGAGGGTCTTTCCTGCCTGGTGTTTGGCGTTGGCCAATTTGAACCGCTATTATTTACAGTGATTTTACAGGAGGTTTTACAGGAGTGCATTTTTGCCTTGGTGTTTTCTCACAGCACTCTCTTTCCATGATACGTTTTTGTATAACTTTTTTTACACAGCATTATTTCTTGTAACTTTTTTACATGGCACTTTTTGCACGGTGGCTTGCATGGCTCTTTTGGTGTGGCATTCCTTGCTGAGCATTTTTACTGGTTTTCATTTTGATATTTTAACATTTTTCACAGATCTTTTTGCACTGTGTTTTTGCACAGCACGGTGATTTTTTGCATGGCATTTTTCCACGGTGTTCTGCATGGCATTTCTTCTGCACACCATGTTCTGCACTGCATTTTCTCCAAGGTGTTTTGCACTACTTTTTTTTTTTCCTGGCATGGTGTTTTGCATAGCTTTTTTGGTGTCTCATCTTTTGGACAGCATTTTTCTGGCTGGTGTTGGGACATTCCCCACAATCAGAGCCCCCCGGGCACTCTCACAGCCTGTCCATCCCCCAGGACCGGCGGCAGGAGGTGGAGAGCAGAGCCTGGCGCCCGGGGAATCCCTACTGCTCCCCGGTGCTGGTGCGCAAGAAAGCCATCCGGAGCAAAGTGCTGCGCTCGGGAGCCTACCGCGACTGCGGGGCCGAGGGACAGCTCCACCAGCAGCCCCGCGACACCGGTGAGTGCTGGGGGGAAACTGAGGCACGGGGATACACAGCACCCCACGGGTGTTTGGGAGCGAAGAGGGGAATAACGGGCTCCCGCAGCAGCGGCAGGAGGGGAAAGCAAAGGGATGAGGAGTTTGGCCTTCCTGCCCGAAAACGAGAGCGTCCTTGCCGAGAGCGTGTGGTCCTTCGCTGGTATCGCCAGGTGAGTGTGTGTGAGTGTGTTTGTGTGTGGTGTGAGTGTGTGCAGTGTGAGTGTGTCTATGTGCGAGCACCCAATTGTCGGCACCCACGGCCCCACCGCTGCCTCGTCCCCAGGGCCGCCGGGGTCGCGCTGCTGCGGCAGGATGTGCCCGGTGCCTTCCTGCTGCGCCCCGAGCCCGGGCTGCCCAAGCGCTGGTGCCTGTGGGTGCGGGCGCCCTGCGGCGTCGTGTCCTACGGCCTGCTCAGGACACACCAGGGCAGGTTCTGCGTGGAGGTGAGGCTGGGGTGTGAGTGCATGTGCTCCATCTGTGCATCCCTGCGCTGCTGTGTTGTGCCTTGCTGCATGGGTGCGCTGATGAAGTGCATTTGGTGTGTCCACGCATGGCTGCACTGGTGTGTACACACATTTACTCTGTGTGTGTTTGGACCAGCCATGCATGGGTGCTCTGTAAGTGCATTTGTACCTTGATGCACCGGCGCATTGGGGCATCAGGACAGGGAGGCACTGCTGTGTGCATGCACTTAATGCGCCGTGTAAGTGCACTTTGGTGTGCTTGTGCATGGCTGCAGGGATGCACCAGGGTGGGCTCAGGCGCAGGTGGGTGCACACAGGGGTGTGTGTGCATGGGCACATTGACCCATGGGTGCCTTGGGGCACAGCTGCATCTGAGCATGGCATACAGGTACTGCTGGATGTGGGTGCACTGGAGCATCCACCCTTCAGTGTGTAACACACGTGAGTTTTGGGTGCAGTAATGCATCACAGGTATGTGATACACAAGTGCACTGCTGTGCATTTGATCCACCAGGCAGGTCAGGGTGCCTTTGATCTGTGGGTGTATCTGGCACAGGCACTGTCCCGCTCAGGGGTGCGCTGCATGCACGGCTGCATTGGACTCACGCCTTCACCTGTGCCGTGCTGCGTGGGTGGCTTGGCTCCGTGGGTACCTGGTGCAGATCCCAGGGCTGTGTGAGGTGTGTGGGTGTGCTGGCACACGGGCACGCAGGGATTTGCTGCATGCACTCAGTTCTGGGGTGCAGGGGTGTGTGGGCACAGCCTGCATGGGAGGCTCACCTCTCCCTTCTCTCCCGACGGCAGCACTCCAACGCCGAGTTCGCCAGCGTGGCCGCCCTCCTGGCCCACTACTCCGGGCCACCGGGGGGCTGCTTCTGCCGCCTGGCCCCCGGCCGACGCAACCCCGGCTATGAGGAGCGGGACCCCGGCAGCGAGGCCGGCGCCGGGGCGGGGGAGGCCGCCTGGGCCCCCGCCGCCCCCACCGGGGCGCAGCACGAGCGGGGGTAGCCCGGGCCGCTCCCCGTGCACGGCTGTCCCCCGGCCCCCCCCAGCTTTAACTCGCTGCCGCGCCTGCCTTAGCCCCGCTGCTCCCGCAATAAAGGCTCTCGTGTACCCGGAGCGGGGCTCTGCTGGCTGCGCACACGCGTGTGCTCACACCCCGTGAACCCGCAGCCCTGCACGAGGCACCGCACACTCGTGCGCTGGCTCGGCTGCAGCACGCGCTCCCTCGGGCACCCACGGGCCTTCACTGAGCCTCGCTCCCACAGCAGGGGCCCAGCCGGGCCCCGGTGCCAGCACGCACTGATGGGCCCCTGCACACGAGCGTGCCCTCCTGCACCCCTCCTGCACCCGTGCGTGCCCTCCTGCACACGAGCGTGCCCTCCTGCACCCGTGCGTGCCCTCCTGCACACGAGCGTGCCCTCCTGCACCCCTCCTGCACCCCTCCGTGCCCTCACGACCCCTCCTTGCACGCGCACCCTCGTGCGCCCCCACCGCGCGTGCGCGCGCCCCGGCCCGCCCGCGGCGGGGCCTCTGTTCCGGTGCGGCCCCGGTCGCTATGGTGGCCCCGTGGGGTCACTCGCGCATGCGCGGGGCCGCCTGCGTGGTGTCCCCTCAGGGCTCCGTGCGCGCCCCCCGGCCAGCGCGGCACCGCCGGGCTCGCCTCAGCTTTTCCTCGCTCAGACCCTTTTGGCCGTGTCTCGGCTCCCTGAAGTTACCTCTGCGTTTCTTAGCCTTGGACTTCGCGCCCTTCACCTTCCTCTCAGGGTCTCACTCACAAACCCCCTCAGGTTTCCTGTCCCCGACATTCCCCCTCAGACTTGTTCCCAGCTTCCCCCTTTCCCTGCATCCCTCCCCAGCTCTTTTTCTCCACACTTTCCCTTTCTCCCCCAGCCCCCCTGGCTCTGGGGTCCTTCCCCTGCGTACCCCCAGGGAGGGGTAAGTGCTAGAAAGGCTTTGGTCTTTCTGTCCCAAGAAGTGAGTGCTGATGGCATGGAGTGTGAATGGGGACAGGTCTGGGGAGCACTGCTTCTCATCCTTCAGCTGAGGCCTGTCCACAGGCAGGTGAACTGCACCCTCATCCCAAATGATCTTGTGCACTTCAGGTGTGGAAGGACCAAAAGTCCCTTGCAGTGCGTGTTTGAGTGGTTCCACCTGGAATTAATTACCAGGGGAGGTTGGATGAGGTGCTGAAGGGTGGTGAGCACCCAGCTGTGGGAGAGGCTCCCTGTGCTCTGCAGCCTCACCCCAAATCCTCCCTGTGCTGTGCAGTGTGCTGAAAGTACCAGCTTCCAGCTGCAGGCTTCCTGCCTCCTACCTGGGCATCTACAGTGAGGACATCAGACACCTTCTAGGAGCTGACACCAAGCAGAAGCTGGAGGTGAGGTGGGCTCAACGTCTCTTAATTAAGTGCTTTAATTAGCTCAGGTGGATGTTACTATGACTTACAGAAGAGCAACAAAGGTCTCTGTCAGAAGCTTGAGTGCCAGAATATGAAGTTCCATGAGGAGTATGGAAGCTGAGAGGTACTGTAGTGAAAGCTTAGGAGCAGGATGCACTTGGAGACATGTCCAGTGTATCCCATGTGAAAGTGGCTGGGAGCTCAGCAGCAACTCTGTGAAAATACTTTACTGGACAAGGATAGAATAAAGTGTTCATTGGGCAATTTCTTTCTCATCCTCTTCATGTCATGCTCGTCTCTAAAGCAAGAGGATTCTGGGCCTTGTAAATGTTTGATCTAGGGGAGCCATAGATGATCTTTTTATCTGCCTAAACCAAAAAGGTTTAGAGGGCACACAGCAGATCTTACTCTCCATGGGAGCACATGTGACATTTACAGGACCACAGGAGGGTAAACTCTTCCAAAATCCTACTCAGGGGGCTGATCTTTATAAAATTTACCTCTTGGTGGCTTTGCAGATCCTTTTGTATGTATTCCTGGAGGCAACTAGAAATCTCCTGTCCCAATTTACTTCCTTGCAGGACTGCCCTTGCGTATAAAACCAAGGCAGTAGCACCTTGTGATGCCCTGGGATGGCAAGAGACCCAAACTGCCTTGCAGGGCAGATATTTCTAACAGGTTTCTGGCTTTAAGGCAGGCAAACCCCTCTCTGTTCCATGTTCCAAGCATGCTTTGCCTGTCTTCTGCAGAGGGAGAGTGGGAGAAGGGGACTTCTTGCTGCAGTTTCCCATCCTTTGTTCCACATCTGCGGTGGCACGGGTTTCCATGGTGACGCAGTTGGCACTGGGAGGGCAGGAGCTGGGCAGAGCAGTTTCCAGGGTAACTCTGTCATGCTGCCTGTTGCTGCCTCCACTGAATACTTGAGGGTCTGTGTCCTGTGGAAACAAATTCCAGGCTGCCCCACTGCATTCCTCTGAGTCCCCCAGTTCCCCACGGAATCCCATTTTTGCTCATTCCCTTTCACCTCAGTGTCTACAGCCATGTTCTTCTTGGCCAGGTGTTCTCAGGGACTCTGCAACACCCCCAAACACAGCCAGGCCAGTCCTGGGGTTCTCAGTAGCACAGACAGTCACAGTGTGTGAACTCTGCCTCTGACTGTACCTGGATTCATCCCGGGCATCGTGACTTGCAACGAGAATAAATCCCACCCGCTGAAGTTTTCAGCTCCTTTTGCTCTGTTCTGTGGGATTTTTTTAACAGCAAACACTATTTTACATCATTTCTTGTGAACATCACTGAAGTATCTGAGCCTCCTCTTTGGAAGTCACAGTGCCAAATGTGATCTCTGTTGCTCCATCATGACAACCGTATCTTGATATCCCAGCTGACATGATAAAGATAGTTTTGGTGATGAACTTAGCAGATGTGGGGTGTAACAGAGCTGTGGAAAATTAATTCAGCTCATTTAAAATTCCCAGTGTGGAGGGGGCTAGTGTAGGAGTGCAGGGATCTCTGGATTATTTTCTATTTTTTATGTAGGTTTGATGGGTAACTCAAAATTTTGGATATTTCCATTGCTTATTAACATTCTGTATGTATTTAATGCTCTGTCCCAAATAGAATTTTTGTTCATTTAAAATTAATTCTTCTGGAGAAAAATGGTGACAGTTCACCTGTGTGTGACAGGTGGTACTTTGGGAATGTTGTCAGTGAGCTCAAGCCACCCACTCAGAGCAGGGAGTTCAGCAAAGCACTGGGAACAATATCTGGGAATATTGTATCTGTGCTTTGATATTAAAAAAAGCTTTCTATGACTGAGGAGATCTTGGAGCCTTTGCCATAATAGGTGAGATGTATTTTGATTCTTGTTTAAAATATGCAGCTTAATAATAGAGAAGGTGGAGGGTGGATAGAAGCTGGGTTCCTCATGGCCTAGGGGATGTCTGAATCAATCAGCAACTCTTAACTTGCATTGTTTGAGCCATGAAGGTGGTTCCCTCTTTATCTGTGGTTTTTATTCCTCCTTCAGAAACGAGGCTTTTTGCTGGCAGTCCGATGTGCTTTTCTTACACTGCAGTTTAATTTCACGTAGCCCTTGAACTCCTGGGCCATTCCCGGTGTCGTTTCCCAGGGTTTCAGTGCCTCTTGTTCTGTTTGTTGTCCTGCTGGCAGCTGAAGGAGCACCCGGAGCAGGGGGTGGCCATGAGGAGGCTGCACACTGTGCACAGCGTGGCCCGGTGTTTGCAGCTGATGGACATCACTGATGATCATGGACAGCTGATCATCACTGAGGGCTCCTCTGCTCCACCTTCACCTCAGTGAGGGCTCCTCCACTCCATCTTCACCCCAGCACGGAATCTGCACTGCCCATGGCTCCCCTGGGGCTGGGGCTGGCAGGGCACAGGGTCTGTGTGCTCACCCACCATCCCACCCCAGTTCACATCCCAAATGATTGTGGCTCCAGGAGAAGAATCCTCTCCCCTGGCACGGGGTGCCCAGAGAAGCTGCGGCTGCCTCTGCACCCCTGCAGGTGTCAGCTATATCCAGTGCTTATTTAAGTAAGAGTTTATATATAAATTACACAGAACAAAGGTTTTAAAGAGCATTTTGTGAGCGTAGATATGGATTTCTAGACATCCTTGTTGTCTTTGTCTGGCAAATTCCTGTGCTTGTCGTATTTCTCGGTCTCTGTGCCTTGTAACGCTGATGTTCCGTGTCCAGCTCCAGGCTGCCGAGATCAACGGCCTGCAGGTGCAGTTTGGGCTGGAAAAGATGGATCCCCTGGGGACCGCCCAGCGCCAGGAACAAAACCTGAGGCTCTGCCAGCAGCTGCTGCATCAGGTGCACTCCCTTGTCCGGCATGACTGCGACTGCAGCCGAGTCGCGGCAGCGGCCGCCATGGGGCGCGACGGCGCATGCGCTCCGTGCGGCGTAGCGGAACTGTCTGGCGCTGATTGGCTGGAGGCTGCTCGGCTCTGGCGCTGATTGGCTGGAGGCTGCTCGGCTCTGGCGCTGATTGGCTGGAGGCTGCTCAGCTCTGGCGCTGATTGGCTGGAGGCTACCCGCCTGTGAGGTAGTTCGGTACCGGGCGCAAGATGGCGGCGGGCGCTGTGGTTGTGTGCGGGCTCCTGGCGGTGCTGGCGGCGGGCGCTGAGGCGGGGCCCCGCACGCTGGTGCTGCTGGAGAACGGGAACCTGCGGGACACGCACTCAATGTTCTTCCGCAGCCTCGCGGGTACAGAGCGGGCCGCGGGGGGATCCCGGGAGGGGTTGGGGTTCTCTGAGGGAAAAGGGGATGTCTGGGGTCTTCGGGTCAGGCCGAGGGAGGAGATTGGAGTCCCCTTGCTGGGAGGGGGCGTGTTTGGACTCTGGTCAGGATCGGGGAGAGATGAGGGTCCCCTAGGGGAGAGGGGGCTGTTTGGGGTTCCCATGTCGGAGTGGAGGAGCAGATCGGGGTCCTCTGAGGGAAGAATGGGGGTTTGAGGTCTCCTGGTCAGTGTGTGGGAGGTGATGGAGACTCTGTGCCTGGATGAGGGTTGTTTGTGTCCCCACGTCAGGCTGAAGGAGGAGATTGTGAGGGGGAGCTGTTGGGGTTCCATGGTCACCCCAAGCCAAGGGAGGAGACCGGGGGCTCCCTGGGGCAGGGGGAGATGTCAGGGGTCCCCTGGCCAAGCAGAGGGAGAAAATGGGGAACGCTGTTCCAGTCTGAGGGAGGAGATTGAGGTTCCCTGGAGGGTGAGGGGAGGCTGCTTGGATCTTCTGGTCAGAATGAGGTTGTTTTCCCAGCTGTGGAGGTCCCCTGCAGCATCAGTCCCTGGTTGATGGGCGGCAGTGGGGCATCCTTTGGCATCAGGGCTCTTCAGGGGATCCACGCCTTGGCTTTATGTGGGAACTCTCAGGTGCTGCTCTTAAAAAGCCCCTAAGCCAGTTTTTCCAAAATGCTTCTTCACTGGGGAAAGAAACCTCTGTTTCCTGCTGCTGTTTTCCTGCTCCATGTGTGGTTTCATGGCATGCACAAAGCTGTCACTTCTGTCTCCTGCCTGCAGACAGGGGCTTTGACCTCACCTTCCGGACAGCGGATGACTCCAGCCTGTCCCTGATAAAATATGGGGAATTCCTGTACGACAACCTCATCATCTTCTCCCCATCCATAGAAGGTAAGTGCAGAGGGGGACAACTGGAGCTTGATGGCATTTTTGGAAGGGGATTTCCAGCTGTTTTGTAAATTTTAGTTAGGTTGTACACTTGGAGATGCTCAGTAGCAAACTGCAGCTTCGTCCCAGCCTTTATTGGTGGTTCTAACGTTGATTTAGTGATTTTCTGTGGTTTAATTCTGTCAGGGGGTTATTTCAGAGCTCTAGCCATGAATTCTTGGCGTTTACTTTCAGACTTTGGTGGGAACATCAACGTGGAGACCATCACTGCGTTCATCGATGGCGGCGGCAGCGTCCTCGTCGCTGCCAGCTCAGACATTGGTGAGTGCAGGTGTTGCTCCAGAGAAGGAATTCACTGCAGCAGAGCAGCTGCTCCTCCTGCAGCTCAGGGTTTGCTCTGGGAGGAGACGGGTGATCCATGCCTTCAGGAAGATTTAGTGGGAATTTAGCTGGGGAGGTTGTGTTGCTCCCTGGGGCTCACAGACTCATCTGAAGTCACTTTTGAGGTTCTGTGTCTCGTGACAGAGAATGTGCTGTGTCCCTGCAGGTGACCCCCTGCGGGAGCTGGGCAGCGAGTGCGGGATCGAGTTCGATGAGGAGAGGACAACGGTCATCGACCACCACAACTACGACATTTCTGACCCCGGCCAGGTACAGCTTTGCCTGCTTCTTCTGGCTGCTTTAACGAGCAGTGGGTGCAAAGCTTTAGGGATGAATCCTCTGTGCTTGTGCTCCCACTTTTCCTCTATCCCTTCTCTCCCTCTCTCCCAGGAAAGTGGGAAATAATCCATGTTGCCACATTCAGGTCTGCTGCTGGCAGGATCCTTCAGGCTCCGGTTTCAGGTGGTGTGCAGGCAATGGGATTGTGATTAATGCTGATTCTGGATCCCTCTGAAGCCTGGGGGGAATTTCTCCTGAGGGTGAAGCATGTCAGACACCGAGTGCAACGTTTCAGATGTGAGAAGGGAGATTTATAGTCCCAGATTTTCAGATCAGTATAGAGGCACACAAATATTTCTACAATTTTGCCTGCCTGGTGTAATCCAGCAGTTTAAAATTAAAACATATATTAAAGTCTGAGCTAAATATACTGTGGTAAGTTTTGTTTAAGGGAAATTGTTGAAGCAGTAGGTACGTGTGTGTTGTCCTGGTTTGAGGATGAAAGTTGCTAAATACAGGGAAGTAAAACACTGGAGGTGTTACTGGCTTTATCAAGTGGCAGTTTGTATTTCCTTGAGGATCAGTTTTGATCATAAGCACAAAAATGCTGTTGTTTTGCTTTTTAATTGAACTACAACATTGATCCAGTAGTTGTAGTTGTCTGTAAAAATACAGTTACCTTTTAACTGAGAAGCTGTTGTTTGTCATTAGACCCCAGCTCACCTCTCTCGTTTCCCCAGCACACGCTCATCGTGGCCGACACCGAGAACCTGCTGAAGGCCCCGACCATTGTGGGGAAAGCAGCACTGAACCCCATCCTGTTCCGAGGAGTTGGGTGAGCAGCAGGGGCTCAGGTGGGGGAAGAGGGTTGAACTTGTGGTGTTGCTGTGAGGTGAGCATGGGGTCAGCCACTTGGGACTCTTAATGTGAGCTTAACAAATCTTTCTTGATTTCAAACAAAAAATGGAAGGAAATCCTCCAAAGTAGTTTAGTTGTTGACTCAAGAGTAGTTCCTAATAAAATAGTGGAGGAAATATTTAGTTTCTTAGCAGGTAGAAGGGTGAGAAGGTCCATGGGGTTGGACAGATGGGTTCACATTCCTCTGGGTGTGGGGACCCTGGGGGTGTTGGTGCTGCTCACCGTGGCTTTCCCTGCAAGGATGGTGGCTGATCCTGACAACCCACTGGTGCTGGATATCCTGACTGGCTCTTCCACTTCCTACTCTTTCTTCCCAGATAAGCCCATCACCCAGGTATGTCCCCTTCCTTTCTCTCCTGTTTTGAGCTGTGCTTCCACAGTTTAGTCCCTCTAACTTCAGCTGCTTGTGAAAATCCTGGAGTGTTTTATGTCCTGATTGATTTTGAAAGGGTTGGGCTGTTGGGTGCTTTCTGATGTCGCCTTCCTCTCAGAATGCTGTCAGAATCCAATCCTATCCTGTCCTGCTTTTTCTCAGCTTCATGGTTACTCCTTAACTACAGCTGGTGCTACTACAGCCAGGCTGTCCCATCCCCCAGCAAACTCCTCTTTCTGTTCCCCCGTTGCTCTGCAGTACCCGCACGCGGTGGGGAAGAACACGCTGCTGATCGCGGGGCTGCAGGCGCGCAACAACGCCCGCGTCGTCTTCAGCGGCTCCCTCGACTTCTTCAGCGACGCCTTCTTCAATTCTGCTGTGCAGAAAGCGACTCCTGGCTCCAAGAGGTGCGTTGGCTTCCCTGGCTGAGGAATGTTTGGGGAGCGCTCTGAGGACCCAAGTCCTGGGAAACCGGCAACAACTGTTTGTGTTTTGGGAAAGAGCAGAAACCCTGAATTGAATTGGGGTGACACGTCCTGTGCTGTTGCAGAACAAAGCGCTTTGGAAAGCAGCTGCTTCCTTTAACCTCAGCTCAGTTTGTGTTGCTGTCACAACAGCACAAACCGTGTTTGTGGGGTATTTTCTCGGCTGTCTCAGCCTCCCTTGTTCCGCAGGTACTCCCAGACAGGTAACTACGAGCTGGCCGTGGCCCTGTCCCGCTGGGTGTTCAAGGAGGAAGGGGTTCTGCGCGTGGGCGCCGTGTCCCACCACCGAGTCGGGGAGCTGGCACCGCCCAACGCCTACACCGTCACCGACCTCGTGGTGAGGCTGCCAGCCTGGCGGGGCGGGGACAGGCGCTGGGGAACGCTGGAGCTTGGGGTGGGCTGAGACTCATCTTCAGGCATCGCTGGTTAATTTGTGCCAGGAGTACAGCATTGTGATCGAGAAGCTCGCTGACGGCAAGTGGGTGCCCTTCAATGGGGACGACATCCAGCTGGAGTTCGTGCGCATCGACCCCTTCGTGCGCACCTTCCTCAAGAGGAACGGTAGGGCCCCGTCAGGTTCCGCTCCAGAGGAGCAGGGGGTCCCCCTCAAGAGGAACAGGGGGTCCCCATCGCTGCCCTGGCCCCACACTGGGGGTGTTGTCACTTGTACAGCTTCTCGTGTCCCTTCAGCGTCACCCCGTCTCTCCCCCAGGTGGCAAATACAGCGTGCAGTTCAAGCTGCCGGACGTCTACGGCGTGTTCCAGTTCAAGGTGGATTACAACCGGCTGGGATACACCCACCTCTACTCCTCCACACAGGTAAGCCTGGGGAGTGAATCCCACCCTGTCCCAGGAGGAAAGGCTGCCCCAGGCTGCTGGACTGCAAGGGCTGCTCTGTCCCCTGCCAGGTGTCGGTGCGTCCCCTCCAGCACACGCAGTACGAGCGATTCATCCCCTCGGCGTACCCCTACTATGCCGGCGCCTTCTCCATGATGGTCGGCCTCTTCATGTTCAGCATTGTCTTCCTGCACATGAAGGAGAAGGAGAAATCTGACTGAGCTCCCCGTGGGAGCCTTTTCCTGGCTCCAGGAGGGCTGGGCAGTGCTCAGAGCCTCCCGTGGATCCGTGTGAGGACTGCTGGGTTCCGGATGCGCTGTGGGGCTGCATTGGGTCTTTTTTATTTCTACACCTGGGAGGTTACTGAGAATGAAAATTAAATTTTGGGGGGAGATTCTGTTGCCAAAGCGTCTCCAAACCCAGGACCAGACGCTTCCAGTGTTTACTGATGAGTTGTGATGTTTGCTTTGCTCCACTGTGGGAATGATTTGGGTTGGAATGATTTGGATTGGAGTTAGGTTGGAATGATTTGGATTGCAGATTAACTCCCAGTTCAAAATAAAGTCTTGTTCCTCTCACTCTGGATGGGAGCAAGGTGAATTAATGCCATGGGGCATTTGAATGCATTTGAATGCAAACACTGAGGGACTCACCAAAGGCTCAGCAGGGCCAGGGATCACCCCCAAGTGCACACTGAGAGGTCTAGGGGGAAAAAAAAGCTGGAAGAAGTGAAGTGGAGGAGCTAAAGGGGGGAGAGCTGTGAGATGGAGTGAGAGTGGCTTTTGGGGTGGACCTGGGCTGTTTTGACATGGAAGGAGGAGAAATGATGGGGTCAGAGGTACCAGTGAATAAAAAGATGAAGAAGGTGATGGGACCTTGGGGGGCAGAGGGTGGGGTGCAGGGATCTATGGGGATATTTGGGACACAGGGACACCCAGGGTGGGTCACAGGACCCCCGGGGGACACCTAGGAGCAGTGGAGCCCGGTGGGGCCCGGTAGGGACGCGGTGGAGCCCGGTGGGGCCCTGGGGACGGGGGTCCGGCGGTGACCTCCGGGCCCCTCTGGCCCCGCCCACGTGCCGGCGCGGGGAGGGGGCGGGGCCTCCATCCGCCGCTCTCTGATTGGCCGGGCGGCCCCGATTGACGTGCCCTCGTGACCGGCGGGGCGGGCACTTTGCGACGGCGGCGCTTGACGGCAGTGGCGGCGGCGGCGGCGGGTGCGGGTCCGGGCGGGGGCGGCCATGCTGCTCACCGTGTTCTGCCTGCGCCGCGACCGCTCCGAGATCACCTTCAACCTGCAGGTGGACGCCGACTTCGAGCTGCAGAATTTCCGCGCCCTTTGCGAGCTGGAGTCCGGTATCCCGGCGGCGGAGAGCCAGGTCAGGGCCTGCCCCCGCCCCGAGCGCCGGCGAGAGCCCGGCCGGTGCCCCCTTCGCCCGCAGGGTCGGGAGCAGCCGCGTCCCCCACGATCCGGTCCCGGGATCCGCCCCGGGCAGCTGGAGTTCGGGGTGGTGGGTCCCTCCCGTCCCTTCCCTCGCAGACCTTTCGGGTTTGGAGACAAACACCTCGGATTTCCCCTAAAATCCCCTCGGGAGGGCTCCGAGTCCCCGGTTACTTGTGGTCCCTCCGGGAAGGGCTCGGTCCGCGCCCGCCGTGCAGCTGGAAGGGAGAAAATAACGTGGGTTTGTTTTCGTTTGTTTTCTGTGGCGGTTTCGGAGGAATTTGATGCTTCAGCGGAGCAGGAATTGAGCGAGGGGAGCAGAGTCGGAGCGTGGGGAAAGTGGTGGCTCGTGGGCTCCTCAAACCGCAGGAAACGGGGCTGAAATGTTGGGAAAGGGTTTATTTATCCCATCAAACCATCAAAGCCCTGCCCGGGCTGGGGCGGAGAGGGCACATGGAGTCCTTTCCCCCCTTTCTGCGGCAGGTATGGGGACAGAGCCGGCACAAGGATCGGGGTTCAGGGCTCGCTCGGGTGCAGGAGCGTGGCCGGGCTGCGTGGGGGGCTCTGGACCATCTGGCTGGGCTCTGCTCGTGTTCTGGGTTCAGTCCCGAGGTTCCGGCTGTTCCTCCCCGTTTCTCCTGGGCAGGGCGGTGTCGGCTCCGTTTTTCGTCTCCGGTCATGCCTGGCAGAGTTTGTGGAGTTTAGCGGCTTTTGCTTCCCGAGCCTTTTCCCAGTCTCAATTAACAAAGTGCGTTTCCAGCCAAGCCGGGATTAGTCAGTGCTGGAAGAGCTGCTGCAGGGACAGCCCTGGAGCTCTGGTGTCCCTCAGCCTTTGGCTTTCTCTCTGCCTTGGGACAATCTTGTTTTTTTAGAATGGGAGGTTGGTGAGGAGAGAGAGACAGCCTCAGAGCAGGGGTAGGAAATCCAGGTGGAGTGGATTCTCTTTTAGGAAAAAACATCTTGGTTTTGGGCAAGTGGAAAGGGAGAACCCACCTCACACAAAGGTTCTGTGCTCCAGCAGCCCTCCCCTGGCTGTGTCACAGCCACCAGTGAGCTCCCAGACCTGGGGACAGCCCCTGTGTGGGGATTCTGTGGTGCCTGTGACACATCCAAGCATGAACTGGAGCATAAACTCCTCGCTGTCACCTTTGTCCCTTGTGTTGCGGTGACCTGCAGCTCCGGGGCTGGTTTGGGATAACGAGGGGTCACTTCTCTGTGCATTTTTTCCAGGAGTTCCCTACAGTTTGAGTTTTTCCAGCCCAGCTGACCTGTGTGGGGTGTGGGTGCTGCCAGCCCCAGGCAAGGGGAGCTGTGCTTTTGTAGCTACCTCTGCCTTCCTTCTGCTCATCCATCTGCCTCTCGTGCATCATCCTGTGCTGCGGCGTGTTTTCCAGGCAGTTATTTATTGCTCCTCTCTTCTCTTTCTGCCTGGGGTTTTGAGGACCTTCAGTGGGGAGAACAGGGTGGACACCAGAGGAATTTCCCCATGGAAAGGAGCTCAGGCCTCGGCAGGGGCTGCCCAGGGAGGTTTGCAGTGCCCATCCCTGGAGGTATCCAAGGAAGGGCTGGACATGGCACTCAGGGCTCTGGGCTGGGGACAGGGTGGGGATTGCACCTGGTGATTTTGGAGGGCTTTTCCAAGTTATAAAGATACAAGTTATCAGTGAAGCAGCTCCTTGTGTGGAAGGATTTTGCATTGTTAAACCACAAATAGGCAGTTTTACATTTACCAAACTTGGCTGTTTTCTGCCCTTTTTCCTCAGCCAAGGTGAATGTTGCATCGAAGGTGCTGTGCTGGCACTAGAGAGGATGAATTTCATTGTAAGGGTCATGCAGGGTGGAGTAAAGCACTCAGTATGTGGAGGAGGGCTAATCCAGCCTTGTTGTCTGGTTTGGGCAGTGAATTCCAGGTGCTGCAGTTTGGGGTGGGGCAGGGAGCTGTGAGGTGTCTGAGGAACAGCTGTGGGCACAGGTCTGTGAGATAACAGAGGCTGGTGGCTGTGGTGATAAGAGGAGCTGGGTGAGGCAAGGAGAAATAATCTGATTTCCCAGTCTCCTCCACACAAGCAAGGCCGTGGCTTTCTGGGAGAAAGGACAGGAGGCTCTCAGCAGAGCCACACTCTTCATTCCTTCCCTTCATTTATTTTCTCTCCGTGCCACACTCGGGAATATTTGATGGGCCCGGGATCTGGGTTGATTGATGGCTGCAGGTGGTATCCAGCACTCCTGGCTGGGGTTCCCTGCTCCACGGGAAGGTTCTGCCCTCCGGCATCGCACACATGAATCCGTCAGTGCCTGCATCCCCGGCTGAGTCACCTCCAGAAGAGCCCGTGTCTGGTGCCTGCCAGCCGGCAGAACTGCCACAAACCAGACAATCAAAAGGCAGCAAAATCCAATCAGTTTGTTTTAAGAGTGGAGCAGAATGGGTCAGGAGTGGATTAATCTGTGCTGCTAATGGACATGGCGCGAGTGCCAGGCGCTTAATTCATTGTCTGGGATGTAAGGCCGAACGCTCATAAATCCAATCCCAGCGAGATGACAGAGGTAAAGCCTCACTTAAACTGATTAACTTGTCTCTTCCAGAGTGTCTGCAAAGGGAATGTGCCATTTCAGATTTGGGTGTGCTGCTGGGATTTATGACCCACTGGCTGTCGCTGCGGCGGCGCCGACTCAGGCCAGAAACGTGAGAGGCTGTGCCAGGCTCTGCCAGCACCAGCTGCCCTTGGTGCTGCCGGTGGCCTGGGGTAGAGGCCACTTCCAAACAGCTGCACGTGGGCCCTGAGGGGGACCTGCGTGTGAGGCAGTGCTGAGGCTGCACACTGTCGTGCTGGGGAAAAATCTCGTGCCTAGTTCCATCGTGTGTTTGTTTTTCTGGTTCTCTCATTGGTGCCCTGTGAGGTTCTGGTCATTTCTGTTCCTCCTGCCTTGTCTTGTCTTGCCTTGCCTTGCTGCTGTGCTACTGCCAGGTGCTACAGGCAGAGTCTGTGTTAGATGCTGAAGTGGCTGGAATGAAGCAATGGAAGTCTTTAGTGTCAGCCAGACCTTAAGACAGGTCACGATTGGTTTTTTGGGATCTTGTTGGATCTGCTCCCTGTGATAGCATCAGGCAGAGCCACAGCCCATCCACACCAGGAATGCGAAAGCTTCTCCCACATGGCTTGGCCAGTCCCAACCTGTGGGAAACATGTTGTTGCTGAACTGGCCTTTTCCAGCCCCAAAGAGACGGGGTTTGGCTAAACAATGTGATATTTGTGAAACTGGATCGTGTGCCTGAGGGGTTTAGGCCAAGTTCTCCATACTCTGGGCTGCTGCCAGGGCAGGAGGCGGCTGAGCCGATCTGCCTGATCTCGCTGTGCTCCACTGATGGCACAGAAACCTTTGTATTGCCAGATACCATTGCTGGGGACCTCTGTTCCAGTTTATGTTACATTTTGGGCTTTCCTACAACTCAGGGCCTCTGTAGGTATTACAGGTCTGATGTTCATGGAAACGTTCTGTGGGGATTATTCACCTTTATCTCAGTGGGTTTATGTTTGGTCTGTGGACCCCCTGTTAAACCAGGTTATCAAAACAGAAATGGATATGACTTTGTGTTTTGTAGTCACAAGAAGTGAATTCCCTGCATGGCCTGGTGGCAGTCTCAGGAGCAGAGCCTTTGGGTGCTCGGAGTCTGGAGAGTTGCATCACTGGAGTGAACTGGAAAGCACTGAGCTAATGACTGAGGTCCCTGTAAAACTGGTTATTCTGGGGAGCAGTGCTGTGGGAAGAGGCAGAATGAAGGATATAGGGCTGGATTATCCCTGGATTGGTCTGCACTTGGTCCAGAGTCAGGGGGTGCTGGGGCAGGGAACGCTGCAGAAAACGTCCATGGCTTGTGTAATGGTAGAGTTTGGAGTTTGGGAATGTGGACAGACAGTCCCAGTCAAGACTTGCTTCCCTGTAATGATCTTGGCCTCTGATCAGGAGAGACTGGCTCTTCTCCGTGGTGCCAGCTGTTAAACCACAGCTGGATTTCAGCAAGACCAGCCCCATGCTGTCCAGCCATGAGTGTTTGAGGCCGAGCCTGTGAGGACATCACACCTTCCCTTCTGAGACTTGAGACAGATCCAGAGGATTTACTGGAATGTTTGTGGTTTTTTCTCCTATAACAAAATAACATCTTGCACTTTTTAACTTTTTCTCTGCTTGGTGTGGTGCTGGTGGCTGTCCTGGCACAGATTGTTTATGCGGAGCGGCCGCTGACCGACAACAACAGGTCCTTGGCTTCCTATGGCTTGAAGGACGGGGACGTGGTGATCCTGCGCCAGAAGGAGACGGTGGAGCCACGGCCTTCCATGCGCTTCCCAGGTGAGAAAGGCTCTGTGCCAGCACTGCCTGAGCCTGCAGAGATTCATCAGCACTTACCCAACACCAGCTCCTGTCAGCATCCTTTAGCACCTTCTGCACAAAGTGCTGAGGGAGGGAGCGTGGCTGGAGTGAGTCGGGGGCTTGTAAATGACCCACAGGGCTTCTGATTCAGTGTTTTATTCTGAGGAAGCCAATACCATTTTACTGTTCCTTTGGGGAATGTGGAGGCACTGAGTGGAGAGGTGACTGGTTCAGAACAGGCTTGGTAAAGGTGGCTGAGTTTCCCTACAAGTGCCTATTCCCTTCCTGCTGGATGTGATGGCAGAGGCGTGTGAGTGGCTCAGACCCAGGAACAGCCTCTGTGCAGGTATGTCCTGAACCTGTCCTGTGGCACGTTCCCTGGGAAGCCACATCTTGCCAAACTTAGTGGCTTAATCGTGTGTGCGTGCCAAAGGCTCTTCCGAGAATGCCTGAGTGGAGCCCTGCACCTCTGTCCTACCTTCCAGAGCCACTCCTTGTAAATCCCAGTCATAAAATATCCCTAGAAAGGGTGCCACAGGCTGGGAAGGGCGTGGGAGCTTTGCTGAGGTCCTCATCCTGCCTCAGCTGGAGGATGGGTACCTGCAATGCAGGTCTGCAGGAATGGTACTCCTTTTTTTTAACCCAAGAGACTCCGAAGTGCCTCAGATCCAGTGGGTTTAGCCCTGCAGAGTCTCTCCATGAGGGATTCCCATTTGTGAAGCTGGGAATAACTAGTCAGCAAGTGCATTTCAGGGGATTAAAAATGGGGCAGACAGGCGAGACCAGTTATGTAAATGCAGCAGCGTTGCTAACCCAGTAACCCTGGGACATGGCTGCGCTTCCGACACGAACCGCTGCTCAGGGAATCTGCTCTCACGCAGCATCGAGGGCAGCTCGGCCTTTCCATGGGTTTTCCAGCAGAACTGCAAGCACCAACAGCTCTGCTCTTGCTTTCAGGTCTGCCCAGGATAGATTTCAGCAGCATCGCCGTTCCCGGGACGTCCACGCAGCAGCAGCAGCAGCCCCCGGCGCAGCGCCCGCGCCCTTCGCCCCCGGACGCGCCCCCGCTGGCTCAGGGCCTGGAGAACCCAGCGCTGCTGCGGGAGATGCTGCTGGCCAACCCCCACGAGCTGTCCCTGCTCAAGGAGCGCAACCCGCCCCTGGCCGAGGCCTTGCTGAGCGGGGACCTGGGTGAGCTGGGCCTGCAGCTGGGTGGGGTCGGCTCCGGCAGAGGCAGCCCCGGGTGTTCGAGGAGCTGGGATGAGCTGCAGGTTCTTTGATGGTGCAGATGAAAGCTGCCAGTTGGGAGCACTCAAGGCAGAGTTCTGCCATTTCTGGGTGTATTTCTCCTGCTTGGCATCTTTAATATCCTCTTTAATGTCCTCCTCAGAAATATCAGGTGCACAGATCATTTGGATGTTCGTGAACACAAGTGACTCAGCTCCTGATTTTTACTCTAAGACACTCCTTACTGCACATTTTCCAGTGAAGGTGCTGTGTTTGCTGCATCCCAGATCCTGCAGCACACTCCAAACCCAGCTCTGTGCATAGTGATCACGTGCTGTGGAAGTGAACTGCAGAAAGAGAGAGGGAATGGAACAAGGAAATGGTGTCTTTTGGGAACTTTCTCAATAGAAATTGTCATAAATGTTTAAGTTTTTGTTAATCTCAGAAATGTCTGTGTTTTGGGCACAGTTGAAATCTCATCCTTCAATTCCTCTGCAGCTGATGTTGGTCCCTTGTTCTTCCTGTGGTGAAAGATTTGAACTCTGGTGCCCTTTAGGTATGAAAAGAGAGAGGAGTTTTGGGCAGCAGCAAATGAGCTCCTGAACCTCTGCAGGATGTGTAGCTGGGAAATAAATCCTGTTGAGTGAGGACAAATAAGTTAAGAGAAGGAGCTTCTAGCAGGAGATTTTATCCACTCTCAGGGTTACACCTGAGTGATTTTTGTTAGAGGAAACCAGAGAGGAATTTCCATGGATGTTGTCAGCCTGTTTTGTTTTGAACTCTGCCTTTAGTTGATCTCCAGAGCTGAAGGTACATTCTTGGTACTCTCAGGCTTTTCCACACATCTTGCATGTTTTCCCCATCACCCCAAGCAGGGGTGCTGCTCTTGGCACAGGAAGGCAGAGGTTAAGCCCAAGGCACCCAGAACTGGCTCCTCTGCTGCTCTGCCTGGCCTGTGCCCATCAAGCTCTGACCCAGATGTGCATTTTCAGTCCCAAGCTGCCGCATTGGGCTTGCAGGAGGAAGTGGTTTGGGCTGGTTCTGCCCTTGATGTGCTGCACTGCTGCTGCTGGGAGTGTTTGGGCACAGATCCAGCTCAGCACCAGCTTGGATTCCCAAATGTCTGCATAGATCCGTGCCCTGTGCTGTGCTGGATGAAGGCACCTGCTGTACAGAAGCCTGATTTCAAAAATCCAAGAGTCAAATATACCCAATGCCTCCCTGAGCACATAACAGCCTTTGAATCAGAGCTGATTCCTGGGAATGGCATCTCTGGAAGCAAACCCAAACCTTCCCTGTGTGCAGACCTGCACAGACTGCCAAGTCCTTTTGGGGATGTACGTGCTCCCATTCAAGTAGTAAAAAGTGGCCAGAGGCCATCCAGAAAGAAGGAATCTAAAAACTGTGGTCTTAAAATGGGCATTTAGACCTGGCTAACACCTCCTGCTTCCAGTGGTAGGCATTCAGCTTTAGGGATTATAATCCTTGGTTTTGCCACGTTCCTTGGGTTTGAAGGAAGTTTTGTCATTAGCTTTTGTGTGGTTTTTTAAAATCTTTTTCCCTATAAAAATGCATGTGCCAGGAAATTGAGTTTGATTGTGCAGTGTTTGGGTAGAGACATGAGGAGAGCGAGCTCTTTTCATCTCGGCAGGTTCCCAATTTTGCTGCTGATCCTCTGAGGTCCATCCGTGCTGTCCTCAGACGAAGCTTTTTTCTGTGTGCTGCTGAGTCTGTTCCTCAGCTGGCATCAAAAGAAGCGTTTGCTGTGCCAGAATTTGATTTGCAAGAGTAATTTCCAGTAAAAAGCATTTCTTTATCTCCTTGTTCCCTGCAGAGAAATTCACTAGGGTGTTGCTGGAGCAACAGCAGGACCGAGCCCGGCGCGAGCAGGAGAGGATCCGGCTCTATTCCGCTGACCCCTTTGATCTCGAGGCACAGGCCAAGATAGAAGAAGACATAAGGTAACAAAGCAAGGGCTTGGAGCAGCCTGGGATAGTGGAAGATGTCCCTGCCTGTGGCAGGGGGTGGCACTGGATGAGCTTTAAGGTTTCTCCCAACCCAGACCATTCTGGGATTGCCTGATATGAGGTGACAGCACTGTTGTCTGTGCGTGTGATGTCAGCTGCCTGAGCTGGTCCACTCTGGAGCACTTGTGGAAAGCACATCTTCTCTTGAGAGGTGTGAGTCTGGTGCCTGGGGCGTGTTTGGAATCCGAGAGCTGGCTGGTGCTGTCTCCCAGCTGAGCTCTGCACCACAACACAGCGATGTTTCTCCCGGCTGCTCCTGAGATTTGGTTTTGCATCCTGATAATTGTTCTGTGTCTGGCTAATTCACTGATGAGAGGTTCTGTAGAAATGCATCCTTGCTCATCAGCTCACTCCCTCTTGCTGCCTTCCAGATGTAATTGTGTTGGGCTGAGGCTTGATTTCTTCAGCTGAGTGCTAAATCCTGGGCTCGGTTCATGGCTGTTGGTTTTCCCCTGATAACAAAGTGCCTGTCTGGTACAGACCCATTGTTGGTCAGAACCAGAATTCACTGGTGATAGGAGTGGTCTTACATTACAACTGACAAGGTGTTGGTGCCAGATAAACACTCAGCAATGCAGAAAACAGACATTTGTAAATAGCCAAATGTTGCTCAGAGGCACAGGAACGCTTCCCTTCTTCCTTAGATGAGGGACAGATAAAGACAGCAGCTGTTGGGCTGAGCCATCCCCAGATTTCACACCCCACTCAGTGACAAATGAAATGGCATCAGAATTAAAGCCTTTTCCCATTTTTGGGGGAGATAAAGCTGTTTTGGATGCAGTCACTATGGGTGCCCATCACTTCCAAGATTATTCTGGGGCTGTGAGGGATTTCTTGCAGAGCATTTTTTCTGTCAAATTTGCACCAAGGGCTGGTGCTCGTGTTCTTTTTGCCATTTTGCTCACCTCCCTCCTTTCCTATGCCTGGAAAAGATACCAGGGAAACCAAAGGATTTTAATGTTCAGCTGCTGTGTGGGATTCCAGTGATGTAGCTATTGCCAGCATCTTTGTGTACTCTCAGCATGACTAATGAATCCACAGGTTTTTTGCTCTGAGCCCTCCAGGTTAATGTGGATGGCAGGTTCCTGTTGGCAACACAAGGCTGTCAGGAGCTGAGGTGTGAGTTAGGCAGGGATTGGAGGGGGCAGTGGCTGCTGGGGAGTGACTCAGTGTCTCTGGACTGAGATCATTCCTAGCATTCAGCTCCCAGGTCTGTGTTTCACTAAGGAAGCAGCCTTTGCTGTGGTTTAAATGTGTGTTTGTAAGGTGAGCAGCAGCAGGTGGGATTTCCAGGTCTGTCTGTGAGTCAGAGCGATGTTACAAAGTCTGGTAGACATAAATATTTTGATTTTTCTCTCTCTTCTCCACAAAACTCAGGCAACAAAATATTGAAGAGAACATGACGATAGCAATGGAAGAGGCACCTGAGAGCTTTGGGCAAGTGGTGATGCTCTACATCAACTGCAAAGTCAATGGACACCCTGTGAAAGCCTTTGTGGACTCAGGTGCTTTCTCCACACTCTGTCACTGAGGGCAACAGTAAACATTCCAGTAGTTTTCCCAAAGAATCCTATAATAAAGCACTGCATGACAAGATTTTAGAGCACTTTACTGAGCCCTGAGCACAGCCTGGGTGAGCAAAGCAGATTGTTGAAAGAAGCAGTGTGGGAACACCCTGGATTAGAGCTCCTGGGAGTTTCTGGGACCTCCATGCCTGGAGGGTCACTGCCACATGTGTGTGTGCTACCCCATTTTGCAGACAGGGATTTCACCTTTAATGTGGTGGCTCCCATCCACACCCTGCAAGGGGAAGTTCTTGGGGTTGTTCCATCCCTGTGTGTGGGCAGCCAGGTCAGCACTGTGGGGTTCACAGGAAGCCTGTATGCCCTGGGGCAGGTGGGTTTCCCAGCCACTGAGTGCTGGATCTTAAGCCCTTCCAGGAGAAAATGAAAGTTTATGCTGAGGATTTAACATGAGGTGTGTTGCTGGTAGGTGCCCAGATGACCATCATGAGCCAAGCCTGTGCTGAAAGGTGCAACATCATGAGGCTGGTGGATCGGCGGTGGGCTGGCATTGCTAAGGGTGTTGGGACACAGAAAATCATTGGCAGAGTGCACTTAGGTAAGTACTGGCATTTTTGGGGCAGCTTTATCAGGGCGTGACTGCATTACCTGCAGTCTTGGCACTGAGGATTGGTGCTTTGTTAGGAGATCCTGCAAAGTAAAATCAAAGTGCATCTGCAGTGTGTTTGTCTTGGGCATTCTTGGGAACTCTGTTTTCTGTCTCATTTAATGCTGTGTTTTAATGGCATTACTGTAACACTTTGAGGTGAGGGAGTCCCAGCTCCTCACATGTACAGGACACGTTTGGGGGCAAAACCCAAGGTGAATGTGGAACACCCCCCCTGTTTCGGCTGGGACTGCTGAGCAGGGTGAGCTACTCAGGAAAGGTTCCAGCACAGGACAGTGTCTGCTCTTCCTTTGGAAGGAGAAGCTCTCTGTGCACCTTTTCTGGATGGAGGACATTGTCCTTATTACTGAAAAATCAATTCTGTTTGCTGTTGCTGCTGCTTAGACTTGTGCTCTAATAATCTGTTTGCAAGCCCTTAAGCTTGGAGGGTCAGGGAAACAGGACTCAAGGTTCTTAGGCACATCAGCTTTTAAAAGAATTAATCTGGGACCATGGCAGGCCTGGCAGTCCTGAGGCTTGCACAGGGCCAGACATTCTGTGCCCAAGACAGTGCATCAGAGTGTTGGTTTCAGATCCACCCAGACCTTTCCCTGGAGGTGGAAGAGCAGAAAGCTCCATTTTGTTGTGCTGAAGTGGGAATTTCTCTCCCTTGTGTTTCAGCTCAGGTGCAGATTGAAGGGGATTTCCTGGCGTGCTCCTTCTCAATCCTTGAAGAGCAGCCCATGGACATGCTCCTAGGACTGGATATGCTTAAGAGGCATCAGGTATCAAAATTTCTTTTGAAACAATTACCTGGCTCTTGCAGGTTTAGTGAGAAGTGCAACATAAATGCCTCTCCTGTGAGTTTGTAGGATTTTCCTGGGGAGAGTTGACGGTGGATTATTTTCCTGCCTGGAAGCACAAACACTGCATCCATCAGGGACAGCTCTAGGGTGTCTGGCTGCTGCCTGGAGCTCTTTGCTCTGATCACAGATGTGCAGAGCTTTCCAGCTGAATGATTTATTGAGTCAGACAGGGCCCTTTGGTTGGAGCTGATACTTCTGGCCCACCCTCACCTGCTGTGAGCCGCTCCCGTTGGAGGCAGATTGCCTGACCTCGAGTCTCCCTTTCCCTCTGGGAGCCGCCTGGCTCCCCGCAGGCCCCTGATGTGGCGATGCTCTTTTGCAGTGCTCCATTGATCTCAAGAAGAACGTTCTGGTGATCGGCACCACGGGCTCCCAGACCTCGTTCCTGCCCGAGGGCGAGCTGCCCGAGTGCGCGCGGCTGGCGTACGGCGCGGGGCGCGACGACGTGCGGCCCGAGGACATCGCTGACCAGGAGCTTGCAGAGGCAATACAGAAATCCGTAGAGGAAGCAGGTACCGGCAGGAGCCCAGCTGAAATAGGAATCTGTGCTTTTTATTTTTTTGCTGCATGTCAGGATGTCTGTGAACAGTTCTCCTTCCAGTTCCTGGGAGCAGCATCAGCCATGAAGGGATGGAGAGAAGGGGCTTTATCCTTGCTTGTGGCCTCTGAGTGCACTTCTGTCTTCCTTTCTGGGCTGCAAAACCTGCACAAAGGCACTTGGGGCTGTTTGCTGGTTATTTTGTGCTCTCCCTGCAGCTTCCCACCTGCGGTTTCCTGGCTTTCAAGGTGTGGAGGTTAATGGTTGTCTGTGGCTGGGATTGTGCTGTAGTGCCCAGCAGGGATGTGGCTCAGCTGTGGTGCTGCTGCAGCTTTGGGGAGGCTCCCAAAACCTTGCTCTTATTGGCTGCACCATGTAAAAATAGAGCAGCTGGAGCAGTGACAGAAGTTCATGACAATTTTTAGAATTCGCACTATTTCAGCATTTTTCCCTGGAATGGTGCTCGTGCCTTTGGAGGGGGAATTGCTTCCTTGCAGTTGCTCTAAGGTTCAAAAGCTGAATTCATGTCCTCAGCCTTAAATGTGACCTGCTTTGAGAACTTAACCCTCCTGCAGTTTTGTTCCCAGTATCCCTGGAGTCCAAACACTGCACAGATGTGGTGGCTACGTGGAGCTTTGCTAGCTGCAAAATTTAGTGAAGTGATTTTATTTTCAGGCAAAATAGCTGAAAGCTGAGCTATGAGACAAAAACAGTCTGAAACTCAAATTTTCTGTTCAGCTCCTCCCTTAATTCAGCTTTTAGCTGAAGGGGAAATTCATTATTTTTCCCTCCTGTTCCAGAGAAGCTGTGAATACCTCAGGGTGTATTCCTTAAGCCTTTTCCAAAACTTCTAAAGATAACATTTTATATCCAAGAGTTCTCTAGAGACCTTTGAGTTTTACTGCTCATTTTTTCTCTGAAAGAACGCAGTAAATTCTGCTTCCTACACACATGTAGAACTCTTTGCTGGGTCAGGTTTAAGCTGATCATGTTTTCTTGCTAATTTTTGACTCTAGTGTGCCCATATATACATATCTAGTTGAAATGCACTGAAATTTTTTTTTAATATTTCCCAGTTACTGTTTGACAGCCCAGAGAGTAAACAGTTTGTTACAAATAATGAAGTTGATAACATTAAGGGGAACACAGGACTGCACTTAGTGCTCCCTTTGGCCAATTTTCTTGAATGTAAGATTTCCAGAAAAGTCAAAAACCTCAGAAGGAAAGTCTGGTTTTAATAAACCAGTAAGAAGCAGTTTAAATGTGCGACTTTTCTAGCCAAATTTGAATGTCTATTAACTGAAGTTGCAGCCAGTAGAGAGAAACACAAACATGGGTTTGACCTTGTGATTGTGTTTTGATGTCGCTCAGGCTCAGGAGCTTGGGCTCTTGTCTGTTCCCACAGCCTGGCAGGTGTAAATATTAGTTCTGTTCCTGTTAAAACCTGGAGCCTGATGGAGCCTGGGTTAGCTTTTGGAATAGACTTCCACTTTGAATGAGGCTTTGCATATGTTACAGTTGGTTGAAAGAGAACTAAATAACAAGCAAACCTCAGCCCAAACTATGAGTCTTTATAATAAAAGCATTTTAGACAAGGTTTTTAAACAGAAAAGTGCCAGAAATGTCTTAAATCCAAGCTGCTTATGTACTACATATGGTTCTTAGGACCATGAGGCTTTGTTCAGGCTGGTCAGCACTTGGACACTTCCCGTTGATGCTGAGCCCTAGAGGAATGTAAAAGATTTATGGGAATAGGAAATCCATTTTGTGTGTTCACTTAATGCTCATAGAACACCAAGGCACAGAACTAAAGTGGCTCTTGTTCAGATTGCCTGTGACAGTCCTGACAGTTCTAGACACAGTACCAGCCTCTGGCCCATAGGCTTTTGTTGGCTGTATCCTAAAATGTCAGCACATTCTCTCTTTCTCTCTTCCAAAACTTGAGTTGCTACTAGGTGGTACCAAGAAAACCAGGAAAGGAAAAACCAGAAAACGGAAGAAGAGCAGAAAGAGAATGTGATGCAGCTCCAAAGAAGCTCAGCTCCCCGCAAGACGTGTGTTCTTTTATAGCAGCAGGAATTTTTGCTGGCTTCCAGGAGATGGTACAACACAAATGGCTGCCTGCACCTGGAAGCTATTAAAGTGCTTGTTTTGAGTGCACCTGGATTATTCCTGAACTTTATTTAATCCCTTGAAGCCCACTTTGGGGAACCTTATGATTGCTGTCAGCTGCCTTGCTGGTGATTAGCACCTATGGAAGGCAGCTGAGGTGGTGGTGGAGTCCTGGTGGGGTTCACTGTGATCCAGGACTTGCATGTCCTTTTTTACCTCTGAGGACTTGATGCTCTTTTGTGCCAGTTTCCCACCACTGGGGAATCGGTGATCATGGAGGATTGACAAACCTGGCAGCAGAACTGGAGCTGTTTTGCTGAGGAGGAGGTGAAGGCAGGCAGTTCATCCCACACACACCTTTTCATCCAGGCAGCCTCAGTCCAAATCACTGCCACCACAAACAACTCAGGCTGTTCCTGGTACAGAGAGGAATTTATTCCTGATGGAGCACGTTGCAGGGAAGAGTTTGTTCCTGGTTTTAGATGGATCAATATCCCTGGTGGGGCTGGGACTCCACACCTGTGGCTACCTGAGGAGAAGGATGACACTGAGGAATGCTTGGCAGAAAACCTGCTCCTGCTGCTACCTGAATGCAAATCCCTAATGTGTCTGATCAGACCCTTATTAACGATCCAGCAGCTCAGAAGACAGTTCTGCTTCCTCCCTCAAGGGTTGGTTTGGGAGCACAGAGCATGAACGTGATCATTCCATATAGAAACAGAAAGAAATCCCTCTGGTTTTCATCCATATCCTCTGTCACAAAGCTCTTTGCCACCCTTAGGAAAAATGAGTGGCACCTTAGAGCAGTGGGTGGTGTCATGGCAGGTACTGCACTGGTTTTAGTTCAGAGAATTAAAGGAACAAGGCTGAGGACAGAAAAGCAGATTGCTGTTGTGGAATTTAAAGGGAATCATGGCTGGAGGTGTAGGCATGGCAAGCTGTGCCCCAGTACTCCTGTTAAGAGACTCCAGGAAAACCAGTCTTGTGTGTTTAAGACCTCTGGGTTTGGGAAAGGGCAGCAAATCACAGAGCACAGAGCTTGGGTGTGTGATCATGGGCAGACAGGACTGTGGTGTCGGGACATGTGCTCCTGCAGAGGTCGTGTGAGTGATTTAACAAGTGCAAGAGCACTGATACATCAGCAAGATCAGACTGTCAGCAAGATACAGTCACTTAATCTCCCCTGATAACCACAGCCAGTGTCTGGTGCTTCTGATAGAGATCTGCAATTCATCTGCTCTCTGTGAGGACAAGGAAGCAGCAAGCTGGGCTTGACTTCTGGCTGCTCCTCATTTGCTTTGCTCTTCCCAGCCTCGGGCAGCAGTTCTTCTGGGGGATTTCCTTCCCCCTGCAATCTGTACACTTCCCTTTTGCAGACAGCTGGTACTTGGACACCTTCTCTTGGGTCTGATGGCACTGCTGGGAACACAACCCAAGAACTGTGTTGCCATCTCAGTTCCCATATCCCTGAAATGTGTCTCCTGAGTATCAGCAGCCAAAGGGAGAACAGATGTGTACAGCCCTAGACACATGTATTATACTGTGTAGAGTTTACCAAGTGTCTGGTATCACCCAAAGACTGCTCTGTGGCATAGACAGTACAGAACAGCCTTTAAATTGTGCTCTGGCAGAGTTACTCTTGCCTTGATGTGCCAATCTGGCCAGGCAGAATCTTCCTGGGAGGCAGGAGCTCCTGCAGCCTTCATGCCATTGTGCTGGACAGGAGGGGAGCTGTGCAGGACTGTAACCATGCATGGTGTGTGCTCTGAATGCTAACACAAGTTTGGTGTGTTTGTTTCCTAATCCAAACAGAACGTCGGAAGCCTTGATGCATGTAGTGTGTGTTTACTGCAGCTGGAGTGGGCCACAGACCAGGTATTTAGAGCCACCTGTTCCAGTTTGTGCTGCCACGGTGTGAACGGTGCTTCTGCTGTGTCCTGACTGCTCCTTTCCTTCTGTTTTCCATAGAGAATAGTGACAAAGAAACTACCTCACTGGAAATGCCCTCATTACCAGCTTCTGATGGGTTTCAAAATCCAGTCCAGTCTTCAGGACTAAATTCCAAGATCTGTAATCCCACAAATCAATTACTTGATCGTTCTGTCTCTGCCCCTGCTTCAATTTGCTCATCTGAATCCAGCCTCACAGAGCCCATTGATCCTAGAGCCGTCAAGACTTCTGACTCTTCACCTGAACACCAGATAACCCCAGAAAAAGAGCATCCTCTGGTATTACAGCATCATTCCAATAGCTCTTCCTCAACAAATAATGACCCCTCTTCGCACACTGGAGATGGAACCTGCTCCAATCCAGCTTGCCTTTCACAGAAGACACTCAAAGAAGCATTTAGTGCTGACATTTTAAAGGAATGTAATGCTAAAAGACAAGATCATGGTCAGGAACTTCCTCTGGAAGTGGCAAAAGTCAATTTGGCTGATGCTGCTGCCAAGCACAGGCAGGATAAAGATGTCTGTCTGTCTTCAGAGCAGGAGCAAAAATATGAGCTTCCTACAGACCATCGGATGTGCAAAGAGCCAGAAAAGGAACATCTTGAGGAGCAAACTGAGACAACTGACCCAGAACCTCCTAGCTGTGTTGGTGGGGTTGAGAAACCTGCTGTGGCAGAAGCCAAACAGCCAGAAAATCCTCCCATGGAAATGAGAGCTGGACTGGAGAGAACAGGTCTTTCCTGTGTGAAAGGGAGTATCCAGCTGTCAGCTTCCTGTAGCCATGTGCACGTGGAAGCCTCCATGGAAATAGATGCAGTGGAGCAGGCTGCAGCTGAAGTGCAGAGCTCAGCAAGGCAGCAGGGGCAGCAGACTGAGAACAGACATGTATCCAACCTCAGCTCAGAGGCCTTCTCCATGGAGGTGGAGTTGCTGAAGTCTCCGTCCTTGAGTGATCCACTCTCCACCAGTGATGTCCTGCAGTCTAAAAGCACTGGTGAAATCCCTGCAGATTATCATGAGTCGGCTAATTTGGCAGCAGACAGCTCTTCCCCTTCCAGCACCCAACAGCTGGACACAGATCCAGGAAGACCTTCAGAAGAACCATGTTTCCCTCTAGCATCAGCCTTGAAAGAGCTTCACAAACTCTTGGTTATCAGTCGGAAAGGAGAATGCAAGATCCTTGCCTCTGAAGTCTCCCAGCTGGAAATGGTTCCCAGAGAGCCAGCAGTGCAGCAGAAGGGGCTTCCTGAAGGTGAGCAGGAAGGCTCGGATCCAGCCAGCCAGGAACAAAGCTGTTCCTCTGCTGAGGTGAGGTCTGACCCTGGAGGAGCAGAGGGGAGCCAGCCTTGTGATTCTGGCAAAGAGCACATCAGCACCCTGCCCATCAGTCCTGGGCAGCCTGTGCTCAGGGGAGGTGCTTTAGAGGGGCAGAAGGGTTCAGGTAAGAGCGATGTGGTCATGCTGAAGTCTGCAGCCACCTCTGGCCAGCAGCAGAGCCCAGAGCAGAGGGAGGTTTCGGCAGGAGGTTCTCATTCTCAGAGTCCACCTAGTCCAACTCTGGAGCAAAGCACACCAGTTTCCTCCACACCTGCTTCAGATGAAGGAGCACCACAGGACACTCGGAGCCTGTTCACAGGAGCACCTGGGAGAAGAAGCAGTGCTGTTCCTGCAGGTCTGTGGCCGGTGGGTGGGAGTGAGGAACCACGGCTGAGCCCCCCAGCTGCCTACACCAGACTGACCACAGGGGCTTCTCCACGCCCTGCTTTCCCCGAGGGTGATGTCGACCGGATCCTTAGTGCTGGTTTTACCCCACAGGAAGCTCTCCAGGCCTTGGAACAAGCGGGTGGAAATGCAGATCTTGCTCTTCTCATTTTGCTAGCCAAGAGCATTGTTGTTCCCACATAACTGTGGAAGAGGGAGCTGACTGGGGGATCTTTTCTTCTACAGGAATATCTCAATTGCACACCACAATGGACGAGCAGAATGTTGAGCCAGATTTTTTTAATTATTTGCAGCCAAAGTAACACATTGCTTCTGTTTCACTCGTTAGATTTGGGCTTTGAAAGGAAAGAAAATGTCCTTGCATTGTGTGGACAGGATAGTTTTTAATCATGTATACTGGATTAAAACTACTGGTTTTATTTAAATGTACAATTTTAGAATAACCTGCAATGATACGAATAAGAAGCAGCAGCCACTGCGCTCACTGCCCTATCTGGCACAAAGCAGGTTGTGATGGGAATTGGCCACAGGTGCACAGGAGGAGAGGTGCACACCGAGTCCAGTGTGGAATCTGCATTTGTTGCAGCTCCTTGGAACCCAACATCCAGCTGTTGAAATTATTCTTGCAGCTACTGAAGGTGTGTAGATGCTCGTGGATGCATAAGGCTTTGCCAGAGGAGCGAAGGGGTTTTTTGGGAGTGTGGGTTTTTGTGTGTGCACAGGGAAGGCTGATGCTTATTTTTGCCAAACCCTTTTATGCTTTGATTTAGAGCTGGACTCAGTGATTCTTATGTGTCCCTTCCAGCTTAGAATATTCTGTGATGCTCTTGGGCCAGTGTGTTCCAGTTTACAACATGGGGATAGAAGAAGGGAAGGGATAGAATTTGGTGCTACCAAAACTTATAAGATACATTTTAACTTATTTGGAGATGTGCTGGTATTAACTGTAGGGATGGGGGGGAGGGAGAAGGAGTATTGACATTTTTTTCTAGCCTTGCCCTCATCATGTTTTTCCTCATGCAAAAAGAACAAGCTCAACCAGTTTAAGGCTAAACCTTTATGATGAATTTCCTTAACAAACCAACTGTGTGTTATGGCTCTAAATCTCCCTGTGCCCAGGGAGGAACAAACTTCATCTCAGTGGCTCCAAGCAGGGCTGTGATGGGAGGAAGGAAGAATCTGCTTGGCTGTGGTTTGTCTGGATGTCCGGGGTTGATTGCCCTCTTGGCTGTGGATTGCTATGGTTGGATCTTGGACCTCCTCAAGAGTGAGGGCTCCATTTGTTCAAATGCTCTGATGTGGCTTCTGCATTACAACCATCATGGCCTTCTGGGCTATCTCAGGTGAGTCACCTGAGTGCTGAGGCCTCACTGAGGCTGTGCTGTAGGAAGCCCTTTCCAGATGCTTTTTTGAGGGGGAAGAACTCCTTTGTGATGCTCTGCAAAGTCACAAAGCTCTGTCAGGGCTGGGGACAGGAAAGGAAAGCATGGCTGAAACCAAATTTTAAGTAGGAGCTTTGATTTAGTCCCACTTGCAAATCTCAGAAGTGGCTTTGTGTTAGGTGTTTGTCTTGAACTTAACACACTGAGCTAAACCTGGAGCAATGGCTCAGCAGCACCAGACATTTTTGTTCATGGCTTCCATGTGGTGTTGTCGTTGTCTCAGGCCTGTGTCCTGCTGTTTGTGTTCCCTGTTGCTTTAGCAGGTCTCCTGTGTGTGTGCTAGGCTGTTTTTATGCAGGTGGCATTTAAAAACAACACAGATTTGGTTTCATCTGTCACCTCACAGGAGTTTGTGCTGTCATTGAGTGCTGGTGTCAGATTTGCCTCAGACACTTGGGAGATCCTTTGGAGTAATAAAGGGCTTTTAGGCATTCCACTGTCAAATGGAGCTTCTCTGTGAGCTGGGATGGTACCATCCAGACCTGGAGCTCCCAGACAGGTCTGGTTTGTACCCCTCTGCTTGTGCCAGCAGCAGGCACTGCTCCACGTGGGAAGCAGGACCTAGTGACTCACTTGAGCCCTGCTCAAAATGAGTTACTGAGGCCAGACAACAGCTTTCTCATCTTCACCAGGCAGGTGAAGGTTTGGTTTAATATTCTCCTTGCAATGAGCACCTCAAATCAGAGGAAGACCCTCTGTGAAGGGCAACACTTGAGCTGGTACCAGGAGTACAGTATCAGCAGGTCTCTCTAGAAGCCTTAGGAAATAGGATCTATCAGCCCATTCCTGTCTGCATCCTGGTTCACCATCAGAAGCAGCAGCAGTGAGGCTCCAGATCCAGAGTGACTTCAGATGGCTGAACCTGCTCCTGATTCACACTGCAGGGCTTGGTGAGGTGGCCCTGGGAGCAAAGTAACCCAGGAGCCAGGGGCAGGTTGGCTCTCTTGGATGCAGGAGAGCTGTACCTGCACCCTTCGCCTGCAGGTGGATCTACTGCCAGCTGCTTGGAGCAGTAGATGTTGGTTACTCAGTGTTAGCCCCTTGTATCTCTGTTTTAGAAGCTGTTGCTCAGCTGGCCCAAGCGGTGCTGCTCTGCACCAAGCTGGTGAGAGGCTCTGCTCTCACAGCCGCACTGACTTAGGCTGTGCATACAGAATTTATGCTATAAAAGCTTTAGAGCATCAACCAATCTGCTTCAATTCTCACTTTTATTCCTTGTCAAATAAAAGTTTTAAATCCCACCCTTCTGCCAAAGCTGTATGGGAGCATTTATCTATAGTAACTCTCTCCAAACTGCTAGGAACAAACCCTGACCCCCAACTGATAAATATTTCTAAAACTCTTTTATCAAGTAGGTCCAAGCCTGGTGATTTAAATATCTTCATTTTCAAGCCTTGCTTTGAGTGAATGGCTATGTCCTGCTAAATTAGTGAATAATATTTTTAGGAGCAAGATTTAGTATAAAATCGAGGCAGTGGTGAGTACTTAAGGTTAAAATAATATGTAATAGAGTGTGTGTATAGCGAATGCTGTCTAAAAGTTGTCTTTGTTTCAACGTGTGTCCTCTCTGCTGCATGCACACACACACACACACACATCCTCTGTTCAGCCTCTGGCAGTCCCTGTGCTGGTCCCTGTGCTGACCTGGCCCAGAGTGGGAGTGTTTATAGAAAAGGAGGGATGGCAGAGTGCTATGGCTTATTGGCTACAGTGGGGATAAAGGTACCACCAACAGCTGTTTGGGTTTCCAAGGAGCCAGGTATTCCGGCCTAAAATCAGGCACTTCATTCTTTCCTCTTCCCCCTCCTCATTAACCACTGCTGCAGTGTCCTCATGTCAGCTCACTTAACAAAGGGATTTCACCATGGAAGTCCAGCTCTAGAGAGTAAAGCAGTGCTCGTAAACTGCTTTGTAAAGCTGCCAGCACCTATGGGGACCCATGTGGGTCTGTTGAGCTTTTATAGGTGTGCCCTGGAGCCACTTCAGGTTTCTGAGATTCACTTTTTTCCTTAAAAATACTGAAGAAATTCACCTGGCCTCTTTGTGACTGCGTGTTTGTGTACACGAGGCCATAGTGAACACAGAGGTGATGTTTAGTGGAATCCCAACATCTGGAAGTTTCTGGGCATGGGTGATTCTGACAAGAGGAGGGAATATTCCTGGTGACCGTTCCTGGCACGTTTACCTGTTGCAGGACAGAGCTGAGCTGTTACCGTGACAATCTCTGCCTCCTTGCTGTGTATGTTTAAGTTTGGATGTAGACACTCGGTCTCCAGGACTGTTAACCTTGTATGTCCTCCATGTTCTCCGCTTCCATCTCTCCCTCTTGCCGTCTCCTCTTCTCAAAAGTAGCAATATTTAAGTGTACTTGCTGAACGCTCAACTTCAGATCAGTTTTCTGTAAAACTATGCCATTGATGAACAACAGGAGGAGCCAGTCCTAGAGGCTTCTTCACCAGACTTGGACTTCCTGCCAAACAGCTGCCCAGAACTCTAACAGAAATTCAAAGAGGAGAAATCCAGAGGTGTTTCTGCCTGCCTCTCTTGGATGCCAGCTTGGGAAACGAGGTCAGTTTCACGTACATCATTCCCCTCTGAAGCACTTAAGAGATTTCTTCCTGCACTGTGTAGATGAGGCTTAGTCCATGATCCAAAGCACAGCGGTTTGGGTCACACTTTGACTGATGCTTCAGAGTTTTACAGACTCACTTAGGGAACTTGAGGGAATCAATACTCAGGAATCCTAAAGCTGGTTGCATTTTGTGTCATTGACTCTTGTGGGTTGAACACACTGCGGCCTCGCAGGCGGCTGAAGAGAGGAGTGGGTGTGTCATCAATGGGATGTGGTTCTGCCCAAAGTAATACACACTTGATTCTTTTTTTGATTTTTTTTAATATTGGGGGACTGTTTATCAACAAATTATGTGTAAAAAAATTTGATATTTAAAAAAAATGAATAAACACTTTATCATAATGTTGCTTGGTAAGTCTATCTGTATTTCTGAGGTTGGCAGCACTGCACTCAAATCCTTCACTACCATTTTTCCCAAAGCCAATGGATTTTTTGGATTAATGGACATTAAAAACAATTGGCATTTAAAGACCTGGAAAGCTCATGAGAGTTTTAGTTAGAAATTACTTTTTTGAAGTCCCATTCTCTTAGTGTCACATAGTAGAACAGGTTTTAGTAGGGAGGCATAGAGTATATTCCTCCTCTGAAACTTGCGACATAGTCACTGATCCTAAGGTCCTTTCACAGAGGAGCAGTTCCTTTTTCAGACCCAGAAAAATTTCCTCTTTTCCTTGAGACAGCACTGAGGTTTTGGCTGTTTTAAATGCCTGCTAACCAGAGCTGTGGGTGCTGGTGCCAGGTGAGAGAGACACAAACACATAACACAATGGGTTATGATTCAGTGACTGTGACAAACTGGGCAGTGGTTTTCTCCTCACATGTCCAGAGTTCTGCACGTGATGCTGGTGTCACTGTTAGAGCTAAGTGAGGTCATTAATTATCATGCAAAACTGCATTTTGAACTCAGCTCTCAGGGTGGGAAAAGGGAAGGTTTGATGTGTGGGCTGCTACAGCATCATCATACATTGGCCAAAGGTTTGCTGCGATTTCTTCTGCTGGGAGATTTAAGGATTGAACACTCTGGTTCAAAACTATTTTGAGCACTTGAGCCTTTTCTGTTCTGCTTGATGGAGATGGTTTTATTTTGGCAATATATAAAAATTTTGATTAATGACACAGTTGTATTCATGTTTAGGGTTGTCCCAGTCAGAATTGGCCTGATGTCCTGAAGCTTAACAAGGGTAGGCTGTGGCTGCCCCATCCCTGGAAATGCCCAAGGCCAGGCTGGACGGGGCTTGGAGCAGCCTGGGATAGTGGAACGATGAGCCTTAAGGTCTCTCCAAGCCAAAACATTCTGGGATTCCATGAAGTGGGGCATTAGCACCCTGAAATCTGCAGCTTTTATACAGCCAAGAGAGGGTTAGGCCCTGTGCAATAAATCAACTTCACGTTGATGTTTTCCTTGGTTATCTATTGGGGGTCTTTAGGAGTAGAGCTCTCTCCTAAAAACTTCTGCAGAGGCCTGGAGTTTCAAAATAACAGCTGAAGGTTTTTTGAGCAGTCATGTGGATGCAGCGGCTGCATTAAGAGCAAGAGTGGGATGCAGAGAGGTGAGTGTTCCTTAATGCAATTTCCTGCCTCAGAATAGTTGAAGGAATGGTCAGCAGAAGGAACATGACTGAGCCATTGCTCAGGAATCCTGCAGTGCCTCCCATCAGCTGGTGCCTGGCCCCTCTGCAGTCCCATGTCTGAGCACGTGCCTGGTGTGGCTTTGCCCAGGTAACCACTTTTTCTGGGCAGGTTTGTCACCAGAACTTGGGAAATCCTGCTGGCCCACCTGGCTTTTGAGTCACTGACCTTCCTCTGATTGTCTGCTCTGCCTCATGCCCTGGGGGTATGCTGGGGGTGCTGGACCCCGGCAGTGTAACCACTACACTGTGACATAATTACCTCCAGCAACCACACGTGCTAATTACAAGGTCATGCCTGCCAGTAAAGCACTGAGTCAAACGAAAGGATGTGAGTGGTTGGTGACTGAAATCCTTCAAAACAGCTACTGCCAAAGGAATGTCTGGTTCCCAATCTCTTTGTTATCAAATGGAAATGAAAAGGACTTGAAAACAAAGCCACTTGTGCCTGTGGAAATGGAGGTGTGCTCACAGGGCTCACTGTCCTTATAACCCAGCTGTTTCTTCCATGGTTTTCCTAATACTAATTTTTTTTTTTTTCCTACTGAAATCCATACTGCAATTCCTGAAGTGTTTCTTGTGCCTCTTTAATTTCCCCCTGGATCACTGGCAACATTACTGAGGTGCCCTTTGACTGCACTGCATGAGGTGGTATCTTAGGAGTATTGTGCACATAACACACCTTGTTGCAGGAGGTGATTCCCCTCAGTGACTCGCTCTGTCCTTCTTCATTCTCCATCCATGACAAGCACCTGATGGCTCTTCTCCTCGGGGATCATGTTCTCCATGCCAACTTTGGGCTGCAAATATTGAGCAAAGAGTTAAAAATCTCTTGGGAAGAGGGTGGGAAGCTCCCACACAGCATGTGGTGGGAGTAGGATGGATCCTCCCAATCTTTTCCAAGGAGAATGGGAGCTGTGTAAATGCTGTGAGTGGGGAATTTTCTACGTAAATCCATAATTGAGTGGTGGGTGCTTTAAGGGTATAACCAACTGGTTTTACTCGAAGTAAAACAAATACTTGGGGCATTCAAAACATTCAGGAAAACAGCAGGACACCAGGAAGTCGGTTTTACCACAGAATCCAGAATGATTTGGATTGGAAGGGACCTTAAAGCTCACTCCAAAACCCATGGGATTATACAGGTGTAGATGCTGTACCTGGTGCCTCCGGTGTAAGGAGGAATGCAAATAGATGCACATACCTGCTGGTGCTGTACAGCTCGTTTGCCTTATACTTTAAATCCTAAAATTCACCAGGAAAGAATAAACTGGTGTGTGGGATCTGTGGGGCTGCTTTACAAGCAGCTGACTTCAGTCTCTCCATCGACTTGTTTGGGATCAGGCTTGGGTGTTTCAGGCTCAGCATTTGTTCTATTCCCCACATTAAAACCCTTCACCTCAGCCTCAGGTTTTATTTATATTTATTTATAATTTATCTTAAGTCTTTTTCCCAACTCTTGTCTCTGTCCTGTGATGGCAAGTGGGGCTTGTATTTGAGGTTTTTAGGAACTTTTCCCACCAATGGAGGTTTGGACTGGTGATGTTTTGAGAACAATAATGTGGCCCATTTTTGGATCCAAGGTGCCATCCAGCACAGAGACCCCAGCAAAGAGCTGGATCCCCCATTTCAGGTTGCTGGAGCAGAACTGAAGGAAGCACTGCTGAAGCCTGAGGTGTTGGGGTGTCATATGGATCCCCCATTTTCCCCTCACCATTGATTATTTCCTTTGAGGCCAGCATCCCAAAGTGCACCAAAGCTGCAGGCTGGGCACCTCATGTCCCCAAACCCACTGTCCCCTCCTGTCCCCCTGGACTGTGAAGGAACCAACATCTCCCCTTACCTGCCTCACATCCCCTCCTTGCTGTGAGAGAACCAATGCCTCCTCTCTTGTGTCTCCTCACTGTGTCAGGGTGGACCCAAGGCCATCTCCCCTCATGCCCCTCAGTGTCCCCAGTGCCATCTCCCCCCACGTCCCCTCACTAATCCCAAGGCTGTGCCGCCTCCTCAGTGCCCTCACGGTCCTCAACATCATCTCCCCTAATGTCCCCTCACTGAGTCCTGGGATTTGAGGGACCCAGTGCCACCTTCCTTCACTGTCCCCTCATATGTCTCCACGCCATCTGCCCTCAGGGGCTCATGAGGGCTCGACCGCCATCTCCCCTCAGGGTCCCTCGCCGGGTCACGAGGGTGGCGGGGGCGGGCTGGGTTCGGCTCTGTTCGGCTCCACTCGGCTCTGTTCGGTCGAGCTGCGCTCGGTTTGGCTCCGCTCGGCTCCGCTCGGCCGGGCTCGGCCGGTCCCTCATCCCCGGGCGGGGCGGTCCCGTTGCCGGCCCGGGGCGGGCAGCGCCGCTCGCTCCCTCCCTCCGTCCCTCCCTCCCTCCTTTCCCGTGACCTCAGTTCCCGGCGGAGCGCGGCAGCACCACGGCTGTGCTCCGCTGTGCTCCCGCGGGGCCCGCTCGCCCCCGCGCCCGGCCATGGCGCGCTGAGCGCCGCGGAGCCGCCAGCCCGGGGCCGGCCGGGGCAGCCGGCAGGACGGAGCCGGCAGGACGGAGCGGGCCCGGCGGGCGGGACGGCGCTCGGCCTGCGCCGGGCGGGCGCGGCGGGCGGCGGCGGGCGGAGGCGCCATGGAGCCGGCGGAGGTGAAGGACCGCATCCTGGAGAACATCTCCCTCTCCGTCAAGAAGGTGAGAGCGGGAGCGCGGCGGGGGCTGCGGATAAAGGCCTGGGGCCAGCCCTGGGCTGGGGCTGCGGGGTTGGGGACAGCCCTAGGACGGCCCTGGACGCCGGTGTAGGCCCGTGCTGGGGTGGCGGTGTGGTGGACAGCCCTGTGAGGGTGGGGACGCCCCTGTGCTGGGTGTGGGGACAGCCGGGAGGACACTCCTTCTGCCGGGACTGTGGCATTGGGGATGACTGGGGACCCCGCTCTGCAAGCGCTCTGGGCCTGGGGACATCCATGGGGACCCCGTCGGCTGGTGCTGAGGACAACTCTGGGACCCCTTCCTGTCCTGTGGCTGGGGCTGTGGGCCTGGGGACTCCCCTCTGCTCCAGGGTGCCCGTGGAGCCTGTGGCTGCAGAGGCACTGATGGGACACAGATGGTACAGAGGTACACTCTGGGACAGGAGTGTGGGGTCAAGGGCACCCAGGGTCCCCTTTGACAGATATTTTTGGGGGTGTTCTTGGAGACCCCCTGTGCTGGGGGTGTGAGGTTGGATGCAGCCTTCCTGGTGATGGAGAAGTGTGGAGGTCACCCTGCCAAAGGGACACTGGCAGGGTCACTCCCAGGACCCTCTGTCTTAAATGGTTGGGATATACTGGGATTCTCCTGCCCAGGGTTCCTCTTTTCAAAGGACAGGATTGAGGGGACCCTGTTTCCTGGGGCTCTGTTCAGGAGGGGTTTGGAGTCCAGCCTAAAACCATTGTTCTAGAGGTTCTTCTAGCCAGGCATGTCCTGTGGGGGGCACAGGATAGAGGGGCAGGACCTGGGACATTCTCCCCATGGACACAGGGGATGTGTGGTTCATTCCTGTGCCCTGCTCTGTGCCCTCAAAACAGGGCTCTCACCTTCTGCTTGCCTCTCATTTCTCCTTGGATGGTTCCTTAAAGCCTATCCTGTTGGTGGAGGCATCCATGAGCTGGCACAGAGGGGACCAGGATGCTGGAATCTTTGGGAAGGCCAGAGGAGTGACTTGTGAGGACATGCCAGAAGTTTTGGGTTGGCCCACACATGAGCTCCAGCCAACCTTGAAAAAGAACTCCTGTTCCATTTGAGGAGGCAACGGGAGTTTATTTGTGTTTGTCCCAAGTTTTAGGGGAAAGGCTATGTGTACTTGCTGTTGTTTCTTCAGTTGTTTGGTTTCCTCTGCCTTATGGAACAGGAGTTTTCCTGTGCTCTGCAACGTGTCCTGACACAGATTCATCCATGAAAACTTGGTTTATGAAGACCAGCACGAGTGAATTCCAGGTGTTATTAAGAAAGGCATGGCTGGACACTGCCTCTGGGGTGTAAGATGGATGTGCAAACCTCTCCCAGCTTTTTTCTTCCATGGATAGCCCTGACCTCTGGTCTCTTGCCTTTTTGTTCTCTAAAAATTAAGGATAATCTTATATCTGTCTGGAAATCAGTGGATGTTCAGTCTGCTCTAAGCTCTGTTGCAATGCTTCTGCCTCAGTTTCCCTGTATGTATAAGGAATACAAGTTCACACACAGGATTGGTTGAACATAATTTATTTGCATTCAGAAAATCCTTGGAAGATCATGTTTGGAAATGCTAAAAAATCAACGTGATGTTTATTTTAATTACTGTTGTGATTGAAGAGGACTCTTCAGATCTAGCTCTGCCAACACATCTTGGCCTGCCTCATATCTGCCAACTCCTGTCTTGGTCCAGCAGTGAAAATTTTGGGATTTTCTAATCCTCTCTGTTCATTCTCGTTCAGAGCAAAACTCAGGGAAGTGCAGGAGCCTACTTGAGGCTGATGGATTAATTTCTACCATCCCAGTGAAACCAAACTCAGGCCATGGTGAAATTCCACCCTGCTTTTTTTACCCCCAGGATGCAGTTCTCCTTCCTCAGGGAAATCACTATGGAGCTGCTGTTTTTCCCCAGTGCTTACCTCTCCCACTTCAGCCTGAAGTCTCTTTTTCTCTGTGAGTGGCAAGAGCAAAGTATTAGGTTAAAGGAGCAAGTGGCTTTGTGCTGGGAAATCCTACTCTCTGTCATCCTTGTCTTGAATAACTCCTTGCCACTGGAATTTTGTCATGGGGCTTGGAGGAGTTTTCCAAGCATCCTTCCTCTGATTTCAAAAGCTTCCTCACAGTGTGGGTTGCTCACTCCTTACTTTGATCGCTGGTGCAGGTGTGGAATGGAGGATTTGGATGTGTCTATGGTGATGGTTTTCTTTTCTCAGCTGCAGACCCAAAGAGGAGGAAACAATGCCTTATTATTATCATGGAGTTGCCCTGTGCTCAGCAGCCTCAGATGGGAAAGGAGAGGAGCAGCAGCACAGCCCTGGGAATGGTTTGACACTCAGGGCTGTAACTGCACCTGGCTGTGACTTCAGCTTTTACCAGGTGCTGCTGGATTTTAGGGATGGGGGAATCAGAGCACAAGCAGTGGGTGAATTCTGTACAAATCCACAGGAAAAAAATGCTTCAATTCCAAGCAAATCCCTCAAACCTCAGTGAACAGGACTGATTATCCTATTTTCCTGGAAAGACATGAGGGATGGAGCACAGATGGAAAAGTGGCAAGTGTGCTTGGAAAGGGAAATTCCAGCCTGTGGGGTTCTCTGTGTGGTTCCCAGGTACCAGGGGGAGATCAGTGGTAGCTCTGCTGTGGATTTCAGAGGTGTGAGGTTGGAGGTGTGAAGTCAGGCCTCTTCTGAAAAAAGTGAGGCAAAACACCTAACTTAGACAAAATAGACTTCTCCAACCAGAGAGATGTCAACAGTTTTCTGTTCTTGGTAGCTTCAGGAGAGGCTGGGAAAGCTCAGCACTGGGGAGCTGGGTCTTTGCTTCAGTTCCATGGGAACTGAGAGAATGGTTTTGATTTCCCATCTACAGCTTGTCCTCTGAGTCCTCCCTGGGAGGACTGTAAATGAATTCACAGGGTGATGCTTTCTGCACACATGGACAGTGTTACTTCCATCTTCTGACCGTTTATTTTCTCTTACCCCACTCAGTTCCCCTTCTCCTAAGAGGGTGGTGCTCCAGCTCAGATTACTGCACAAATTGATGCCTAACCCTTGTTTTTTGTGAAGATTTAGGACTTTTTTTGGGGCAGAGGGCTGGGGATAGGCATGTTATAGCTCAGTGTACAGGCTGTAGTTCACTCAAGTCCTTGTTTCCATCTAGGAGATGCTGCTGTGTGTGGTGGCAGTGGGATGAGAGCAGCTTCCTGGTGCTGCCTAGGTGAACCCTAAACATACCAGAAATGCCAACAACTTCAAATCCATCCTTGGCCAAGCATCTGTGACAGCTGGTAGCCAGGAGCTGTCACAGGTTCCCTGGTCCATGAAGCTGGTGGTTTGTGTTCTCTTCGGTTTCCTTGAATATTCCCTGTGTGCAGGAGGGGCTTAGTGCTCTCCTACCTGGGATTAGGTGGTGAGAATGCAAAGTCCTTAAACAATGTTACTGCTGACAATTCCAGGAGCTGAATGTAAAATCAGAAAAGAGTTTAGAATCCCAGATTTTGGGACTCCTCTCTGGTTTTCAGGCCGTTCTGCTGGCCTGAAGGACACACATTGCCATGAACTCTGCAGCAGCTGATTCTTGGTGCATGTCAATCAGGTGGAGCAATGGTTTTTTGCTGACTTCACAGGAGTTGTTGCCAAAAGCTCTGGCTCTGCTCTGTTTCTGCACGACTTTGGGAAGGTTTCCACTGCTCTCACAGCAAGTTAATGCTGACCCTTTGATGCCTATCTCTGGGTTGGATTTTTAGCCCTGTACCCCTGAATTGCCTTTACAGTCTCCTGTGCTGCTGAGCTCTGCCTTGTGACACCTTTGCTTCTCCTACACAGCGTTGGGTTTGGGCATGGCTTAGTGCCCCCGTGTCCTGGAGAGGAGCAGGGAGTGCTGGAGTGGAGCATCCTTACTCAAATCACATAGGGAATGTGCTCATCTCTGCCTGGCTGGATTTATTTAGCCCAACTGCTGTGGACACAGAGGCAGCAGCTCTGGAGCTGTAAAACAGCCGGTCTCTTGCCTTTGGCTCCCTTTTGAGAGGCACCTCTCTGGCTCAAAGACCACAGGGGTTTTATCTCTGCCAGGGTCTTTCCTCTCGTTCACTCACATCTCTTCAGGCCACATCTGTTGCTGCTGCAGGGACACATGAAGAGGGTAGCCCTGCATGTTCCTTTGCTGTGTGTCCCAGGTTTGCCAGCTGCCAAAAACCTGTGGGTGAAGGTAGCAGCAATCTCACGGAACTCCTGAGTTGTCCATGAAGACAAGACACAGGGGTCACCCAGGGGCTTTGTGTATTGGATACAGCTGTGTATTGTTTGGGTTGCTTGAGTATTTCAAGGTTTATCTCTTGAGAAATTCCTCTTGCCTCATCCCAGTGATCAGGAAACTTCTCTGACCATCCAGGAGCCACTCTGGTAGTCACACTCACACCACCACCGCTCTGATGATGATCCAGGGTTCATCAGCCACAATTTCAAGGAGATTGGGTTCTGCAGGTACCTAAACTGATGTTTGTCCCCCATAATACCCAAAATCAGCTCTGGAGCTGAGGGTGGACAAGGCTGTGATAACATTTTGGAAATTAAAAAGTCCCATTTGTTCTCCCTCTAACACAAAGCGTTTTGCTAGGAGAGCAGCTGGTTTAGGAGGGTGAATTTAGCCATGGTTTTCCCAGGGAGCTAAAGGAAAGCCTCCAAGCCTCTCTGTCTCTGATTGCACAATTTTGGTGGCTGTTGAGTGCTTTCAGCTTTCCCCACTTCTGGTGAACCGGTCCAAGAGGTGTGACTGAACTAAGCACGGGCCGGAGGCTGTGGGCAGTGGGGAGGGACTTGGAGCTGCGATACACAGTGTGTGAGAGCAGTACCTTGCTTGCTTCTGGTGTGTTTGCCACTGGACTTGGGGTTTTTCACCATAAAATCTGTTTTTTCTGTTATGCTGAGCATGTGACCTTCCCACCTGCCTTTGGTTAGTTGACTAGTTAACTTTGTTAGCTAGTTAGTTAACTTTGCTGTGGGTTTCAGCTTTGCTTGTGTCAGGCTCCTGGCTCTCCACATCTCCAGGCTGCTCCAGTGGCGCTCGTAGTGCCTTCCAGGTGCTGATGCTCTGAATGTGCCTGGTGTGTTTTTTCTGGAAAAAGCCCCAAAATGCAGGTGAGGTGCATGAAGTGGGAAGCTGGGCAGTGAGGCCAGTGCTGGTTTGTAAGGAGTGTTGAGTCAGATCATGTGTGTGACCTCCAAAATATCCTGCTAGAGCTAGAGTTTTACACCTTTGTGTTGTACAAGTGTATGAGAGAGACTGGCGCCCCTGCCATGACATTCAGCCTGCATTTATGGATGCTATGGAAAACTAGGAGTTTTCCAGGCACAGGAGTTCAGCCTCCTCTTTATCCATTTGCCACTGAATGTCTGTACCCTCTGAGCAGGTGTGAAAGTGGCAGTTCTGAGGTGTCTGTCCTGGCCCTGCCCGCTGTGTCTTCCCTTGGCACTGAGCTGTCATTGCTTGGGACAAGGTCACTTGCCCTTTCTCATGCTCCTGGAGCTCCAGGATCGCTCCTGAGGGTGCTGAGCTGTTGCAGATGGGGAAAACCCCTCATCTCAGACCATGTGCTGTGGGTGAGAATGAGGGTTTTGGAGCACCTCTCCCCTCTTCCACCCCAGTTAAAGAGCTGAGGAATGCAAAGGATGTTTGTTGTTCTTTTGTCATGTTTGTCGTGCCAAACACGGAAATACCAAGCAGAACAAGTGAAATGGAATTGATGCTGGAAAGCTGCTGGTGAAACATCTGCAGGGCAGATTTACAGAGGGGAGATGTGGACTCAGTTGGGTTGTGAGCAGCCCTGAACAGGTCAGGAGACTGTTTCAGTATTCCAGTGAGATTTTAGAATTACTGAAGGGATATCAAAGCCACCACAAGAATGATTAGATTTGGGAATGGGCTTTCCAGAACAGTTCCCTGATTATTTGTTGGCTTCCCTTGCAACACTGGAGCTCTGCAGATCAGGCTGGAAAGCCTCACACTCATTGAGAGCCACTGTGTAATTAATATGTTATAAAATTGTGCAAGGAAGAGCCTGTCTTGTGTGTGCCAGCGTGGGGTGGAGTGTGTCACTGCTAGAAAAATGAACTTGTGATTGGTAAACAGCAATTAAATCCTCCTCCTCGATGGGAACGAGGTGTAAGTGTTTCCCAGTGGCAGCCAGGTCTCTGTTCCCCTTGGACAAACACCCTTCTGCTCCAGGCTCTCCCAGGTGTGTTCAGCCCATGGTGTTGTGGCTCTCTCCCTGCGCAGGTTCTGTCCCAGGAGCTCAGACCTGGTGGTGGCTGCAGAGTGCTCCCGGTGAATGCAGGGCTGGGATGCCTTCTGCATGCCAGCAGTGCTTATTTTGGCCACAGGAATGTCTGTAAATAGCCCTGGCTCAGGGCTCCAGGCTGTGCCCCTTACGAGTGGAGGAGTGGGCTCCTCCATCTGAGCCAGCCTTCAGCTCTTCCTTCTGGATTTGGGGCACCAAGGAGGCAAGGGGAAGAGCATCTCTCTGGAAATCCAGTGATAATGTTTTTAACCCAGTTATTTGCCTCCTTCCTGATCTGCCCAGCTCCAGCCCAGCGTGTCAGGGAGCTGCTTTGTGGGTGCCTCATGAAGTTTGGTCACCACCTCCCAGACAGGTCTGACTGCGGAGGGAGAAGCTTGTTCAATTATCCATGTGTGTTTTATAACGACTTACAGGAGACTCCATATAAATACTCCATAAAATTCCATTTTCTGGGGCAGTGCCACATCACTCCTGCCATCACCACACTCGGGCAGGTGCTGGGATCATCCCTCGTGATCCTTGGGGTCGTAATTCCTACAGATTTTCAACTAGGCATTGGATCTTTGAAAAATGGTGCAGCTGGAGTTTGTTCCCCAGTTGGGAAAGCTGTTTCACCCTAACTTCTCTCTGTGTGTCTTCACCCTTCTTCCCAAGCCAGAAACACCTCCCCATCAGCTTTTGCAAGTCTTTCCCCACCCTGGCTGGAGGGATGACTCCACCCAGGAGATCCTGAGGCTTGCTGTGTCTTGTTTCCTCCCTGGACAGGGTGGCTGGGCAGGGATTCACCTGGCTGATGTCTTTTGGGAATTGCGCTCCAGTGAGCCATGCCTGTCCTTGGCTGGGTGCTGGAAGCCTTTGGCAGTGTTTATTTTGGAGGTGGGTTTGCTCTGGGTATTGCCATGGGGCCAGGTTTGCCAGCAGCCTCCCCAGGAAGGGGGATGCAGGGGAAGCTGGTTTGCACAGAGCAGGGGGCTCAGTGCTCCTTGCAGAGCAGCTAAAAGGGACACCAACCTTTGGTGTAACACAGAACAAACCCTTCAAAACCTAAACCCCTTCCTGGGGGAAGATTGGGCTTTCCCAAGGAAGAGAAATCTGTTTTTTAGATGGAGACAGCCAGCATTTGCTAATAGTTTGCACCTTTGGATGACAGGAGTGGGTCCATCCATGGAGAGGGATGGGAGCTGTGCACTGGCTGCAGGAAGGAGCATGACAAAGTTCTGAGTTATTTTGGGGAAAAGGAGGAAAGAAAAAAGAGGAAATGCTTCTATTTCCTCATCTCTTTTGCTGTCCAGGCTTGGAGTATCTCTGTCACGAGGAATTCCTCCAGTCAGAGGCACACACAGGCTCCAACTTCCCTCCACACTGACCTCCCCAAGCTGTGTCTCCTTTTTTTCAGTGGTGAGCTAACAAAATGCCTGATTTATTCTTGTTCCCCCCAGCTCTCCCCTACAGTTGCATTTCCCCAGTCCAGCACAGAGCCTGCAGAAACACCAGAACCTCCTCCAAGGGTGGCCCAGCTCCCTTGAAGAGCCCATAGCCTGGCTGGGACAAGTTGGGAATTTCTGAAAATAACATATATATTGTCTGTAATATTGTTGTGGCTCAGCTGACCTGTTCTTGCTTGTTGCCAGCAAACAGCCATGGCCTATCCAGCTGAGATTACATCCTGGGAGAGTAATCTCCCTGCCTGGATGCCAGGGATGTGTGAGACAGGACCTAAATAGATCCGTAAGCTCTGGGTGCAGGAGGAGGCCTGTGGGTCAGCTGGAAAGGGATATAGGATTTGGGTGCAAGGGGATTTCTAGGATTTCTGGCAAAACTGAGGAGAGGCCTCGTTCATGTTGGAGGCAGAAACAGAGCAGAACTGGGGTTTATTTCTGCTCTGAAGCACTTTGTGGTGGCTGCAGAGGAACCACCAGACTCTGCTGTAGTGTTGGCTGGGAGGGAAGAGGCTGCTCACCATTGGGGAACTTGGTTGTGCAGCACCATGGCACTGCTGGGCAAGGTTCTCCCTGTGGTTACTGCCTTTAGGGTACTCTCAAAACAACGGCTACACCCTGTGAGTAAAACCTACAACAGACTTTAGCAAGCTGAAGGATCACAAAAAGCTTTAATGCTGGGTCTGAGTGTTTTGGCACTTCTGGCTGCTCCTCAAGGGCTGGAGAAAGGCATTCCAGCCATCCCATCTCTTCTTTCTGCAGCTGCAGAGCTACTTTGCTGCCTGTGAAGATGAGACACCAGCCATCAGAAACCACGACAAGGTCCTTCAGAGGCTCTGTGAACACCTGGACCACGCTCTGCTCTACGGGTGAGCCTGGAACCTGCCTCTGGGATGCTGCATTTCCCCATGGCAAAAGCCTGGTGTGCAGCCTCAGCGTGGGGAAAGCATCTAGGCAGGGATTGGGGTGGGATAAAGAAGCTTTTGCTTAATTTTCCTCTGGGATTTTTCTTCCTCCAGACTGCAAGATCTCTCCTCGGGGTACTGGGTTCTGGTGGTTCACTTCACGCGCCGGGAAGCCATCAAACAGATCGAAGTGCTGCAGCACGTGGCCACCAACCTGGGCCGCAGTGAGTACTCAGAGGGTCCCCAGCTCTGGCTTTGGGGACACTGGGGAGGCCCAGGTTGTGCTGAGGAGTTGGGGCTGCTGGTGGATAGAGGGAGCCGTTGAAATCCGGGTTGCAGGCGAAGGAATAGCGGAATCATTAAAGCTAGAGAGGACCTCTAGTCCTCAAGTCCCACCATTAGCCCAGCCACTGCCATGTCCTTCCATGTCCTAGGCCTGTACTGGTGAGAGCAGAGCTGAGTACAGACTCTACTGTCACCTCTCTCTGCACCAGAATTTGTGTCAAATCTCACCTGGGCTGATTCACAGGGATTCTCCCTCTGCCTCTCCCATCTCCCAGCATTACTGGCAGGGCTCCCATCCTGCTGGAGAGACACAGCTGTGTGGCTACTTCTTCACCTGTCTTTCACCAATTTGACTCCAAATCATCAATCTCTCACTGGCATTTCCCCTCCCACAACCCCAAACTTCCCTCATAGTTGCTCCCCTCAAATGATACAAATGAGTGATCTGAGGGGTTTTAACTAATTTGTGACTATTTCTAGGCTTGTGTCACTTCTCAAGTGTTTCCAGATACATCTCTCTGCTGCTCTGTTTCCAGGCCGGGCCTGGCTGTACCTTGCCCTTAATGAAAACTCCTTGGAGAGCTACTTGAGGCTGTTCCAGGAGAACCTCAGCCTGCTGCACAAGTACTATGTCAAGTGAGTATCCCAGCTCCTTCTCCTTTGGGCAACGTTTGACATCCCTCCATGTCAAAAGCCAGCCTGAATTTGCCAGTGGGGGACAAGCAGTTGATGAGGGGTTTTTTTTTCCTTGTGGGATTTACGTGATTAATTTGAAGGTCCTAGATGTGAATGCACTGTCCTCCTATCTCAGTGAGGCACTGCAAGCATCTCTCCTAGTTCCTGCTTTTACTCTGCAGTCCTCTTTACATTTTCCATGATTTCTGAGGAGCTGCTGAGCTCCTGTCCAGGCACCCAGCTTTGCTGGACACCTGGAAGTGTGGCTGTAGCTGAGTTTTGGGACAGCACAGAGTGGCTGCCCACAGAGGCAAGTGGACTGCTGGCTTCAGGGCCGAGCTATGGCAGCTCAGAGATTCCCCCAAAGAAACAGAAGAGCCCTTGTAGCTGCTCCTTCTCTTTCCCACATCTGTAAAGCTCTTTTGTTCCTCCCTGTGGCAGGAATGCCCTGGTCTGCAGTCATGATCATCTGACCTTGTTCTTAACACTGGTGTCTGGACTGGAGTTTATCCGCTTTGACTTGGACCTGGTGAGTGTTGGATCTGTTCTCCTGGCTCTGGGAGAGTGGGAATGTGGAGCAGGGCAAGTCTAGGTGGGACAGATCCCACAACTTGGTTCAGGGTGAACCTTCTTGTTGACCTTCAGCTGAAAACGTGATGCTGATGATTTTGGGAAAGACTTTTAGTCTTTGGGGATCCAACAATGGGATTTATTCCTGTTGCTCAGTTCTTCATTGTTTGGAGGAGGAACAAGGCAGCTGCAGGGCAGATTGATGGGGATAAAGGAGCTGAGCTCTGCAAGTGCAGAAACCCTGGTGTCCCTCCAGGAAACACAAATCCACTGGATAACCCTTGGTAACCACTGGGTTTCCTCTGAGATGGACACTGAGAAGGGACCTTCGAGGGGACAGTCCCACTGTTGGGTGGCATTTCCCCCAGCTGTGTCAGTGACTGGAGCCTGACTCTCACTGCATTCCCTGCAGGATGCTCCATACTTGGATCTGGCCCCGTACATGCCAGATTACTACAAGCCTCAGTACCTGCTGGACTTCGAGGAGCGCCTGCCCAGCTCCGTGCACGGCTCCGACAGCCTCTCCCTCAACTCCTTCAACTCTGTCACCTCCACCAACCTGGAATGGGACGACAGTGCCATTGCTCCATCCAGTGAGGGTCAGTGGGTTTTGGGCACAGTGAGGGCAGGGCTGGGTTGTTCCCACATACCCTTCACATAAGGGCAGGTTTTAGGCTGGAAAAGACCAAAGCAAGAGACCCAGCAGCCAGGCTGGGAGTCCTTCCTGTCTTACATCCTTGGGAGGCAGGACAAGGGAGAATGGGTTTAAACTTAAGAGTTTTAAATGAAAAGATGGGAAATTTAGATTAGGTATTAGGAAGAAATTCTTCCCTGTGAGGGTGGTGAGGCCCTGGCACAGGGTGCTCAGAGAAGCTGTGGCTGCCCCATCTCTGGAAATGTCCAAGGCCAGGCTGGACGGGGCTTGGAGCAACCTGGGATAGTGGAAGGTGGCCCTGCCCATGGCAGAGGGTGGAATTAGCTCAACTTTAAGGTTCCTTCCAACCCAAACCATTCTGTGCTGATTCTATGCCTCAGACTGGGAGAGAAGGACTTTCCCTGCAGGCACCCCAGGCCACATTCCCATCCTGTGGGTGTTAGCAAGAACTGGAGCAATCTCCCCTCAGAGTGAAGGCCTTGCCTGCATCTGAATGTGGCTTCCAGGGCTGCAGGGGAAGTTTTAAGTGTTTGTTTCGCAGTCCAGGGACTCACATGTGCTGGACCTGGTGGGGAGTAGTTTCCAGAATCTTCTCTGTGTCTGTGGAATGGGAGAAAGACAGCCAGTGGTCTTGGAGGTGTTGGTTTTTCCTCTTGCTACGTCTTGAGCAGCCTGATGGGTGTCCCCAGCCTTCTGGTGGATGGCTGCTTAATGCTCAAGAGAAGAGGGCTTTGGAGTAGAGACCCAGGAGATTTTGGAGATGGATTTTGGGTTTGGCATCATCTCAGCCATGTGTCCAGGCAGTGGCTATGCTCTGTGTCTCAGTTTCCCCAAGCACAGAGGGGTTTGGTGCTGATGTAGGAATGCTGGATCAGGACCCAGGAGGGCAGGAACTGCTGCTGTTCCTCTGGTGTGGAGGAATTTAACCATTACCCTGCACATCATTTCAACAGGAGCATGTCTCTACCCTGAGAGCGTAGGTAGAACTGGGGACTGTGGGATCAGAGGCTGGGTTTTTTCCTTTAATCAGATACCTGGCTTTGCAAACAGTCATGAGTCAAACATCACAGTATCTTTTGGAGGTAAGTGTGAAGTGGGGAAAGTGAGGCACATAGAGATTAAATTGCTTCCCAGAAAGGATCAAGCCCTAGGTGACAGTTTACCTAGTTTAGTTTCCCAGCAGCTTGAATAATGAGGCCTTCACCCTTCCCTGGTCCCTTTGTAGCTCCCATAACACTGGTTGTTCCAGAAGGAACAAGCATTAGTGCAGCTGGTTTCCATTCACATCCACATTCCCTGTTTTCTCATGTGTTTCAGATACCAATGGACAATTGTTTTGTTTCTTCCCATTCCCATCTCCCTCCCAAAATCCCCTTCACACTCTCCCCAAATCCCCACTTCCATCCCCACTACCTGTATTTCTAATCCTGAGTTTTATCCCTCATTTTTGTAGATTATGATTTTGGAGATGTCTTTCCAGCAATGCAGACCATGCCCAGCAGAGACTGGGAAGGTGGGACACGCTCATCTCTTACAGCATTTTGGTTTTCTCTCTGCATTGCTGCCCCCTGAGCTTGCTGCATGTTCCCATGTTTGTTTCTTTAACAACCAGCTGCCCTGTCCTGATGGAATTCTGTACAGGCCCAAAACGTGGGATGTGCCAGCTGCCCTCATGCCATGGATTTCCTCTTTGGGGTGAAGCACACAGGGTGCTGATTGAAAAACTGATCCACCATCACTGCTTTCCTGAAAGCCCTGGAAAACAGCTGAACTAATTCTGCTGCCTTTAATTTGGGGCATTTTGCAGTGATTGATTTGGGAAGTTTTTTTTTCCCTGGATCACCCTGTCCTGTGTTAAAACTTCTCCCATGAAGCCACAATATCCAGCATATGGCCTTGCTCAGTTAGGGTCCCTACATTATTAATTTTGCCACTTTTTAAACACACTTACCAGCTACCTCTGGCCTTTATGGCTAAGAGCACTTGTCCTGTTTAAGGGAATTTGTTCTTCCTCCACATGCAGCCCCTGTGCATATCCTCCACTGGAGCAGCATCCTCTCTGCCTCACCCCCAGAGGAAACACCCACACTCCATCCTTTTAGCTCAAAGCTGGATGGTGCCTGAGGGTACAACCTGAATATTTGGGGAATATATGGGAAAATCTGCCTGAATTCCATGTGGATCGCTCTCAGGCTCTAACATGCTCCCTCTTGCTTTCTTTTTTACCCCACGCACAGGGATGTCACAGAGGTGGTTTAACCTGTCCCTGGAGGGTACAAACCACATTTCCAAACCCAAGGTGCAGCAAACAGCTCCAGTGTGGGTGTTGTGTGGAGGCTGAAGCCCAGGGGTGCTGGGGGAAGACAGATCCCTCTGGATTTGAGGATTTAAAGCCCAATTGACATCCCTGGTCATACTCTCCTTGCTCCAGGGCTTTTTCAGTGGGAACAAAGTGGCATTTTGGAATCATCCAGCACAAGCTACCTGGATTAGTTTTACAAGGGGTTTCATTTTCCTCCTCAAACCCTACACCCCAAATCAGTCTGCCAGGGCTGTGGTTCTCTTCCCCAGGGGTTTTTCTAGCTGGCTGTGAAAAGGAATCATAGAATCATGGAATGGTTTGGATTGGAAGGGACCTTAAAGATCATCTCGTTCCAATCCTTAGTCATGGGCAGTGACACCTTCCACTAGACCAGGAATGGTGCTGGAGAAGAGAAGGGCATGGATAACTTTCCTTTAACCATGATTTTGGATGGATAATAGATAATAATAGTCCAAGCATGACTCCTGCAGCCCTTCTTCACTGCTCTTTTTCCTTCTGAAGACTAACATGGGCCCAGCTGTTTGTGCTCCGCCCTGTCTGTGCTGCCTGCTGTCCTTGGACCCCCGTGAATGTTTGTCCCCTCTCCAGCACACTCCAGCCCCCACGTGTGTCTCCTGTGAGCAGAGGAGAGCAGCCAGCTCTGTCAGGATCGCTGCTCCATGGGCTGGCTCTGTCTGCCCCTCCAGCTGAGCAAGCACCTTCCCACGGCCCCATGGCAGAGAGAGGCAGCAGCCTCATTGCTCGCTGTCACCTTGCTCAGGTGGCCCCAAGACCCCTCAGACTCTTCCCACAGACACCACCTCTGCTGCCCCATCCACCTGCTGGCTCCTGGGGGGCTGAACTGCTGTGTTCAGGCACTCTCTGAACTGCAGAGGGCTGCAGGGTCTCACGCTGGCCTCCCTGTCCCTCCTCACCAGGAGCTGCTGGCACTGCCAGTGGTGCCCACACAGCGCCCCAAGCTCCCGGTGCGTGGCTCGGTTTGCTCTGACTCCATGCAGGAGCCCGAGCTGATCCACGCTGCCCACCTTGTCCCTGCAGACGGAGACCTGACGGACACGCTCAGCTGCCCGCGCTCCACCGCCTCGGAGGCCAATGGCAGCAGGGCCGCGGCCAGGAGCCCCACACAGCGCCACAACCCCTTCAATGAGGACAAGGCTGAGGTGCCATCCTCCTCTGACACCACGCCGGTGCACACGGCTGCCCGGGACAGGGCAGAGGCCACCCCTGAAGGAACGGACCAGTCCGAGAGCTTCACAGAGCTGGAGGTCATCAGGTAGGGACAGGGCTGCTGGCTCAGGGGCTGGCAGATGTTGAGGGTGTGCCACCTCCTCTATCCCAGCGAGGACGGGCTCTGTGCTGCAGCCTTTATTCAGCCCTGTGAGGCTGGGCTGGGTCCCTTGGGCTGATTCCACATCACCCCTTTCCCTGCCAGTGTCAGAGGGCTCAGAGTAATCCATGAGCATTTGTTTGGAGCTCTCTCCAGCTGGTGGCACCTTTGCAGCAGCTCTGGGCTTGGATCTTCTCTCCCATCCTGTCCCTCCTCCTGTTTGTCAGTGAGCTGTGACCAAACCTGTCGTGGGAGATGCCTCTGCAGAGCTCCTGGCTGGTGTCCTTGGACCCCAAGGGATCCCTCAGAGCCCTCAATCCAGACAAAGAGCTCAAGGCTCTGCTCACACCCAGCAATGAGGACTCCCCAAACCCGCCCAGCAGGGCTGTACTTTGTTCTCATGCCCGGTTTTCCCAGGGAAGGAGCAGAGGAGCTGGGTTTTACACGTCATCCCACATGGGAGGCACGGGGAAGAGGAGCACTGGGCTCACTTCCCAAACAGGGGTAACCTGGCAGCAGTTTGGGTGGTGTGGGTGCTAGAACACTTCTGCAGCACATCCCGTTGTGCTCCAACCTTCATCTCCCTCTTCTGGCAGGTGGGGACACAGCATTCCCACCTCTAGAAACCTCCTCCCTTCCCAGCTTCTTGATCTCAACCAGGGATTTCTCCCACATCACTTAAGCTTCACAACCATTTGTGACCTTTTTACAGCTGAAGGAAAGCCCAAGGTGCTGTGTCAGCAGTGACACCTCTTTTTGGGAGAGGTAGGAAAAAGCATCCATAGCTTGTCTCATGAACACTGGCATGGAGATGGGGGCTCTGCATGGCTGCACACTGAGCGATGTTCTTGATAGAAGAATTTCTCTGCAGTAGGGAAAATTGTGAAGGAACGTTGTTGGGAAAGGGTTGGGCCCCCATGCGTATTGCAGAGTCTAAACAGGTACAGTGGGTGATGTTCTTCTCTGTCACAGGCTAGCCAAGAAGAAGAAGACAGGCAAGAAGAAGAAGGTGAAGCCCGAGGAGGCGGTGAACAGCCCGGTGCCGGCAGCGCCCGAGGCCAGCGGGGACAGCGGCGTCAATGGGCTCAGCGACAGGGAGGAGCTGAGAGACGGGGGCCCCGCTGGCCCGGCTGGGCCCGAGGAGAGCAGGGAGTGCGCTGCCCTCGGCCCGCTGGCCCTGCGCATCCCCGAGATGAAGGACACGTCCATGGAGAGCGTGGGGCAGCCCCTCAGCAAGGTCATAGACAGGCTCAACGGGCAGCTGGACCCCGGGGGCTGGAACGCCGCCCTGGAGCCCCCCGGGCAGCCCTTTCGGACCGGCACGCCAGGGGAGACCCCGGATGGATCGTCCTCTGGCGACTTTAGCGAGGGGATTTCAGCCCCCATGGACTTCTACCGATTTACCGTCGAGAGTCCAAACGCTGCTGCACCAGGTGGTGGCCACCATGACCCTCCAGGGCCTGGCCAACCGCCACATGTTTCTGGTAGCCCTGAGGCTCCTGAAGAAGAAGAAAGCAGAGAGGGAGAAGCAGTTGGGGCAGTAGAGGAGACTGAAAGGGCGAATGAACCTCAAACTAGCCAAACAGAAACCACCAACACACAGGCTCTCTGTGAGCCCAAGAAGGAGCAGCCCAGCCCTTCCCCGAGCAGCGCTGAGGACTCTGGGGTGGAGGAAGGGCAGGGCAGCCCCTCAGAGCTGACCCATCCCTCCGAGTTCAGGTGAGGATGGGTTTGCTCAGCAGGGAGAGCATCTTCAAAACAATCTTGAGCTCGAGTTGACGCCTTCCCTTTTGTCCTTGGTTTGCGGGACAAAGCCCATCCTTCTCCAGGAGGCACAGAGGGTCAGAAAGAGAAGGTCTTGGGGAGCTAACAAGTGCCCAAAGCATGGACATGTTCAACAAGAAAGGGGATTGCCCTTCCTGGACTCACCCAGCACCACATCCATGTCCATCCTCTGCTGTCTCTCTCCGCAGGGTGGATAACAACCATCTCCTGCTGCTGATGATCCATGTCTTTCGGGAGAACGAGGAGCAGTTGTTCAGGGTAAGGGGTCTCCATCAATCAAAGGATCAGCCCTGTGCCTGCATCAGCCCAGGGCTGAGAGCTCCTTTCTTTCCTTGCAGATGATCCGAATGAGCACGGGGCACATGGAAGGGAACCTGCAGCTGATCTACGTCCTGCTAACGGATTGCTACGTGTACCTGATCCGCAAAGGTACCTCATCCCGACAGCCTCTGGGCTCAGTGGCAGGGCTGGAGGCTCCATCCATGGCTTGTCCGTGGGTTAGACCATCATTGCCTCCACTGCCAGTTCCCTCGAGTCCCCTGGTGACAGCAGGGAGCTCAGATTGGCTTGTCCCCAGAAGCCCTAGGACACGTGTCCCGTGGCTCCGTGCTGCCCGGGACATGGATCGGTTTGCAGGTGCATCGCTGCTGCTGCAGAGGGGGTGCTGTGCCCCCCTTCACGTGGCTGTCTGTGTCTGTGCCAGGGGCAGCGGAGAAGCCGTACATGGTGGAGGAGGCCGTGTCCTACAACGAGCTGGATTACATCTCGGTGAGCCTGGCTGGGGCGGGCAGCCGGGGGAGCTGGAGGCGAGGGTGGTTCAGTTCTCACCTGTCCAGGGGTGAAGGTGCCAGGGGGATCACAGTGGGGTGTGTTTGTGTCCATGGGGAGTGTTCTGGGCAGTGAACCTTTGAGACTGGGAGAGCTGGCAGTCATGCTCCTTCCAGTGCCACCTCCGTGGGTGCCCACCTTGCTCATGTCTTTGCACAGACAGCACTGACCACTGACCCACTCCCTGGGGCCAGAAGCCTGCTCAGCCCTGCTCTGTTGCCCCTCATCCATCCCATGCCTGTGTTCCCTAACCATTGCTGTGTGGCACAGGTTGGGCTGGATCAGCAGACCGTGACCCTGGTGTGCACCAACCGGAGGAAGCAGTTCTTGCTTGACACTGCCGATGTGGCTCTCACAGAGTGAGTGGGGAACTGGAGCGTGGAACTCTGGAATTCTTGGGCTTGGGGACAGTGGGAGACTCCAGAGACAGCCCTTCATGACAGCCCTGCCGCCCGTGAGGGGTTTGTGCGTTGGTTTTTGATACCCCAGCTGATGGCTAGAAATGCCTCAGGCATGGATACAAAGAAAGTATCTTCCCTGGATACACAGTCACCCCATCCCTCAGTCTGAGCTTTGGCACTCTGGGCAATGATGTATCCCTGTGTCACTTGGGATAAGTAGGGATGAGCTCTTGAGTTCCAAGGCATGTCCCCAGGTTTGTGTGTGTGCTAACAGCTCAGGGAGGTGACCATCAGGTCATACTGCAGCCTTGTCAGAGATCTCTGCCTCCTTCTCAGGTTCTTCCTGGTCTCCTTGAAGTCAGCCATGATCAAAGGGTGCCGGGAGCCCCCTTATCCCAGCATCCTCACAGATGCCACCATGGAGAAACTGGCACTTGCCAAGTTTGTGGCGCAGGAGTCCAAGTGTGAGGTGAGTTTGGGTATCACCACCATCACTGCAGGTGACAGAGGCTCACAGGAGACTCCCTTGACCTCTCCTGGTTCTTACAGGCCTGCAATGTGGTTGTGCGTTTCTACGGTCTCGTTCACTGGGAGGACCCCATGGATGAGGCGCTGGGACCCGCCAGCAGCAGCTGCTCCTCTGCAGAAAACGCCGTCACCAAGGACGGCATCCTGCACTACAAGGCAGGGACCTCCTACCTGGGCAAGGAGCAGTGGAAGCCCTGCTTCGTGGTGCTCAGGTGGGCACTGGGGTATGGGTCAGGGCTCTTGGGAGAAGGTGCTGGGAGCACTTTGCTGCCCGAGAGATGCTTGGGAGGTGGAGAGGACTCATCTTGCCACCTAAAGGGGCAAAGCCACTGGTTTGAAGGCTAAAGCCACCATTTATGGGTGCCCAGCAGCAGGAATGTGGCCCCACAGGGCTGCAGAGGTGGAGGGCAGGACAGGGGTGGCTGTGGGACCACAGGCAGGGGATACCAGAGCTGAGCTGACTCCAGTTACCCTCTCTCATCTTCCCAAACGGCAGCAATGGGATCTTGTACCAGTACCCAGATCGCACGGATGTCACCCCTCTGCTCTCCATCAACATGGGGTAAGTGGCACCCAGACTCAGTGGGGATCGAGGAGCTACTTGGGGTATCCAGGGAGGGGTTCCAGGCTGCATCATGACCTGGTCCATGCCCCAGGAATTCCAGCTGCTCCTGCCTGGGGGCAGGTGCCCATTTGTTTTGGCTCCAGTGCATGCCACTGGAAATGGGCTCATTTCCTTCCTTGGATGAGGCCTTGGCCTCTGAAGGGTGATGTATCCCTTCAAGAGCCCTGCTGGGAGACCCTCTGTACTCAACTCCAGCTCTCCTGCAATGTGAAGAGCCTGGAGATGGTCCTTGGAGCAATCCCAGGGGATGTGATGGATGGGAAATGAGTGCTGGGAACAAGGGTGAGGTGCTGCCCAGGGAGGGCAGTCAGAGGCTGTTTTCAGGCTCGTGCTGGCCCATCCATCCCACTCATCTCCATCCTCCCCCTCTCTCCCAGTGGCGAGCAGTGCGGGGGATGCCGGCGTTCCAACACCACCGACCGGCCCCACTCCTTCCAGGTGATCCTGACGGACCGGCCCTCCCTGGAGCTGAGCGCCGACAACGAGGAGGACATGGCAGACTGGATGCAGTACTTCTGCCAGGCTGTCTCCAAAGGGGTGAGCTGGGGACAGGCCCTGAGTGGGGGTGCTTCAGCCCCCTCCTTTGCCCAGAGCAGGAGTGTCTGCAGGATGGAGCTGGCAGCTTTATCCTGAGCTAGGAGGGTTTCCCCACAGGGCACCCCATGGAGCTGGGGCTCCATCCTGCCGGGTTTTACCCTCCCTTCCCCACCCCACGCAGGTGATTCCCCACGGTGTTGCCCCCACGCCGTGCGTTCCCTGCTGCCTGGTGCTGACGGATGAGAAGGCTTTCACGTGCCACGAGGACTGCCAGACCAGCTTCTTCCGCTCGCTGGGCACCGCCGAGCTGACGGACGTCACCGCCGTCTCCACAGAGGCTGGCAAGGAGTACTGCATTCTGGTGAGTGCAGGGCTTTGGGACCCCCGGGGCCGGGTGAGCACCCAGCGCTGACACCTGGCCTCTCTCTTGGTGTTTAGGAGTTTGCTCAGGACAGCAAGGAGTTCCTGCCCCCCTGGGTCTTTTATTTTAGTTGCACTACAGAACTGGAGAGGTTTCTGTCAGCACTGAACGTCGTGTGGAGGAACATCTACCAGGTGAGCATGTGAGGCTGCCTCACGCCCTCATCGAGTGAGGGACGGCAGAGGGATGAATTTGTCCCTGTAGGGTAAACCCAGCTTTTCCTCAAAGGGCAGGAGAGCCAGGGAGCTCCTCTGGGTCCACATAATCACAGATGTGGGATTTAGAGCCTGGCAAGACAAGCCATGGGCACCCAGTGCTGGTGAGGGGAGTGGGAGGAATGTGGGTCAGCCCTGCTGTCACCATATCCACGACACAGGCGACTTTCCCATGTGGATCTGAGATGGTTTTACAGCAAGAGGGAGAAGTGACTGTTGTCTGTCACTCCTGACACCTCACACCTGTGTTTCAGGTCGATCTCCAGCACAAGGCCATTGTGGATGCTGCTGTGAAGAAGAAATGTGAGGATGCCCAGAGCCTCATTGACAGCGCCTGGCAGCGCAGCGACAGCCTCTGCCGGGGCCGGGCCGAGCGGGACCCCTGGTGTTAACCCTGGCCAGGGGAGGACAGCTCACAGGGGGCCATTTTTGGGGATCAGGGCCTGTATCTGGCCAACTGGCACCCCAAACCCTCCTGCCATCGCTTGGTCCCCACCAGGGCTGTGCCTGTAGCGTGGATCCCGCGCTCTCCGCCGAGCCAGGGACGTGCGGCATGGTCTAGGGAGCAGCCAGACGCTTCAGCACCTGCGCCTTCCTCCTCGTCCAGCTGCCACGGGGCAAATAATTTGCCTTTCACAGAATGGAATCCCAGCAGTAGTGAAGGAGAGGGTGGGAGTGGAGTGGGCTGGGACAAGCATCCCCGTTCTGGTGGGGAGCAGGACTGGGACTTGTTCATTTTTGAACAGGGTTGGGGCGAGGCGGGAACACTCAATCGCTACCGTGCATGTTTTGTTGCTCATACAATCACCGAGGACGACATCGCTCTGCCTCCTCCTGGAGAGCTCACCTGGGGCCTCCGGACACCACTGAACCACTCACAGCCTGCCCAGGAGGTCTGAGGCTAAGGAAGAAGGAACAGGGCCAAATACTCGTCTTTAAACATGGTTTTAGGAGATCTCAGCAGCCGGTTTGTGGTTTGAACGCTGACCCCGTGCACTTGGGGGAGAAGAGATGGAGTCCCACGTTCTTGTTCTTCAGGTGTCCTGAGGGACATGGTCATGTGGCTGCCACCAAACACGTCCCCATCTCCTCAGCTCACTGCACCCGAGGCCAGCGAGGAGCCATCGCCACTTGAGCTCACAACGAGCACTTTGGGGCAAACCCCAGCTTTTAAATAATATTAACAGTAATAATAATAATAACCTGGAGACCTTCTCATGTAATATATGTTCACGGGGCCTTTTTCTGGGAGGAAACGTATGTGACTGAATGTATATGTACATACATCTGCTTCCTTTCCCCCCTCCCCAAATAAACAGACCTTGGTAACTCAGCCTTGGCCCCAGGCCAGATTCTGCCAGCGGGGGCTGCTCCTCCTGCCATCGCTTTGGAGCGTGTGGATGGCTCTGGGGCAGGGAAGGGGGTATTTGGATGGAAAGTGAAGAGGATGTGCAGCTCCAGCTCCCCCCTGAACCCCAGCAGCGTTAACCCAGCGTTGGGACACGTTCGTGGCTTCAGCTGGGAATTGCGCATCAGGACACAGACTTCTGATCCCAGCATCCAGGAGATCCAGTCTAGTCTGGAAAAGTAAGGAACAGCCATGGGGCCAGCCCCCAGCGTCACCCACTGTCCCCATAATCCCTCCCGGACTTGTGACATCAAAACGGAAGTGTTGGGGGATCCTGGGACTGGGACAGCCCCTGGCAGGGGAGGAGTTTGGGATATGGGGAGCGCTTCCCAGGTCCTGTCCCTCAGTAACCACCCAAGTGCCTCGGCCATGGCATAAACCGGCTGCCGGAGGGTCCCTGCGCAGCTCTGCAAACGGGAATCCAGGGCGGGACACCGACGTCCCCCATCCCCCGCAGCATTTTCCGCGGGCAGCTCCAATTTTAAAGCACCGGGAGAGGCGGGCGGGGCCCGTGGCGAGTCCCCCCCGCACCGTGGCCACAAGCGCAGCGAGTTTCCCAGTCCTCCTCCTCCTCCCCAGGCTGGCTGGGGCCGGGCTTTGAGTGCGTGTGCTCCCCAAAATCCTTCTCCCTCCTTTCAGTTTCGCTTTTATCCCACCTTTTTTTCCCCCTGCTTTTCGCTGTTTGCGCCGGGGCAGCCCCATCACGTGCGGCCGGGCCCGGCTGGACGCGGCTGCGGGGCCGGACCTTTGCCCCACATCCCTTCCCCAAACTGGAATTTTGGGGGCTGGATTGGGGACAGGGGGCTCGGTTTGCAGGAGGTGGCGCTCGCTCGGATTTTTTTTCCCTGCGGTTGCTCGGGAAGGTGGAGCCTGGGACCCCCCCGCGGGCAGGTGCCGGATGGCGGCGGGGACCCTCTGCCCGTCCGACTCCTTGCAGGAATTCCCGTACGCCCCCCAGAACAGCCCCCCGGCCGGGGGGGTGCCCCCGGCCACCGACCTGGTGCTGGGGGCCACGGCCGGGTGCTTGGCCTGCTTCCTCACCAACCCGCTGGAGGTGGTGAAGACGCGGCTGCAGCTGCAGGGCGAGCTGCAGCCGCCGGGCTCGTACCCCCGGCCGTACCGCGGGGTGCTGCGGGCGGCCGTGGCCGTGTGCCGGGCGGACGGGCTGCGGGGGCTGCAGAAGGGGCTGGCGGCCGGGCTGCTCTACCAGGGGCTCATGAACGGCGTCCGCTTCTACTGCTATTCGCACGCCGAGGACGCCGGCTGGACCGGGTATCCCGGCGGGACCGTGGCCGCCGGGGCCGTGGCCGGGGCGGTGGGAGCCATCGTGGGCAGCCCCGCGTACCTGGTGAGTGCTGCTCCCCCCCAAAGGCTGGGGGGTGTGGGGAGGGGTGTTTTGGGGACCACCCCAAAAGCTTCGGCATCTTGTCTGCATCCTATAAACACTGGCTTGGTGCATTCTCTCTTCCCCTGCTTTGCTTCACCCCCCACCAAAAGCGCTGTGCACGCTCTCCCCCTGCTTTGTCCCACAAATCCCCTCAGAAAAGCAGCAGAGAAGTTCCCCATAAGGAAATTACCCGAAAAGAAACCGCGGGGGTTTCCCCCCTCCCATTTTAGAGGGTTTCCCTGGTTTTTTGAGGTCGCAGAGCTCCAGCAGTGGGTGTTTGCAGGGTCCCTTTGCCCTGGGTAAGAGGGGTGAAAGAGATGGGATTCAAAGTCTGGAGTTAGCGCTTGGTAACGTCTGTCAGAGGGGCTGAAACTTCCCCTCAAAATCTGCTGAGAAGATGAGGGGGACCACAGCCAGTCCCAGCGGGGCATCGGAGGGTTTTGTCACCTGGCATTGTCCCCCCCAAGGTCAAGACCCACCTCCAAGCCCAGACCGTGTCGGCCATGGCCGTGGGCCACCAGCACAACCATGAGGTGAGTGGGGACAGGGTGGGCTGGGGCGCACGGAGGATCTGCTAGCGCAGATCTGTCTGTGCACGGCCCAGATGCTATTTTGGTCAGCAGGAATTTAAAGCTGTTGTTTGGCCGCTCGGCCCCGTAATGATGCTATAAATAACTGTGAGAACAGAGGGGGTGTGACAGGCACGTGGGGCTGATACCGAATCTGGAGAATCCAGACCCCCTGAGATCTCTCCAAAGCCAACGGTGGCTTCGTGTCACCAATGAGCGACAGGGGTGGCAAGTTTTGGCCGGGTGGGATGTTCCATTCCCATTTTTCCCCATTTCCTCTCTTCCCCAGAGCATCTCCGGCGCTTTCAAGAGCATCTACCAGCAGCACGGGGTGGTGGGGCTGTGGCGGGGGGTGACGGGGGCCGTGCCCCGCGTGGCCGTGGGCTCGGCTGTGCAGCTCGCCACCTTCGCCTCCGCCAAGGACTGGGTTTGTGAGCGCCAGGTGAGCGGGAAAGGTGCCGGACCCGGCCGCCAGCGGATCCGCGTCCCTTTTATTGTTGGGAAGAGCTGATGCCGGCGCTTCCCGCAGTGGTTCAGGAAGGGCAGCTGGGCGGCCGTGCTGGCGGGGGGCATGGTGAGCGGTGTGGCTGTGGCGGTGACAATGACGCCTTTTGATGTGATCAGCACCCGTCTCTACAACCAGCCGGTGGACGCCGATGGCACGGTAAGGCCGTTCCGGATACGGCGAAGGGGACGCACGGATTTCCCTGGATCGCATCCAGCTGGGGTGCACGGCTGGCTCCTCTCTTCCCAGGGCAAGCTCTACCGAGGTTTTTTGGATTGTATTCTGCAAATCTCCAGCAAAGAGGGGCTGCTGGGCTTGTACAAGGGCATCGGCGCCGTCTACCTCCGCCTCGGCCCCCACACCGTCCTCAGCCTCTTCTTCTGGGACAAGCTCAGGAACATGGTTCAGCACTAGCAGCCCCCAGGGCTGTAGGACAGACTTCTGCCACCACCAACACCGATGTTAATAAAGAGGTTTTTCTATTTTTGGTGTTGTCCTGGGGTCTTTGGGGTGGTGCAGATGAGGGGGCAGGACCCGAAATGCTGCGCTGCCTCAGGGTGGAGAGGAGAATGGCTCTGGTACTGGGATGGGGGAAGGTCACAGGTGCTGATGATCCCTGAGCGCCTCCATGTGTATCTTATTCCTCTTCTAATTTTCACCTCCACGGGGCAGTTGAAGCTCATCTCTGGCCGGGCCTTTAGCTGCCCTGGATTGGCCCAACAATGATTTACCAGCCGGGGGTGGAGGGGCGCTCCCCGCCTCCGCCCCGCGGACCTTGGAGCCGGGGCCTGGCTCTGCTGTGGCTTCTCTCCATCGAAAATGTTTTCCTTGGGCTCCCAGCTCCCAGCGCTGCCGGGGCTGGCGTGGGGCTGGGCACTGCTGGACGCGCTCCTGCAAGGTGAGTCCCCCGAGGGTGGCCTGGGGACAGCCCAGGGGACACCAGTGACCCACTGCTGCCTTTCCCCGCAGGGCTGGTGGGTGCCTGCGCCGTCTCGGTGCTCTGCAGCCTGCTGAAGGTTTATCTCTACATCCAGTGCGTGAAGTAAGCAGCAGCCCTTGGTCTCCTGGGGGGGAGGTTGGTTTTGGGAGCAGCTGCTGGGCGCTGGCTCTCGGGGCTGCGGCCGCTGCTGCAGGGCACAGAGGGGGATGTCACCAAGGCGTGTCACCCCATTTCGGGTGCCACCGCCCCTGGCTCAGCATTCCCCCTCCGCTGGCCGCAGCAGCCCGGAGAGGCAGGCAGAGAAGGAGGCGATCGCGGCGCAGCGGCCGCTGCTGGAGCCGCTGCATGTGCTGGTGCTGAGCGCTGTGCTGGCCCTGGTGGGCTCCCGAGTGGCTGCGCTGGTGGTGCTGGAGTTCTCCCTGCGCGCCATCTCCACCATCCTCTCCCTCGGCAAGGTGAGGTGGCACAGGGGAAACTGAGGCACGGCGCGGGTGTGGTGTCTGTGGATGGAGCTGGGAAATTTGGGGTTTGTTCGGCACTCACGGGGGATGATGGAGGGGCTGTGGTGTTCCTCTGCCGGTGGCCCCCGGCTGGTCCCAGCGTGGGCACAGGCCCGGGGCACTGCCCGTCCCCTGTGCTGGCACTGCTGGGACTCCTCCAGTCCTGGGGCACTTCTGGGTTCTCCTTGGAAGGGACACCGAGGGGCTGGAGCGTGTCCAGAGCTGAGAATGGAGCTGGGAAGGGTCTGGAGCCCCAGGAGGGGCTGAGGGAGCTGGGAAGGGGCTCAGCCTGGAGCAAAGGAGGCTCAGGGGGAATTTCTGGCTCTGCACAAGTCCCTGGCAGGAGGGGACAGCCGGGGGGATTTGGGATCTGCTGCCAGGGACAGGAGGAGAGGGAACGGCCTCAGGCTGGGCCAGGGGAGGTTTAGGTTGGATACTGGGGAAAATCCTTCATGGAAAGGGTGCTCAGGCACTGGCACAGGCTGCCTAGGGCAGAACTGGAGTCACCGTCCTGGGAAGGGCTCAGCCCGTGTTAGGATGAGGCACTTGGGGACGTGTTTAGAGGAGGACACGGCCGTGCTGGGGGAATGGTTGGGCTCATTGACCTCGGAGGGCTTTTCCAAGCTCAGCGATCGCACGCAGCCGCCGTTGCTTTGCAGGGCGCCCACAGCAGCCAGCTGTACGTGCTGTGCCAGTACTCTCTGGGCTGCGGGGTGTCGTGCGGCCTCAGTTTCCTGCTGGAGGGGGCTCCTCAGCGCAGCTGGAACCTGCTGCTGGCGGCGGGGCTGGCGGCGCTGCTGGCGCTGCACTCTCGGCGCCTGGCTCGCCACGTCTGCAGCCTGTACGAGCTGCACAGCCGGGCCCGCTACTGCGGCGTGTGCATCCTGCTGCTGGCCTCGGGCCACGGCATCCCCCGCCTGCTGCGCAGAGCCCTGGGGCTCACCTTCGCCGTGGCCGACCTGGCGGCCGTGCAGCTCATCAACCGCGACTTCCTCTCCACGGGCGAGGCCGTGCGCTTCTGGAGCCCGCTGACCATCTGCTACACCCTGCTGGTGGTGTACATGCAGGGTGAGCGGGGTTCGGGGCTTCTGGGGGTGTGGGGGACACAGCCGGAGTGTGCGGGGCCGCTGGAGGTCACCCGGGGCTGGGCAGGGGTACACGGGGTGTCCTTGGGCTGTATAGGGGTATGTGCAGAACCTGCTGGGGCTGTATAGGGCCCATATGGGGTGTCCTGGGGGTCTGTAGGGGGTATGTGGTACATCCTGGGGATTTATGGGGTGTCCTGGGGGTCTGTAGGGGGTATGTGGTACATCCTGGGGATTTATGGGGTGTCCTGGGGGTCTGTAGGGGGGTGTACGTGTCTATCTATATCACAGGTGTACATGGAGGGTACTGGGGGTGTATAGGGGGTACATGGGGCACCTGGGGCTGTTTAGGGGGCACACAGGATGTCCTGGAGGTACATGGGGCTGTTTAGGGGGTACATGGGGCTGTTTAGGGGGTACACGGGGCTGTTTAGGGGGCACACAGGATGTCCTGGGGGTACATGGGGATGTTTAGGGGGCACACAGGATGTCCTGGGGGTACACGGGGCTGTTTAGGGGGCACACAGGATGTCCTGGGGGTACATGGGGCTGTTTAGGGTGTACATGGGGCTGTTTAGGGGGTACACGGGGCTGTTTAGGGGGCACACAGGATGTCCTGGGGGCACCTGGGGCTGTTTAGGGGGTACATGGGGCTGTTTAGGGGGTACATGGGGATGTTTAGGGGGCACACAGGATGTCCTGGGGGTACACGGGGCTGTTTAGGGGGCACACAGGATGTCCTGAGGGTGTGTAGGGGCTACAGGGACCATACATGAAGCCCCCCCAGGCTGGGTGTCCCCAGTGTGGGGCTGTGGAGGTCCCGGTGTCCCCACAGCAGCTCCCCAACGCCGTGTCCTCGCAGAGGAGTCCCGGCAGAGCACGGGCAGGGGGCCGGTGTTCCGGACCGTGCTGGTGAGGATGGGCGGCCTCTTCATCCTCCTCCTCACCGTGGGCCGATGGATCGACATCCTGCACGTCTCGGTGTCTCTGCTGGGGGAGCTCTGGTGCCTGCTCCGCTCCGGGGTGCTGCTGGACTCCTGCTGGAGGCAGGTGAGAGGGGGGATCCCTCCCTGCCCCACCCGGGGAGAGGCCCACGCTGGGAGCCCTCTCAGCCCCTCTCTCCATCCCCCGCAGGATTTTGGCCAGCAGCCGCTCTCGGACGCCCCGTCGGGCTCCAGGTCGCAGCAGGAGTCCCGATGAGCTGCAGGGTGTAACCAGAAACTCGGGGTGCCACCCCCAGAGCCCCCCATCACACATCCCCCATGGGGACTAAGGGAAAGGGGCCTCTGGAAGGCACCCGGCCCCATCCCACGGGGTGGAGGGGGTTGGAGGGAAGACTCACGTTGCCCTGGATTTTGGGGGGACCCTGTGAGGCTGCAGCACTACTGGGGTTTGTTCTCTGGTCCCAGTGGAATTGCGGGATGCTGATGGATGTCCCATCCTTGCTGGCTGCAAGGCTGCACTGCCAGAGGCCGCCAGGGGGTTAGAAATCTCAGAAAATAAATTTTTTTCCAGCAAAATCCATGGGCAGAGCAAGCTGGGGTCCCATTGTGCTGGAAAGGCACTTGGGATGGTGGCGGCGCAGCTTTTTGAGGGAGGTGGGTAAAATTCCAAAGTTCCACTTTGGGAAGGGAAACTGAGGCACAGAGTGGGGTGACTCTGGCTGGGACATGCCCCTGTGCCTCAGTTTCCCCCTGGCTGCAGCCCACTGTGCTGTGCCAGGGGGCAACAGGCCCTGTGAAGGTGGGGTGCAGTTTGGGGAAGGGGGGTTCTGGGCATGGACCCCCGGTGCAGAGGGGGAGCAGGAGGGGGTCTGGGGGGGGTTTGGGGCACCGGGAGGGGTTTATGGGCCATGCTGGGGCTCTAGGGGGGCACAGGAGTGTAGGGGATTTTGGGGCTGGGGCTGTATGGGAGGACAGGGGTTGTTCTGGGGGTGTATGGAGATGCCAGGGCTGTGTCGGGGTACACCGACAGGCACCCGGGGGTGAGTGGGGGGCTCACAGGGCACCCCTTGGGGTGTGGGGGGCTCTCAGGGGGTGACCCCAGAGCACCCACAGGGTCTTGGGGCACCCTTGGAGCACTTTGGGGAGCGTGGGGCAGTCGGGGGTGAATGGGGCACCCTAAGGACATGTGCCCCCCTCTTCCTCCGCCCGGGGCTGTGGGGCAGGCGGGGGGAGGAGGAAGGGAGGTGGAAGAGGAGGAGGAGGAGGGAGGAAGGGGCGGTGATGCCGGGCGGTTCTGCCTTCCCGCTGCCCTCGCCGCGCCCGCGGAGTGCACGGAGGGACCCGCAGCGGCTCCCCAGGTAGGGGACAGGGACAAGGTCACCCCCCGAGGGGCTGCGGGGCCACCTCCGGCCAGGCGACACCGCCCACCCGACCGGGAAACCTCGCCCGCAAGGTACGAACCCCTCAGGTAGGGGACGGGAGCCACCCCCAGGTAGGGACCACCCCAGATATGGGGCTGGGACCCCCCCAGGAGGGGACAGGGGACACCCAGTATGGGACACGGGACCCCCCAGGTGATGGGATAAGGACCGCAGCCGTTCTGGGATGAGACAAGGGGACCGGGAGCCACCCCCAAGGAGGGAATTGGGGACTGTCCCAGGCAGGGGGACACGGTGGGGCCACCGCCCCATAGGGGACAGGGTGGTGCCAGGTAGGGCACAGGGAGCTGTGGGGGGCACGGTGGGTCACAGGGGACGCTGGGGGGGCTGCAAGGCCACCCCCCAGGTGAGGGACAAGAGGACAGTGGGACCACTCGGGGTGTGGGGAGAAGGGACACCGGGTGTTGTGTACCCCCACCCCTTTTCCCTTGGGCAGCCCGTGAGAGGTCCCTGGGTCAGGGGACAGAGCTGCAGCTCCCCAGGGCTGTGTCCCATCCCAGTCTGGGGGGTGTCCCCATAAGTGACCCTATCCCCATCAATCCCACCTGAACTCCCATCCCAGGATATTTTAGGGAAACCAGGGGAGTTCCTCAGCCACCCCAAACCATGGGAGCTCCATGGGGAGGGGGGACCCCCATTAATGCACCCCTGGAGGCTCGGCCAGCCCCCCTGGCTGGGGGGATCTGGAGGGTGCAGCCGCGGGGCCGCCGGGCTCCGTCAGCCCCGGCACAAAGAGGAATGCGATGAGCACATGGTTCCCATTAACCCCGGAGAATTTTCTTTTCTTTTATAGGTTGGGGGTTTTTTATGATTATTCTTTTCTTTTTCCCCCAGTTTTGCACAGCTCTGCTGGGGAGGAGGAAAAGCGGCGGCTCTGGTGGGTGAGGAGCTGGGCAAGGCCGGCAGTGCCGGTAGCCAGCGGGGAGGGAGGGAAAGAGGGAGCCAAGTTCGGGGTTCTTTTTCCTTTTTTATCCCTTCCCTGCTTGAGTCAGAGGCTGAAGTCACCGGCAGGAGCACTGCGAAGCTTTTCCCCCATCCCGGGGAGTCTGTCTGCCCCTAAAAGGATGTGCTGACCCCCGTGAGTGGGATTTTGGGGGAGCAGAGCCACACAAGACCAGGAACTCATCACACAGGTATTTTTCAAGCTGCCAATTCACCTCAGGGATGAGTCCTGCTTCACCAACACAGCACCCTGACTAAAGCCTCAGGGTTCCCTCCCTCCAAACCATTCAATTTGGGGAGGGGAAGCTTCGCCCCAGCTGCTTTTCCCCTTGGGAAGTTGGATAAACAGCCCTTTTCCTTCCTGAGCAGGGTTCCTCGGGGTCGGGTGCATCCTGCCTGTGCTGCTGCTCAGGGGATGTGTCGGTGTTGGGGACATGGTGATTCACAGCACCTCAGTTTTCCCACCTGGAAAAATAAAAGGGTGGGATGTGCAGAGCTGGAAGTGATTGGTGGGGAACTGGGGATAAGGAATGAGGGAATGGAGACGTAGAAAGATCCCAAAAAAGGGGTTGCAAAAGCAAAATCCTATTGCAGCCCTGTTTTTTAAAAGGAAAGGTGAATATTTCCTGCTGCCCATGGGGAGTTCAATCCCAGGTGGGTGGGAGCAGTAAGAGGAAATATATGGGATTCAAATGTATATGAAAAGGTGGGATTTGGCCACAGAGGTGTGAAAATGGGAGATATCAGCTGCTGCCTCACCAGGACTCTGTACCCTGTGTCCTCCCAGACACGAGACCGTTTGTTGCTGTGACGTGGGACGGGACGCTCGTTCCTTCTCCCCTTCCGGGAGGAGGGAGTCAGGCTGGTGCCAAAGGGCAGCACAGCTGCAGGAGCTGCCGGTGTGCCTGCAAGTTTTACTCTCTTTGTTATTTTCACTAGAATCAGCCTCTGACCTGGCCCTTCCACAGCTTCAGCAATGTTGCCAGGGAAAGCAGAGAAGAGAATTGCTTCGTCCATCTTCATCACCCTCATGCCACCGCGGAGGGACGTGGCCACCACGGAGAGAGCCCAGCGGGGGCTGCAGCCGGATGGTGCCGAGGTCCCCGGCACCCACCGGCCCCAGGTCCTGCCGTGTCCCCCCACACTGCCCAACGGAGGTGAGGGATGGATGTCCATGGGGGGCTGCAAGCAGTGTGGAAGGATGGGCCAGGCTGTGGAGATGCTTTGCTGAAGGATGTGCGTGTGGAAGGGGATGTGGGGGGATTTTGGGGGGGTTATTCCCCAAATCCCAGCACCTACCCCAGCATGGATCTGGCTCCTGTCACAGGCTGTGTTTGCTCTCCATTGCCAGGCACTTATCAGTGCTGTTTGTCTCCTCTTGCCTTGGTGGCGTTTGTTTTTGGGGCTGGTCAGCGAGCGCTGCTGGGGTGTTATTGTGAGGGGGTGTTATTGTCATGGGGTGTTACTGGACACTGTTGATCCCCTAAAGCCCCCACATCTGACTGTTGGTGCAGAAACCCACCCAGTGGCCCCTGTACCTTCATCCTCACCAGTCCTCCCCCTCTCTGAAGTGCCTCAGCCCTTGTCCATGGAGGTGCTGGGTCTGGCACTGCAGCAACTGGACCTGGCAGCACCTGCCACCCTCCAGGTGAGGATAGGAGTGCAGTCCCCCCAGTGCCTCAGTTTCCCCACCTGCAGAGGTATAACTAACGTGGCTTTGCCCTTCCCCACTTGCCAGGCCCCTTCCACCTCCCCTGCTGGCTTGAAGCAGCCCACATTCCGCCAGGAGCGAGCAGGCCAGTGGCAGGATGCGAATGGGTACCCGGAGAGGGACAGCTCCAGAGGTAAGGGCAGACCCAGCTGTGCAAGGGCTCATCCCCACTGAGGGAAACTGAGGCACACACTCCCTGCTTCTTGCAGACATCTGTGCCTTCTGCCACAAAGCGCTGGGGCCCCGGGAGCCGACGGTGGAGGCGATGCGGAAGCAGTACCACCCCGACTGCTTCACCTGCCGCACGTGCCACCGACTCCTGGCTGGGCAGCGCTACTTCCAGAGAGAGGGGTGTCCCACCTGTGACACCTGCTTCCAGGTACCCATCCTCCTTCAGGGAAAACCAGCACCCCTGCTTCATCCCTTGGGGCGTGGGCTGGTGTCTCATGGCACGTGTTCCCTAAATTCCAGGCCACGCTGGAGAAATGTGCCAAGTGCCAGGGGCTGATCACGGAGCACATTGTCCGTGCCCTGGGCAAGGGCTACCACCCCGGCTGCTTCTCCTGTGCCGCCTGTGGCCAGGCCATCGGCACCGAGAGCTTCGCCGTGGACGAGCAGGGTGACGTGTACTGCGTGCCCGACTTCTACAGGTGGGTGTCTGCAGGGGGGAGCTGGGCTCGGCTCATCCCTCAGCCGCGGGGCTCACGCTGCTCCCCTGTGCTCCCAGCAGGAGATACGCCGCGGTGTGCGGCGCCTGTGAGCGCCCCATAGTCCCCTGCGAGGATGAGGACACCTACAAGATCGAGTGCCTGGGACGCAGCTTCCACGAGAGCTGCTACTGCTGCGAGGTACAGCCCCAGGGGCTGGGGGGCACTGAGCCTTAACTGAGCATGGACACGGGGGTGGCAGCACCCTTTTTTAGCCCCCACTTTATCTTATGAGTAATGGGGAGAATAAATAAATTGGGATGATGATGTGTGGAGAACTTCAGCTTCGCACTGAAGCGGTTTTGATGCAGTTTGTTGCTTTTTCGGAGTGTTGGTGGGTTTTGCAAGGAAAATAAGATACAACACAACCCAGGGAGCCCTAAAAGGTGGCTTCCTTTTCCCCTCTCGCCCTTAGAGCTGCAGGATGCCCCTGTCGCCGGAGCTGACCGAGAACAGCTGCTACCCCCTGGATGACCACCTCCTCTGCAAATCCTGCCACCTCCGCTGGCGCAGCGAGTCATCCTGCTGAGACCCTGCAGCTCAACAGCCTCTTCCAGAGCACCAAAAAGGGGGTGCCCCCAGTGGGCTGCACCCCATGGCTGAGCCTGTGTGCACCCTGAAATTACTGCAGAGCTGGGTTTTCATGGCTAAAATATCCCCAGGACCCTGAGCCAGCGGAGATTTGTGGATGTGTCCCAGCACAGCTCTGCACTCATGATGAATATAAAATGCCCTGACAGAGCAGCAATGAGGAATTGAGGTTTACTCCTTATTTCTTTTTTAAAACTCCTTTTTCAAGGCCAGTTTTGGTTTTCTTGGGTGGTGTTTCTTTCTTCTCAAGCTCCCTTGGGGTTTCACTGAAATGTTTTTCTCTGTGGAGAGCAGGCACTGATTCAGTTACTCACAGTTAAATAAAACCCCGAGTTTAAAAACTTTCATTCCTTTCGTCCACCCTGCATTCCAAACCTGTCAAATCCAAGTTTAAAACTAAGGAAGAAAAGGTGGTTTTGGATTTTCTAGGTGTGGCAAGAGTCGGGTCACTGGGGTCCATAACAGCTGATTTTAGGGTGTAGCGATGTGGGAGATGCTGGTTTTTGGTGGATATGGGATCCGGCGTGTTTCGTGGTGTTGATAAAAGGGGTTTTGGTGTGCTTTGGGGTTTTTTTGTTGATTATCTATCCCGGAGCCGGCAGAGGGCAGCCGGAGCACAAATTCCTCCTTCAGGCAGCAGAACTCCAGCTGAAAGCATCGTGCAGGGCGGGGACGCTGGGGAAGATGGACAGCCCTCTTTCTGCAGTTACCTGGGATTATATTGCTCTGCCACTGGAAGCTCTTTGATCTCCTCCCAGTCCAGGCCTCAAACCAGCAGAAATGAGAGCATTTCTCTGCATGCCCAACATCTGCACAGCCGATGTTGCTGCTGCTTTGTGGGTTTGTTTGCAAGGGCATTGCAAATCTTACTTTCTTTTTAACCGAAAGTGTTTAAAAAGCCACAAATCAAGAGCAGAAAATAGCAAGAGCCTGTGAGATGATGTTTAATGCTTTCCTGATGGAAAATGGGAGCTGTAAACAAAGAAAACAACCACCAGACCAGCTGTTCCTGGATCACGTACAACATTTCTGGCATGTGCTGTGTTTATGAGTGAAGGGGTTAACGATGGTTAATTAATCACATCAATAACTATTTCCTGATGACTCTTCCCCGTCTACAAAGCTGGTTACTCAGTGTTGGTTAACGAGCATCTCCGGGCCACCAATCAGGTAATAACTTGCTTTAAATGTATTTATAAATAAGCTGTGGTCTGTTCTGGCCACGTAAATCGGTGGCTTTGGGTCTGGTCGGGTGGGAACTCCTTGTCCCATACCAAGGAATTCCTGTGCTCCAGTATCAATTTCCAAAGCTCCTAGCGCTGTGAGGAAAATCTGGCATAAAAATGATGCTAAAAAAGTAAAAGGATGTGGCAGTGGCCAAAGGGAGTATGAAAAAGAAGGCCCAGAGAGCAAAGGGCTGCTTGCTTTTTTTAGTACAGGTATTTTTCCACTCAAGGTTTTTGGGGAGGATGGAGGTGCAATGCTGAGCAGTGTTTTGGATGTGTTATTGCAAGCTGCACTACCCTTCCCCAGAGGAATGGTGGGAAGGAGTGTTGGGTATTTCCCCCTTGGAGCTTTCCAGGATGGAAGTCCCTGTTAGCACTGGGACTGTGGAATTTTTGGCAAGAGATATGGAAATGCTTTTATTTACAGGCAGCCTTGGAGAAGGTCCTGGAAAGCAAGGAGAAAGGAAAGGCGCTGCTGGGGAGTTTAGCAGCATGGTGAAGGGATATGTGGTGAGGTCAGATTTGGTGGTTTTTCAGGAGTGGAATGTGACAAGGGACAGGGATACACGGACACAGGTAAGAGGACAGAAAGGTTCGTTTAATCCGTCCTCTTCCCGGATGAAGGGAAAAGCACTACCAGCCAAGGTGTGGGGAGCATCGCTTTGCCTGGAAAGCACAGCCTCGTGTTTTCCCTTGGGGGAGCTGAGGGAATTTTGAGCTGCATGCAGGAGATCCTGCAGGAGCTGGATCCTGTCCCGCTGCCGAGCAAACCCAGAGCGGCTGCGATGGCTCAGCCTGTCCTTGGGCTCCTCGCCCTGTCACGAGCACTTCTGCAAACACCCAGCTCTGCAAAAATAAACCAACCACACATCCTGCCCTGGAAAAGAACATTTCGGGGGGCTGGGCTCCAAAGCCTTGTGGAGCCCCCCTGGGACCACCCAGGGGTAAAACCCACTCCAAGTCCCTCCTCTTGTCCCTGTGGCAGTGCCAAAGGACGGAGAGGATGGCAGCGCTCCGAACGGCTCCAGCCCTTCCCTTGGCTGCTGCAATATGCCCGTCAGCTCTTGCAATCCCTCTTGGCAGGCTGAGGGGAGCGGGAAGGACCTGGCTGCCTTCCAAGGCGCAGCAAATGCAAATATTTCCTCACTTCAGCCTGGGTGCGGCCCGCGTATGAAATTTCCTCAGGCTTTCCCAGCGAAGGCATCCGATCTCTCCATCCCTTGCTCGCCTGCGAGGCCAACTTGCTCCTAGGAATACAACGGTGCGTCCCAGAAAAAAGAAAAAGCCTTAGGGTTATCTTTTTACAGCTCAAAGGATTGCCTGATTTTTAAAAAATAGGTTTTAAATTGAAGAAGGAGCTGCCAGGCACAGCTGTAGTGGCTTTAAATCAATGGTTATAGTGTTGCTGAATGAAAAAAACCCTCTTTTTGCAGGTTTCTTTGGAAAATGGAAGATTTGTAGTGTGGTGCAAGGGAAGTGGGATGATAAAGGGGCTGGAAAAGGTGCTGGGAGTGAGGTTGGGTGCTGGTGATAGTTTTTCTCAAATAAGATGGAAAAAGCTTCAGGGAAACTGGATTTTTCCTTTGGATCCCAGGTTAATGGCAGTCGCATCCCAGCCAGCTCCCTGCAGCGTTGTTCTTCCCCACAGAGCATTCAGACCTATTTTCTGCAGTTTCCTTTGACACAGCCTAAAAAAAATTATATTTCTTAAATGAAAAGCAGTCTGATCCTGCTGATTCTGGGAGAGGCAAAAGCCAGCAGGGATTACAACAGGAACAGCGCAAGCCTGGATTTCTCCAGCTCATGCAGCACAGGTGGGATATATAACTTAAAAAAAAAAAAAAAGTCTGTATGCTAATATTCTCCTTTTCCCCCAATTTTCCTGGCAAAACGGAACCACCCACTGCTACAATGTAGTTTTAAAACACATTGATTTTGATAGCATGAGGGGAAAGGGATGAGGTGACTGCGCAAGCGCGTTACCAGGCTGTGAGTGCTATACTGGCTCCTTTAGAAAATAAAGGATAAAAAGCCCAACCCACCCTATTTCTGAAAACAGACACAGCACACACCTGCGAGCGGGGTTTTGCTATTTCATATCCCAGATTTCCCTCATTGTATCAGTGATTACAGCATCCTGAAGCCCTATTTCCTGAAAATTACCAATTTTCATCCAGATTTGGCTTTGAGTGGTTTAAGTTATATCTTTATTTTGTTGGAATGTCCAGTAAAGCACTGTGAGGTGTTTTATTGAAAGACATGGATATTTTTCAAAGATGTTATCCCCTTTGTCAAGGTGGATTACTGACCTCAGGGATTTATCACTGAGGGGAAAAAAAACAAAACTGAGAAGGATGGGGAACAAATATATATAATATAATAATTTATCCCTTAATTCTCCATGTGGCTAATTTTTTCCTCACAGCCAAGCTGGGGAATATGCTTTAATCTCATTTATTAAATTACTTCGTCTGAGTATGGGGTTTGCTTGTTTTTTGGTTTGGTTTTTTGTGGTTTTTTGTTGTTTTTTTTTTTCTGGAGCGATCGGGCTCCAGACGTGGAGTTAAGGACAAAGCGTTTAGTGAGGAAAAAGATGCTCCTGGAGAAAAAAAAAGATAAAACGAGGAGGAAAAGGCGGGTGGAGGCTGACAAAAGACGGCGCCGGCCGAGCCTGCCCCTCACGGCTCCTCAGGCGCTGCCCCCCCGCGCTCGCTTCACAAAATGGCCGCCCGGCGGGGCCGCGGGAGCGCCTCTGAGGCGACAAAATGGCGGCGGCTGGAGAGCGGGGGGAAGGAGTGCGGGGCCGGAGCGGCATGGGCACGGCGGAGGGGCTCTGATCCTGTGTGAATCCCCTCCGGGCGGGCGGCGAAAGCGCTGCGGGTGAAACCTGACCTTCTTATCTCCCCTCCCTCCTGCCGTTTTCTCCTCGCCGCCTTTGCGAAAGGATGTGAAAATCGCCAGAAGTGCGCATTTTCATTCGGCCATGGCGGAGCCCCCAGTCTTCCCCCCCCTCACCTCAGCTTCCCCCCGCTCCCCCAGTGTTACCCCTAAAACGTTTGTTGGTTTTTTTCCCCCTCTCAGCTGAGGAGTTCTGGCCCAGAATTGCGCTTTCCACACGCCCCCCACCCCTCCCTCCCTCATCACCACGCGCACCCCCAAGATGGGTAGTTTTATGCCTAATTCTTTGCTTTTACACCGCTTTTCTCCTTCGCAGGGGTTGAAGCCGCCATCTCCCGGTCTCCTCACGATATGGAAAATCCCCAAAAGCGCTTAGGGAAGAAAGAAACCAACCAACCAACAAAAAAAAAAAAAAAAAAAAAGCCCGAGGATTGATTTATCATCAGAGCCGGAGTGGTATGGGAAGAAACCATCGCTGCTCGCCACGACAGCTTGCCCACCATTCGCTTAATTAAAATCATACATTGGTGTGATCAGACGTGGTAATGCCATTAAAAAAAACCAAACAACCAAATCCCGTAACATTCACATTCTCGTTGTTGGAGGCTGTAGCCAAGGTACCACACTTTTTTTTGTTTGTTTTAAATACTATTTTAAAGTTGCCTTACCCTTTTTTCCTGCATCACCGTATTGTTACAGGCTACAACATTGCCTTTTATTTCTTAAAAGCTACATCCCTAAAAATACTGCTTTTTCCCCATAGAATTGCAGATTTAGGCCCATACAGATGCTCTTCTATTTTTATGGATACAGTAGAATATATTGTATATATTTATTAAATATAGATATATAAATATTGCTATATATTTAATGTTTTTATATATGACCTTTTCCCAGGGACTGCTTAAAATATAAAATAAGCCAACACACCTAAAAACTATAACTTAATTATGTATAATCACTGTAACTTTGGCCCATATGTATCTTTGATTTTATAGATATATTACCTTTGTTTTCCTCCATTGGTTTTCTACTACAATGTATCCTAAAAGCAGGAGAAAAAAATGCCATCAAAAAGTAAAAATAAGAAAAAATAACAAAAACCAACCCATTTCCTTTTTTTTATTTTACCGTCCATGATGGAAGCTTATGCCTGAATGTTTTATTTGTTCCACAGAGATGTAGATTTTTCCTTGGGAGATTTGGGAAGGATTATTTTTTAATGAAAAAGAGGAAAAAAATATACCACCGGAAAAAAAAAAAACAAAACCCAAACAAAACAAACAATGAAAAAGAAACGAAAAGGAAAAAAAAGCACAACAAAACCAAACCGCAGTAAGTGAAGCTGCAAATACAACCGAGTAGTCCGGATCAGATAATTCATTGCACAAAGAAAGGTAAAATGGAGCTGCAATGGCCGGCTTTGCTGTACATCCAGGAGGAGGGATCAGCTCCTTTATCCCAACCATCGAGCGCTACAAACACCACCATTTTTTTTTTCTCTCTTTCTTTCTTTTTTTTTTTTTTTAATCTGCTTTGTTGGGGCGTTTTGTTTCGAGCCGAGGCAGCTGCACCGCCACCCGAGCCGGGGCTGCCAGAGCCGCTCGGGGGCTTCACTTTTACAGAGATCTCTGATTTTTTCCCCGGCCTTGTGCAATCCTCTCCCTTTTATTATTACGGGTTTGTTTTTTTTTTTTTCCCCTCTCCCCTCTGCGGGTGTAAAGGTTTCTCTCCTCTCTCCAACTTGGCTGCTGATTCCAGAAGTTTCCGCGGGGGCGGGGAGCCCCCACTGCGGCGTCTTTGCCGCAGCGCCGGGCAGGAGGAGGAGGAGGAGGATGCGGAGGATGCGCCACCTCTCCCTGGCTGGGAGCCTCATTCCAAGCCGCTCCCCCTTGCTCCGTTCCCCCAGCCTTGAAAACAGAGCGCTGGGAGGTGTTTGCAGCTTGGAGGGGCTTTGTGGGTTTTTAAATTTTTGAATTTTTTTTTTTTTTTCTGAATAAATGGGAAGCAGAGCTGTCGCTGATGGAGATGGATGAGGCAGGGCTGGCAGCGCCGAAGCCCTGCTCCGGCGTGGCCATGGCACCGATGGCATAAGTGACCTTTCCCAGGCGGAGAGAGGGGGGATTCCCCCCCTGCCCCAGCATGCTCCTGCTCGGAATTCATTTTAAATAGCAGGCGTATTATTTTTTACTTTCCTTCCCCCCTCCCATTTCTCCTTCACTGTTTTTTTTTTGGGGTTTTTTTTTTCCGAAGCTTCCTCATGATCTTTTTTTTTTTTTTTTTTCCTGTGTGTTTTGAATTGCGTTTTAAAATTGCCCAGCTGGAAACAAGGCTTGATTAGAGCTGAAACAATAGCTCCCTTTTATTAATAACGGGAAGGATTTACAATCATACAGCACCTTCCTTGGAAAGCTTTCCAAACCATTTGCAAACACTCACAAATTTAAGATTGTGCAGCCCTTGGCTGTGAGGTGGGTAAGTATTTAATGGTGCCACCATGCAAAATTACCTTGGTGGCAAACCTCAATTTCTGAGTGCTTAAAAAGATGACAAATTTGGTTTGGTGTTTTTTTTTGGTGGGGTGGGGTGTGGGTCTGGCTCAAAGCTATTACCTAAATCTGTAGATGCAGAGTATTTCGCTGTGTTCTGGGAACTGGGCTGTTGTGCCTCCAAACCATGCAGCTTTCCCGAGCCGAGCTGTGGATTTGCTGCATGTCAGTAAACATCTGCTTATGGATTCTTTCTCTAATTTTTTTTTTTTTTAATCCATTCCCTTTTTGCAGTCCCTAAGTGACCTCCTGCAGCACTGCCTCCACTGCGGTTCCACCACAGCTTTGCCCTGGAGCACAGATGTGTGTCCCTGTGAGCCAGAGTGACCTTGCTGGGGGGACTGGGCCCACTGAGCCATTCAGCTGCTCTGCTTTGACCCCAAATCTCTGCACCCCGTTTTTTCCCAGCACATCCCCTCACCCGGGGGGATGCTGCAGTTATGGGTTAAAGCTGTTTCATGCCTTGTTTTTCTCTGTTGTTTTTTGTTGATATTTTTTGTTTGTTTCTTTCTTTTATTTCCAAGGGAAACAATGTATTGTTTATGTAACCCCTCTCCACAGCAGATTCCTGCATACCACACAGGGATCCAGGAATCACCCAGGCAGTGCAATCTGGCCTTGCCAGAAGCATGAGGGACAAGGCTCCAGCCACGTCTGCGTGTGTCACACACAGGCTACACAAACCCGCAGTGTTCTGTGGTTACTCCTGTCTGCAGAGTAGGAGTGGGTCCCAGGGCTTCCCCTTCCCACTGCTTGCTGGTTCACAAAGGCTGATGCTTCTGGAAAAAGCTCTGCCTTGTGGCTTTTAAAATAAATAAATAAAGCAGCGCTGCTGTGGATTAGTCATCCTTATTTTTGAAGGAAGTTGTTTGCCAGCGCTGTCCATATCACGCATGTGCGTGTGAGATGGGAACTCCAGAAGGCTGGTAGCGTGCTCTGCTCGCTGCTCCTTGGAGCTCAGCCACCTGGGCTTCGTTGAGCTGCTCCTGGCAGGTGGAAAAACTGACAGTCCAGCTTTCCAGACCTTTCCCTCCTTTTTTTCCAGTGCTGGAATCTGCATTGGCAGGTGTGCAAATGTGGAGACTGTAACAGCAGCAAGTGAGGATGGATGAGCTGTTTTCTGGGGTCACATCCAACTCCAGAGAAGAAACCCTGGTAATTTATAATTTTTGTCTTATCTCTAGTAGGTTTTACTCTGAGCTTCGCTGTGTCTTGTGAGAAGACTGAGTTTGACCCTTTTGGCTACTAAAAATGGTCCTGTTTTTAAACCTTGGTACTTTTCCCCTTCCTTGTGGTTGTGTAGAAGAGCAAGTGGTGCAATTAAACAGTACAGCAAAGGGCAGCTCCCTCCCCCTGTCCCTTTCAAAAAATCCAAAGTTGTGTGTCTTGAACTGCTGCATAGGCAGAAAACATACAAAGCCCTTGTCAGCATTGTGCTGATGTGTGGCACGTTAAAAAAATACACACAAAGGGGGTGGGGAGAGCGGGTGCCTCCAGGGAGCAAAACTGTGGGGCCCCTTTCCCTCCAAGCCTACAGACCTATGTGGGATAGTCTATTCCTCATCATGTTGCTCAGGCAGAGCCAGTGGAGGTCGGAGGGAGCACTGAACATCTTAAATGGTGTTGAGGAAGATCAGGGTGCCCTTGAATTACATGTTTTTTTTATATGTGAACTTGCTCCTGCAAGATGCAGCTGGTTTATTACTCCATTCCTCAAAGCTGGGAAGAAGGGAAACACTTCCTGACTGGGTGTAATTTCTTTTGTTGTGTTGCAAAGGTGGCAAAAAGCACCTGGTGCTGGTCTCTGCCAGGTCACACCCGACTTGGAGGCACGGCTTCCTGCAGTCATTAGTGCACAGGGAGTGCTGGGGGTCCTTAGCCAACCTTAATGAGGATATTGCATCGGGATTCCATGGATGCCACGGGCTGACCCAGCCCTGGAGATTCCTCTTACAAGAAATGATTTCACTGACTGGTTGCTGCAGGGATTTCTAGCACAGCTATGGCTTTATCCCTCTTTTTTGGCTAAAATTAAGTGCAGGGTGGGGATGAGGCCAGATTTCACACCCTGCTCCCTGTGGTAGGTGTGTGAACAGTGGCTGTAGCTCCTGTGCCTAAAGCCTTGTTTGGAATAAGCCAGTGTGGACAGGGATTTGGATTTTATTCCCTCATCAGGGCTCTGTTGGTTTGGAGATGCACCTTGTGCTCTTAGGCCTTTGCTGGCAAGGAGGTTCGGAGGAGCAAGAAGCTGCCTGTTGGGATGATTCCATGTTTTTTGGGCTGGCACACCCTCTGGAACTCTAAATTACTTTCCTTTGGCAGTTTAGGATAAATGACAGAATTGCCTTATGAGTGCTGAACTTTTACCACCCTGAAGAATTACTTGAGCTACATCCGTGATATTTCCAAGCTAAACAAAACCTGAATTTCCAGTGCCAAAAAGCGACACGAACGTCCACTCCTCCTCTGTACAGGAGAAAACCATGGCCTTTCAAGCTTTGCTTTTAGCTCAAAGAGTTAAAAAGCTGTGCTATGAGATCTGCAGAGGTGAAAATAAAAGCCAAAGGCAGACAAGAAACTTCTCCCATGCGGTGTTGGAGGACAGGCTTTGGAGTGCAGCAGGTATTGATGAACAAATATTTCCTTTGTCCAATGACATTTCCTGTGTCATTTCTGATGTTTTCTTTTTCCCCTGGGCATTGCACACAGGTAAAGATCACATCTGGATGAAGAGTTAATACAACAATTAGGTGTTAAAAATGGCAAAGTATAGGATTTGGTCATCTAACCAGTCCCAGGGGATTTATATCCTTTGCAGTTGTCCTGTTTGGGTATCCAATCATATGGAACTGTCTTTTTTTATGTTTGTTTTCTTTGGTTTTCCCTTAAAATGTAATCTTTTGCAGCCTGGAAGGCCATAGTCCTGTGAAAGCCCTGTGTTTGGGGAGAACCCCTGTGAGGTGAGCAGACACAGCTCTCTCTGTCTGTATCCTCCCTGGCACTGTGGATAAGAACACCGCACGGAAGAGCGTCAGAAAATAAATTACTAAATACTGCATTTCAAAAATCTGAAGGGAGTTTTCTGCACAGAGTCATCTCATCAGGAAGATTTGGAGTACTAACCCTCAAAAAGAACCAAAATCAAGAGCTTTATTAATATAAATCCTGTGCTTTGTGTGGGTTAAGGCTCCAGAACCCGGCTCTGTGCTCCAAGTGTTTTCAGCTCCTGAGCCGATAGCCTCTGTCTTGGCAACAAATGGACCTAAATATCAAACAGCACCAATTCTTTGTTGGAGAAAGCAAGCATAAAGCAGAATGGGTAAGCTATAAAATTAGGCCAATAATTCAGGCTGTCTTAAAAAGGAGATAAAAGCCTAGCTGGGAATTTGATATTCAGCTGTCATAGTGTTCTTTAAATAAATACAATCAATGAGCAAGGAAGGCACGTAAACACATTTTACCCTGTCAAGATGGTGGCTGGAGCTGGATGGCTCAAACAAAGGAACACTCTGAGTGTTTCTTGGGGCTCTTTGCTGGGAAACCTCCTGCTTTTTTACAAAAAGGTAAAAAAAAGCCTGGGCTGTGTGCTGGTGGTGGGGATAATCCTCTGTTTCTGCTCAGATCCCCGTGATGATCCTAGCTAGGGAGAGGTGTCATGTCCCCCTTTCCCAGCATGACACACAGATGTTGCTGAGCCAGATGTGAGGGTAGGGAGTTAGGTCTGAGCACACGGAGCCCTGTCCTTGCTCAGTATCTAATCTCTCTTTTTTGAAGCGTTCAGCGAGCAGTCTCAGCGATGCACGGCAGCTCTGCCGCTCAGAAAAGGCGCCGTGTTCTAAATGGATGAACCTGCCTTTTGAAGCATTGTGTCTGCCCACTTACATTTATTGGTTTTTCCTCCTCAGAGAGAGGCTGTTGTGTGGACCCTAAGGATGTTTTCTGCTTCTCTTGCCCTTTTTTTTTCTCCTTCAAACTGGAGAGCTGCTAACTTTATTAGCTCCTTATATGGCAGCCCCATTTTCTCACACCTTTAATGGCTCTCTTTTGATCTGTCCTGTTCTTGCCTTGCTTTTCCTGACATGAACGTGGTGTTCAAGCTGAGATGGGTTTATAACCTGCTCCTTCACTAATAAATGGCCTGGCACTTTAATCCTCTCCAAGCACCGATAAGAAACATCCAAATGTTTTAACTGCAGGGTTGGCTGAGATGTCTGGAGATAGCTGGGCTCTCAGCTACACTCTCCCAGGAGTCATTTAAATTGTTCCTTGCAGTGTGTATCCCAAAGGCCATTGGGTCATGGAGAACAGCTCAAGTCCCCTTGTCCTCAGTTGTTTGGCCCCTGGGATGGGCAGCACGCAGGGCAGTGAATTTGTGTCTTGGCCCTGGGTGCTCACACGCTGTCACTCGTGGCAGGGCACGGGGCTGGCACAGACATGCCTCTGTTCTGCAGACACAGGAATGGTGTTGGTCCTTCATCACAGCCCCTCTGGCCTGCTGAGGGAGGGTTATACCTGCTCTGCTCTCCAGCCTGGGTCTGTGTTCTTTAAAATCTTCTGAGCTGGGGGATCTGCTTACAGCAGCACTGCTGGTGCACTTGCAATTAGGAACAGTTTCCCTGCAAAGCATTTGAAGAGTATCACGATGGTCCAGAGCTTTGTTTTGCGTCACCAGCTGAGCTTTGTGCTCTTCCAGCTGGCTGTTGTGTAAAGGGAGCCCTCCTGGCACTCATCTCCACCCTCTCCTGTCAACAGAATCGATGGCTTTGTTTGCGACAGCTCCCTGCCCCAGCTCCTGTGGGATGGCCAGGTGACAGCAGTGACTCCGTCAGATTCCCTGCAAGAACCTGGGAGCTGGTGTGGTTTCCTGGTGTCCCTCGGAGATGCCACCCCAGCAAGGAGGAAGAACAGCTGGAATTGCATTGCAGCAAGTGCACTCCATCGGAGAGGGAGAATTTGTCATGGAAAAGTTGTTTGATTTTTTTGACAGTTTTGGTTTGGGTTTTTCTTCTCTAAAATGGGGAGCCCATTTAAAGGTGGAGCCATGTGCAAACTGTTCCTTGGGCTTCCCACCAGGTCAAATGAAAAGCTGAGGCCAGTTCCACACTGGAAGTGCCGGTGGAACGTGTTGGCAGTGCATTTTCTTGTGCGCACGTGGCTCCATCACATGTTTTAAATAATAGATGATTTGCGTGCAAGGAGTCGTTGGGGTTTTTAATTAATCAGTAGATCCCAGTTTAGCAGAGCCCATCATCACTGGGGAAACTGAGCCATGGGACTGCCAAAGGATGGGCTTGCAGCCACTGGAGTCAGGGATAAGGCTCGGGGCCACCACAGATTGAGTCCACGTGCGTCAGAGATCTGATTAAATCGGGAGCTTTGCATGTTTGTTAAGCTAAGACAGCTTGGTGACTTTGACCAGTAGTGAGGTGGATTTGTTGCCGGAAGGTTACGGTGTCCAGCTGGACTGGGTGGCAAAAGGCAGCTCTGACAAATAAAAGATGGGTTTGATCAATATCAAAACATCAGGAGACTTTGGCCATGGAAAATACTGAAATATTTTACTGAAAATACTGGGTTTGCTCTGTGGTGAAAGCAGTGGAGGCTTTAAACACCAACACTCGTGGCTGGGGTTGTGTTTTATCCTGACCTCAGGCTGCTCACAGTGAGAACTGGCTGGGCATTTTCATCTTGGGACATAGAAAGAGGTGTTTTATCAGCTGGGGTGTGACATGTCAGGCAACTAGAGCCGGGTGATACCGGCAAAGGGCAATTTCTTCACTCCGTGTTAATTAACGAGCGGTGCCAAGGCCGGCGGGGGAGCAGGAGGTGAGCGCTTCCCACAGAGGGAGTTTCTCGCCTGTGGTTTTCAGGGCAGCGTGGTGTGTGTTGTGCTGGAAGTGCCGCAGGACAGCACGGCCATCGTGCTCGGCTGGGGGAAGCGTGCCAGGGTGCCCCGGTGCCCGTGTTTCGGCAGAGGGCAGCCCTTGGAGCAGCCCCGGGGCTGTGCTGCTGCCGTGACAGACCCCAGAGCCACGGCCCGGGACCCTCGCTGCCATCGCCTCCGTTAACTTCGCTTGTGTGCCCAGCGGGGACGGGGCAGTTTGTGCCCCGGATCCTTACGGGGCTTGGGGGTCAGCAGGGCTCCCTGCAGCTGTGCCCTTACAGCCCCCCATTACAGCTCCCCCAGCCCCACCACCGCTCTCACAGCCGCTCATTGCAGCTCTTGCACAGCCCGTTCCATCCCCCACAGCCCCCCATGACAATCTTCAAAGCCCCGTAACGATCCCCACAGCTCCCCAATACGATCCTCAGAGCCCCCCGTTGTCTCACAACCCCCCCGTGTGTCTGAGTCTCCCACTGTCACAATCCTAACTCTCTCACGTCCCCGTTTCTCACGCTCCCGCTCCCGGTGCTCGCAGCCCCCCAGTATTTTATCCCCGATCCCGGTTCCCACATCCCCCACCCCGATTCCCTCATCCCCCCGTTTCTCACACCCCCACTGCCCCGCCCCCCGCGCACGCGCGCTCCCGCCCGCCCCCCCGCGCGGGGCGGGGCTCGCTCCCGCCCCGCCCCCGCCGGCCCCGCGGCGCGCGCCCCGGGGCGCAGTGCGCCTGCGCGGGGGCCCCCGTGTGGCGCTGCGCGAGGCGCGGGCAAGGGAAGGGAAAAGGGAAGGGGAGGGGGGGAGAGCGAGCGAGCGAGCGCGGCCGGGCCGGCGGAGCAGCGGGAGCGCGGGGGGGGGAAGAGGAGGAGGCGGCGGCGGGGGCGCCGCGCTGCCGCTGCCGGAGGAGGAGCAGGAGGAGGCAGCGGGAGCGAGCGAGCGGGCGGCGCGGCGGGGGGAGCCGGCGAGGAAGCGCAGCCGCGGCGGAGAGCGAGCCCGGCGCCCGGCAGCCGGCCCGGCGGGCAGGGGGCCCCCCCGGCGGGGATGGTGCGGTCCGGCGGCCGGTGGCGCTGAGGGCGGCCGGGCCCCGCGGCGGAAGGGGCGGAGGGCGAGGCGGAGGCGGCGGCGGCGGGCGGCGAGCGGAGGCCGGCGGCGCGGCGCGGGGACAGGCGGCGGCAGGGAGCCGGGGCACGGGCGGCGGGCTCACCCCGCGCCGCGCAGCATGGTCCGGGAAACCAGGCACCTCTGGGTGGGCAACCTGCCGGAGAACGTGCGCGAGGAGAAGATCATCGAGCACTTCAAGCGGTGAGTGGGGAGCTGCGAGGGGGGCCCGTCCTGCCCGACCCGCGGTGTGGCGAAAAACGAGGGGAAAAACGTGGGAAAGGGGGGGTGGAGTGCGCGGGGCCGGCGGTTCCCGTGGAGAGGAGGAGGAAAACAGCACTGTAAATAACCCGCGCCATGGCTGGATCGGCGCTGCGGCCCGAGCGGGGAAATACAAAAATGGCTAAAAATGGACCCGAAACGACGGAGCAGCAGCGAGTGGGGCTCGGCGGTCGGCACGGAGCGGATCCCATGCCGAGGATGTCGGGAGGCGCGGAGCCTGGCCGGCTTGTTTTCCATTCCTTCTTTATTTATTTAATTATTATTATTTTTTTTTAATTATTCAACACTCGGACTTTTTTTCTATTTATTTTCGCCTTTTTCACTGCGTTTTCCTCCCACCTGGAGCCGTGGAGGATGCTGCGTGTCCGTGGAGGTGCAGCGAGCTGTGGGAACCTAAGCGCCTGCAGCTGTGAAAACGTGACTCTGGGGAAAAAAAAAAAAAAAAATAATCACACAAACCCACGGAGAAAACACGGGATCCTGCACGCGGGAAGCGCTCTGGACTCCTTATATCGTGCTTGGTTGTTTTTTCCTATTTTTTTTTAAATTTTTTTTCTATTGGTTGTTGTTGTTGCTGCATAGGTTAATCCCGCTCATAAGGAAGTAGTAGCTGTTTGCATGGTTGGGTTTTTTTTCCTCCTCCCTCCGTCTTTCCCTGCGAGGAGGAGGAGGAAGAGGCTTCTCCCCCCACCGCCTCAGCTGCACCTTTTTCCTGTGGAAATGCTCTCAAGTTGATGCACCCCCACGCTGGAAACTGGTTTTTAGGAAGAAAAAGAGGTAAAGAGCCTTGCACAGCTCATGGCCTCTCCAGGTGATTTGCTTTAATCCCACCAGCAGCAGAAAAATAATGGATTTTGAAGCTTCCTTTAATCTTCCTGTGCTGGAAAAATGACGGAGTGCCCTTAATAATGAGTCACCATGGGAAAAATAGATGCGGTGACACCGAGGGGAGAAAAGGAAGGTCCCAGTGCTTCTTCCCTGGTTTCTGGTTGTATGTTGTGGAAGGACTGGGGATCCTCCATCCTCCTGGCTTCAGCTGCTGCAGCAGCCAAACCCCCATCTCTGCATTGTCATCGCTCTGAAATTGCCGTGTTTTAATCAAGCTTCACCTTTTTCCACCTTTATTATCCCTGTGAGCCCAGAATTCGCCACTTGGTCAACGCGCGGGCTGGTGGATGTGGATCTAGGATGGTTTGTCGTGTCGCACAAGTCCAGCTTCAGTGAGCCGGTGCTGTACAAAGCCAGGTTTTGTGGGGAAAAGGCTCGCTCTAGGGTTATTTGCTTAATTCCAGCCAGAACTAGCTGAGGGAATAGGCGCTCCGCAGTGGAAATATGACATTCCTCGCTTTTATTTTGTCCAGTCCTCCTCCTTTTCTGAGGTGTATTAAAGGAGGGAAAAAGTTGCTATGGTACTGTTGCTTGGAGATGGATGGGAAAAATGGCAGGCGCTGAATTAATTACCTTTTTTTGCTTGTTTTTACCTCGGCAAATTGTGATCGGAGGTCTGGGAAGGAGCTCAGTTCTCCCTGATTTTCCCGAGTGATTTTTGCCCGGGATTTGCGTGTTTGGATGAGGTCGATGTCACGGCAGTAAAGAGTTAAAACGCGCTTTAACCCTTTGGCTGCCGGTACTGAAGCAGGCGGAGGGAATGACACGCCGCCTCCCAGTGCTGTTGGGGTGTAGCCAGAGGGATGTTTGTGATGGGAAAAGGGCTGAGGGGTGAGCCTGGAGCCGGGGCTCGGTGTCCAGGTGCTCTAGGTGGACAATGGAGCAAGGCTTCCTTTGTATGCCCGTGCTCGCCTGGGGGAAGGGACACGCTGCACAAGGCTCACGGCCTGGTGGGTTTATCCCGAGGGAAGGAAAGCGGCTGCCCTGCCGTGGAGGTGGGGAGGGGAAAGGCTCCCTGCTTGGAAAGGACGCTGGAGCTGGGAGAGAAAGGCTTTTGGGATGGAGCGGGGCTTGGCAGAGCCCAGTTCCCACCCATCCCCCAGCCTGGGAATAGGGCGAAAGGCGTGCGAGGAGCCCGAGCCACGGCAGCGGGGCAAGGTCTGGGGAAAAGCGGCTGAAACCTCAGCTGGGCTGCGGCCGGGATCGCCTCACCCTCCCCGAGCCTCTCTGCTGCTCAGCAGTGTTTGTTTTTCCACCGTGCTTGGGAAACACTGGCCTGCCCGGATGGAAGCCCATTCGCAGGGCTGTCCCTGCTGGGGGCGAGCTGCAGGAACAACCATCTTGTTCCCAAAGAGGCAAAACCTCCTAAAACTTAAAACTCCCTAAGAGTACGGAGGGTTTGCTGTCTCTCCTTCCCCCTTCACTTAACCACCGGCTGTGGGAACCTTGCCTGGATTTGCAGCCTCCCAAGGAATTCTGTAAAGGGGTGAATTGAGAATTTCGAAGAAATATATGTTTTTATTCTTTTTTCCCAAATGCTCCTGATTGGTTTGTTTAGTTTAGTGAGGTGAATGGAAATAAAACTCTCTGCTGTGGATTCTTCTCTCAAATTAGAGAAGACTGAAGCTGGTCTCTAGAAGCACTGGCTTATATGAGCAGTGCTGGCTTTTTCCTTAAAAGCCCTTTTAAAAATCTGTTTCCTTGATAGGAAAGGAGAGATTTTTCCATGCATTTAAATGCATTGAAATTGTCTTTCAGTTTCTTACCCCAAATACTCCCTTTTCAAAAATTAATGCTCTATTTCCTTTTAACTGAGCTATTAGGGCACCCTGAAAGAGAAGAGCAACCAGTGCCAGGATTGGAGATCCACTGTTCAGGTGGAATAATAGTGAATCCAAGTTATGAGCTGGGAGATGTGAGCTCAGGGAAGTGGTGGAAGCAGTGGTTTGGGTTCACCTAATTAATGCTGGGAAAAAAACCCCTTGTTCACCATCACTGGAACAGATGCTCAGCAGCTTGCTAAATTTGCTTACTAAATATAGTAACAGTTGTCCCCAACACAAGTGCTGCCCTTCCATATTTTTTTCCCTCCCTGTGTTTTCGTCCAGTTATCTGGAAGAACGTGGCTTTGTCCCGTTACTGGTGTTTCAAAGGGCAAAGAGGAGTAAAAGCCTCTTAATGACAGACCATGTGACTGTGGTGTGCAATATCCTGTGCTGGGGGAGAATTAAGACATTCACAGTGGCAGCCAAGTCCGGGAGAAACCCTGGATTTCAGGAAACAAATGCGCTCCTTGAAAATGAATGGAATATATTGCGGATCAAGGCAATCTTGGAGGAGATAAATAACTTTTAGAGGGTTTTTTTGGGGTGGGAAATGGGCTTTGCGTGGCTTTGCCATGTTCCAGCGTCTGTCTCTCAGGAGATGCTTCAGATACTTCCTGCAGAAGTGGCTGGCATTTTAAACATAACTGCAAAAAACCTGCCGTGACAGCGAGTGTCTGTTTGTTTTCAGTAATTCCTAGAGAATATTCAGTCAGTTTGTGAGTAAATGTTTTGTCTCGATGGGTTGTAGTGTAAATTAGGCCTGGGAGGGTGGAAACTGTGCCTTCTGCTCCGTGTCACCGCTGTGGACTGAGGTGGTGTAGGGGAATTTTGGTAGCTCTAGTGCAGGGTGAGGATGGTGATGGCCACTGCTGGTGTGGAACACTTGGAGGAAAAACTTCTCGTGAAGTAAGGCCACAGAAGGAATTATTCCTGTTTTGTCTCTTGATTTGTGTCTCACTTTAGGTATTTTCACAGATGAGCTGTGAAGGAGGGGAGGGTACAGTTTGTGCCTGTGTTTTACTGGAGTGATGTCTGGAATAATGGGTAGCATCAGAACTTGTTTGTGCTGGTTTTACAAACACTTCCAGTAACGTCATCCAGAGACCACTGGTTGGGGGATTAAAATAATTACCCAGAATCAGAAGGGGAGTACAGGAGGCAGGTTCTTGCAGTGGGTTCCAGTGAAAGTCAGCCTCACAAGGAGTGTATGTTGGTCACTCAGGTGGCTCACTGGGGTGATGGTGGTGCTTTTCCATCAGATCTTTAATAATTCTGTTGCTATTACTGATCCACAAGTGCCCTCAAGCAGCACAGGCACCACGTCCATGGCATCCTGGCTTGTTATCCAGCACTGTCTGCCCTCAGCTGCCTCTGAGCCACGGAGGGGGCTCTGAGCAGGCTGAGATCCGTGGCTGCTCCACATTCTGCTCTTGAGGTGGCAGCTGCTTGACGCCGAAATGGCTGGGTAATTATTTCAAAGAAACTTAATGAAAAGCCATGAAGAGTGTAGATTTGGACTAAGCTTCTATTAAGTGGTTTTATATGCTGAGCTGTGGTGGAAAGATAAGTTGATGTCACTTGGTCACAAAATTCTGTCATGTGCTGAGCCTGGTTGGCATTGTTTCTTCTCTGAAGTTTCTTCAAAGGTCCAGGCTGTGTTTAGTTGTGATTATTTGTGATTTGATGTCAGCAGCTTCTGTTGTTGAGCTGCTCAGAAGCAATGTTGGCTTTTGGTATTTCTTGCCCTTACTCTAAATTCCTTTGGTACAACAGTAAAATAATCCCTGCAGAGTACAAGAAAACAGATTCATATGTTGAGAATTTACTAGTCCAGTGAGGCATACAAAGGTATTAAATCCATTCATCAGGTCAGAATAGGAGATGAATAAAGGCTTAAATTCACTTTGTTATGGCCTTGTTGACTGTTCTTTTATTCTTCCTTGCTTTTCATAGGCCAGAAAGTCATGCCAAATTCCCTGGCAAATGACTTTATTGACATCTTAAGGTGTGTCCAAAATTAAGTCCTTGTCTTCACTGAGGGCAAAGATGCTGGCTTTCCATAAGAAAGGAAGTAAATATCTAAATGAGTAGAAGATGTCGGAGGAGGTGATGAGTCAGGGTGGACCTGGGGCTCCTCAAGAGCTTTGTTTTTGTGAGCTGATGTGTCACAGCTGCAGCTTGTCCTGCTGTTGTGGTGGTTTTGTGCTGCTCTTGGGTTGTGAGGAAGAGAAGGAAATGCCCTTTTGCATGTGAAGAGGCACCTGAGAAATAACAGACACCAAAACTGTGTTCTGAGGATGTGTGCAAAGGGAACTGAGTGGAGCTGAGGGTCACCCCTCCAGCTGCTTTGATGCTGCTGAAGGTTTCAGGAGAGCTGCTGTGGGTGTGAGTTGTGGAGCTGCTGCTGGCTTGGATGTGCTCTGGGTTTGTAGCTACCAAAAACAAAAACCAGTGAGATATTTCACTTGTGTTTTTCATTAAGTTCATTGAACTTGCTAAGGTCTGAGAACACCCTGAAACCAAAGACTGCAAGGACAAACATTCCTAAAGAATGAATTGAGGAATAAACTAGAGAAATGATTGCTCTCCATAATAAGATTCTGAATTTAGCTGCATCTTTGGCATGTTGATTTAGGAATGTTGTGGGAGGAACAGGAGCCTGAGGATGGAAATTCACAGTGTACAACCAGCCTCGGTGCTTTCCTTTGCTCAAGTTTTTGTGGTGTTCTGAAGACTCCTTGGACAGTTAATGAAAATCAGATAGAAGTTGCTTTTTTCATCTGCCAGGCTACGAGTCAGCAGTGTTTCCCTCGTGGTGATTGTACATACACACACACTTACTTGGAGGTTTCACCTTTCTGCCTTAATGGCAGCTCAGATCTCCTGAAAGCCATGTCCATCACTGTTCTGCAGCAGCACATTCAGAGGTGATGAAGGCTCCTGGGCCATGAGTAAAACACAGCAACTGCTTTGGTTTGTGCATTTCCATAGTTATTGTTTAACCTGCTGACTCTCTGTAATCGTCTTGATATTGTAGACAATAATGTTGATTGTGGCTATGGTGAAATACAGCATTTTTTGGCAGCAGTTGAGCTCAGGAAGCATCTCTTCCTCTACATCCTTTCAGACTTTACAGCCCCTGCCTTGGCTGCAGTTAATTTCTTGCCTGCCTTGTGTCACTCTGATTTTTCAGCTTAAAGGTGAAGCTGATCACTGAAAGGAGGAAGCAGCTTTCCCAGCAGTTGTGTTGGTGTTTTTGGTTGTGTGGTATATCCTTGAACCCTTTGAAGCAAGAGGAGCCCTCTTGCTCTGGTAGTACGTGTTCTCCTCCAGCTCCAGCTCTGCTCGAGGCTTTGGTGTGGTGTCCTTTAAGTCAGCTCATAAAGCCGAGGTGTGAAATCTCACCTGTTGTTGCCATGAAACTCAAGTTTCCAGCTCAGCTTTGCAAAACCTTGACTCTGAGTTGCACTAAAAGGAAAGCCATTAAAGTCTGAGTGGTTCAGGAGCTGGGCTCTGGAAAGTCCCAGGCTCTGGCCTGTGGAGAAAGTGCCTGGAGCGCAGGGAGTCACTGCAGACAAAACACACCCGAGTGTGTGCCAGGCTCTTGCCAGGCGCTTGTCAGTGGGGAATATTATTTTCCTTGGGCTGACACCTGGCTCACGCCGAGGACTGTGCTGCCAGTTGCTTTAGTCACAGGGACAAGCACTTTCTCCAGGGCCATGGAAGCGGTGAGTCACGGATTTGCACATCTGTGTTTGGTGACTGGCTGGTGTGGCACAGCAGGAGTGGCTGCAGCGCCTGGGAACTGCCTGCATTGCCTCCCTGCTGTCAAGATCCTCACCTGCTGGCACTGGTGAGCTTCTGTGCTTGGGGGTTTGAGTGAGAGCTCTTGGCTGATTTCTGTCAGAAATGAATTTCAGGTTGTTGAACCCATGGGCTGAACTGAAGCTGGTCATTTGTTCAAAGCCAGTTGAAGCTGAGAGGGAAGAGCAGTTCCATCACTTGAGGTGGTCTCAGAGACTGATGAGAGATGAACATTTTTTTTCTTCTGAAGTACCATTTTCTGGAAAGCATACAAAACCTTGGAGAAGAGCTTGTAAATGTCTGTTGCTGGAGAAGTGTGTACCAGTGGGACCTAAACTTCCAAAACTTCAAGATGATCCACATCTCAGGAGCTCTGCAGCGTGGCAGGGAGACCATACTGTTGTGACTCTGCATTTTCTTTCCTCCATCTGCTGCTGAATACATGCAAAGCAGAGCTTGGAGAAGCAAAAGTGAGATGGGGAATTACCCTTTCATGTAAGAATGAAAAAAAGCTTGATTAATCAAGAGATTCCCCTACAGTTGCGATGCAGCGTGTTCTTAACATCAAATCCAAACAAATCCTAAAATCAGTCGCACAAAAGAACAGGCTTGAGCAATTCCTGTGCAGAAAGCATTGAACATAGCCTGTCACCACTGGTGTTTTTGAAACAAATCTGCAGATTATGCTTTAAGCTGGAAGAAAAAAAAAATGCCCTGGAGATGGAATTGGGCGGCTGTGTGTCTGGTGTGTAGGAACGTGACGGTGCGCATCTGTGGAGGTTGGGGATGAAGAATCACAGCTTGCCGTGCTTGAGACAACACAGCTGAACATGCAGAGTTCGTACATATTTCTGTAACCTTTCCGTGCTTCTACAAATAGTGATATTTATTCTGCTTGGAGAGCAGATTGAGGTATTCCTGCCATGTGTATATATATCTTCCCTGATCAATATTGAACCCATTTGCCAGTTTCAGCTAAACCTGAGGGCGAAGGGGATATTCAGTCTCAGAGACACGATGTTCCTTTGAGTTTTGTGAAAACAAGCGGTTTTAATAGAGGAGAGAGACCTGATTAGCGGCCCCATGGAGAGAAAAGCTGCAGTGAGAGCACAGCCCTTATTAGACATTAAAGAATCCACATGGGAAAGAGGTGTTCCTGACCGTGGGAAAAGCTGCAGTGGGAACTGGCAGTTATTGGACGCCAGAGAATTCGACCTCGAGACACGCATCCGTAAGAAATGAGTCTTCATTAGTTCTGTTCACAAAGCCACTTGGATTTTTTTAATTTTGTTTTTTTTTTAAAATAATATATATACCAATAAGTTATGGGTGTTTCCATGCTTTTCCTTGATTGTTCCAAAGAAAAAACTAGGAGAAGTGCCTTAGCAGGCGACTTTGTGTGTCGTGGCTGGCTGAGGTGGCTGTGCTCGGGTTTCCCTGGCAGCTGGAAGTGGCTGATGTTGTGTTGAGCCTCTCGCTGCAGCGCAGTGGAGCTCGGGCTGGGCTGATGCAATGCTGGCTTCTCGTGGCACTGCCGGCAGTGGAACTGCTGACTGGCTGGGGAGGATATTAAATGTCGCCCGGTGAGATGTTGCACGGAGTGCTGAGAGGCGTTTTTATTCATCCAGCTTCGTGTAATCCCCGTGTCCAAAGCATGGGTTTGGCTCCCCTGTGCTCCTCTTTTCCCTGGTTTGAAAGGTTGCCAGGACTCCTCCTGGGGGCTGTTCCGTGTCCTGGGGGTCTTACAGTGGAACTGGTCAGTATTTTAAGGAATGGGTGCAATGCACCTATATTCACATGTGACCTGATGTGTGTTGGCTGCAACAGCTGATCTGTGGCAGAAGTGGTTGTCATGGGGGTTGCAGAAAAATTTCTTGGTGTCTTGACTCTTGGATGAAATCGTTGCTACCAAAAGTGACAACTATGAAAATGCAGGTTTACATATTTGGTTTCTTCCCTCTGTGGTATATAATGATTCCATTTGTATATTAATACTTCAGCAGTATCCAAAAGGTCACTTTGCAATAAAGACATAAATAAAATGTCTTCATTAGGAATCACTCTGGCTTGGGGTCTTAAAGTGGAGCATTTGGCTGAGCTGTAAAGCAAGAGGCAAGCACTTGTTCCAGCATGGAGTTATCTCCAGACTATCTGATCTGTTGAGCGTGTTGCTCCTAAATACCAGAGGTATCAGGAGTATCGCTGAATGTGCCTATGCTAGCTTTTTAGTTTCCTACTTTGTCATCTCTTAGGGAGGGATTATGAGTGCAGACAAAGCCGTAGCTGTTTTCCGTGCGTGGCAGGAACACGTGCTGTATCTCATTAACAAAACCCCTGTTTGTAGTCGGGAGTTGGGAGATTTCCCGTTGAGTGCTGCTGGGGGCCAGAGGGAGCTGCCAAGTCCAGTGGGGTCCGGGTTTGAGTGTTTTAGGTGCTGGGGCAGGAGGGTAGAAATAGGAGTGTTGTGCTGAGGATTCACCCCAGGATTGTCTGGCTGAGTTCTGTAACCTGCTTGGTTGTTTCTGCTCCTAAATTTTGACGTTTCCCTGAAGATCTTTATTACTAGAAGAAGAGCTGCAGACAATGCCCTGAAGAATGTTGTTTTTCTCCCCCCAAAGGTCACAGAGCCAATAAAGATCACTCTAAACAGGTTTTAAAGCATCTCAGATTGTAATCTAGAAAATAATGGGAGCTTGGTAATTAGGGCATGTTTCTGAATCATTGTTGTCACAAGGGCTGTTCTTGGTGTGGCTCGAAAAGCAGAGCTCCTTGTGATATGTGGAGCTTTTATTTTGCTTGGCACAGGGAAGGTGAGGGATTTAAAAGACGCACATCTCCTGGATTTGTCACTCATGGATGAGCTTTCCTACTTTGATCGTCCAGAGTGCTGTCCCAGCTACTCACTGTGTCTTATCTTTATAGACAGAGCAATTTATCTGCACCAGTGCCCCCAGCACAGGTGAGAAACGGGAGGAGCTGGAAACCTTTGCCCAGCAGGAGATGATGGTATGTGTTGCCATTATGGAATCATGGTGGGGATGGCTGGCACAACTGGAGTTATGCAGTGAATGACTTCTTCAGAAGGAATTGGCAAGGAAGGAGAGGTGGTGGAGTAGCCCTGTGTGTTAGGAAGTGTTTGGATTGTCTAGAGCTTAATGATGATGGTGACAGGGTTCATTGTTTATGAGAGAGAATGGTGGGGAAGGCTAACAAGGCAAATATCCTGGTGGGAGTCTGTTCTAGACCTCCCAACCAGGAGAGCAGTTTCATCTGAAGAGACACATGAAATATCCTCTAAGCAGCTTAGAGAAATCTCATGATAACTTTTGTTCCTGTGGGGGACTTAACTATCCCAGGTGTCTGCTGGAAATACAGCAGAGAGGAAGCAGGGAGGTTTGTGGGGTGTGTGAAGGACACGGTTGGTGAGGGAGCCAGCCAGGACTTGCTATCAAGTTGTCCACAGTAAATACTGCTCCTGGTCTGCCCTGAGTGCAGCTGCTGTCAGGCAGTCCTACAAAGTGAAATGGTTGTGGCTCAACAGGTGACAGTTCCCCACATTTGTCAGACTTGATTTTAAGTGTAGTTATCCAGGATGGTGGAATTCTGCTTGTTTCTATATGATTTATTTCAATTGGAATGATTTTCATCCCAGCCCCGTGCATGCTCTTCTCAATGGTCTGTCCCTAATTTTGCTGTCTGCTGCACATTGGTTACTGTATTAATGAAACAGTCAGTGCAGTTTTGAGTGGTTTTTGTTTGGATGCCTTGATTTTTCTGTGTCTCTCAATCCTCAAATCTTTCCTGCCAGGCATGTGATGATACTGTCAAATTTTGAGTAATGCTCTGCACAGTTTAATTCCAAAGACTTGTGCTGCTCAGGTCTGAAGGTGGTGAAATACCATCTTATATGACTCTACATATGAAACTCCCTTTTTTAAAAAAATGACAAGTGTGTATATAAATTTTGTGGCATTAAAGCACGTGGCTATAATGAATATGAAGCTTGGAACATGGTGAGATATAATTTCCTTAGGATAAATGTGTTTGAAGTGCTGCATATTTCATTTATTGTATCACTGCCCTTGTTGTGATCAGTTGTAGTGCTGTAATCTTTTCAAACACCCATGTAGAGACACAAGTTCCCTTTGTGTTCCTGGCTCAGGAACTCTCTCAGTGGTGACCATTAAACAGATTTTGTGATGGGAGCAGGTGGGAGGTGCTCACTGTGCAGTTCCTGCTGGGAGCTGGTGGTACTGGAGGCTGGTGCTTAGCTCCAGACAGGATTTCTGCAGGATAGCTGTCCCTGTGGCTCAGTGTCCTGCTGCTGGTAAGATCCCAGTGTGCTCAGTGCTGCTCTTTAGGGTCTTGTTTTGTGTATTCTATGGCTGGGAAGTGGCTGCACGTGCTGTTGTGGTGGGCCCAGTTTCTCAGGCTGTGAAATGAGTGCCCACGCTAGCAGAAGGCCCTGGAACTGAGGTTCATGGACTCACAGACATCCATCAGCCTGGCTGAAATCCCCCGTGGAGGGTGGTGGCATCCTGCTTTCTGGAGGTTTAGCATCTGCACATTCTGCATTTCCCTGTACCTGGAGCAGACCTGCTTTGTGCAGGGGGAATGCAGGGCTGGAGTACCTCTAGCGTGGGGTGTTTGGATTGATTTGGTGTCAGGAATAAGGAGAAGAGGCACAAACATCTGGTGAAGTATTATTTCAGGACACATTATTTTGTTATGAAATAACAACAAAGACAGAGGAATGTGATTGGCCAAGGAAAGCTTCAAGCTGTGCGAGCATTTTACTGAATAATGCAGGCTGGGGCTTGCTGGGGTTATATAATCACGGAGGAGGAAGGAGTTTGAGTGTGGCACAGCAAAATCAGCCCAGCTTTTCAGATGGTTAAAGATACCTGACTGCAGTCAAAGGGAACCTGAGTGAATACAGAATACTCGGGTGTCCTGCTGTATTGGAGCAGCTTGTCAAATCATGCTTCTAATGGGCAGAAACACACAGAAAAAGCTTCTGTGTTATTCTGGGTCCTGCAGTGCCTGTTACATTTAGTAGTACGTGGAATGGAGCATGGTGGCAGCTTCTAAATAAAAATGCTGTGAAGTTTCTTAGGCCAGGATGTATCTGACCTGCAGGACTCTGCAGTGGTGAAGATGGGTGGGGATGAAAGGTCTTCACAAGCTTGTGGGGAGCACAGCAAGAGAAACAGGAAGATGCTGTGCTTTAAAGTGGGATTTGGTATATATTAAGAACAAATCTCCCTCACTTCAACCCACCTTTTCTTATCATGTACAGATCGTCCTATCAAGATCCTAATCAGTTTATAGAATATTGCAACTAAACAGTAAGGTTTGCTTACTACACAGTTCCTGGCTGGTGTAACCTGTGCTTTGTTTAGCTTGGAAGAGTGTTCGGAGCGAGCAGCCGAGCTGCAGTGGTTTGTTAGAGCCGGGGCAGGGAGGGCTGCAGGCTGGGGGATGCCTTTGGCTGTGCCAGGCTGACATGTGGCTCCTGGGGAGGAGGAACCAGCCCGGCCCTGCACTGGCGTTTCCCAGCCCGGCTGTGCTGTCTCCTGGGCTGGGAGCGAGGGAAGCAGCCGTGCCAAGAGCCCAGAGACATTTCAGCTGCTTCAGTATAGAGGTGCTTTGATCCACAGTGAATAAACCGATAATGCTTAAATTATGAATTCCTTTTCTTTGTCTGAAAAGCTGGATTAGCGTGGCTTTGTTCGAGCTGTGATTATTGGGCAACTTTTTTCTGCAAGGGCTGCTGGATGTGTGTTTACAGGCGGATGTTTCTGTCGCGCTGTGCTGCTGGAAGGGCTTGGTGACATTACAGCTCCTGCACATCCTCTGCTCCAGGGGCTGCAAAGCTCCCCAAAAACCCGGCCTCGGCTGCCTTTGTTACGGTGCGGAGCTAATGATTAATCTGCGGGAGTTGTGGACAGAAAGAGGCACTGAAAGGCCTTGTTTGTGCTGGAGCCTGCAGCGGGAGCTGAGCGAAGGCAGCTCTTTGTTTGTGTTGTTCTGGCAGCCTTGGGAAGGAAGGGCTGGCGCACAGGTGGAGAGTTTGAGAGGAGCTGTTCTGCCACTGCTACCAAAGGTCGCGGCCACACCTCCCCTGGCCTTTTGTCCCCTCTTCCCAGCCCTCTGGAGGGACAAAGGTTGTTCATCTGGCCTCCAAGGTGCTGTGGCCGCCTGTCCTCCCCAGCCCTTCAGCAAGCGTGTGTTTTTCCCGTGTAAGGAGTGTGCTGCAGTGAAGCCATGCGGTGATGCAGCACTGCAGATCTCGCTCCTCTCCCCCTGCTCTCCTCCCGGCAGCATCTGCCAAGACAGGAGCAGCTCGGAGAGCCGCCAGTGGGTGCGGCCAGCCCGGGTCTCTCCACATTGATCCTCGCCCTGGGGACTGAGGGATGTCTGCAGCCCTTGGGCAAACCTTGCCTGCAGCGCTCCGGGCTCTCCCCTCCTCCTCGCTTTGCTTTCATCCCCCCCTGTGCTCCCTTTCTCCTCCTCTCGTCTGCCTCCCTCGCTTTCAGCCAAGGAGATTGCCACAGATTATCCTCAGGGCTGTCAGGGGTACGGGGCAGGACACCAAGGCACAGTGTGGATTTGTATATCTGGATAACGGGGGATTAACGGGCGCTGTCTCGGGGTGCAGTGATTTGGCACCATAGCTGCAGTGTGATACAGTAGTGGTCTCCTCCATCCATTTCTTATTTAGGAAAAAAAATAATTTAATAAGCAAAGTACACTTCTTCCAGTATAAAAATTCATATTGGGAAGAGTCACACCTTTGCTGGGTGGTTTTTGTGGTTGGTGGGGACCTTATGATACTGGTGTTTTGTATCCTCTCTGCTTTCTGGGCAGCATGAGCTCAGATATTGGAACATTTTGAACACACTCTGCATCTTCTGCAGCAGAAGAATGACCGAGTTCTGACTGTGGATGTATAATAACGTGTGTGTGGTAGGATTTCAGAATTAGGCAGTAATTGTCAAGGTGGGGAGCCCGCAGTCATTGAGACTCCAGCTCTGGTGTCAGTGGCTGGCAGGCCTTCATGTCAGGTGGGCCATGGTGGCTGCAGTCACAGGACAGCCAGGATTTTAGGGATATCGATATTGTTATCAATAGTATCTTAATCCTGTTCTTCCCTGAAGATTGAAGGCAAATACGGGCTCATGTTCCAGAAACTGAACACGTAAACACAGTAAGCAAAAGGAAAGTGTGTGTTCTAACCAGTCATTTTGGAAAGTACGTGGTTTAGATATGTGGGTTGAAGTCCATCTTTGTTTGCAGAGAACTGGCACTGAAACCTGTTAAAGGGTGATCCTAACTAGGATTCCTAATTACTTTCCATATTTTTTGTCACATTCATTCATGGCACAGACATTTTCTCAAACAGGTTCTTTCCTGAACCCAGAGCCTTACAGATTGGGAAAGTGCCAAGAATTACCATCCCTTTGCTGTACCCAGGGGCACAAAGGTGACAAGCTGAGCCCTGGACAGCCGAGTGGCAGGAACGTGTCTCCTGCGTGACTGTGTTCTTTCTTGGACAGTGCTCTTGTTTGTGCACACAGCCGTGTTCATTGGAGTGTAAACCAGGGAAAAAAGGGCTCTAAATCCAAACCAGGTTACATGGAAGTGTAGTAGGTCAGGCTGGAATGAGAAGGCAGCAGTCAGCGAGGCAGGTTTTCAGATCGTATTTAAGGATTAGTCATCCAACAACAATGATGAAATTGTAAGGTGTAGCAAAAGGCAGGCATGAAAGCGAGGCAGCTCCGGGATGTGACAGCGTGTGTGCCTCAGCCTGCCGCTTGTATTCCCTTCTCCCTGCGTGTGTGCCTGAGAACAGTTCTGTGTAAGGTCTGTTTACATCTTCCCGGCCTTGTGCTGCCTTTGTGCATAGAAATTTTTCCACAATAATTCTCCATGGAGTTTACAAATACTTCCTGATTAGCTTTTTTATTTGTGTGTCCCTTTCCTCTATGTCGGCACATTCAAAAATACACTTTCTGCCTTTTCTTGTCCTGGATTACCAACTGCAGTTCAGAGCTTTTCCCTGGTTTGCTCAGAATCTTTTGGCTGAGCAATCTGAGCACCCAAACCCTGCAGTTGTTGGCTGTTAAAACGTCACTATGCTCATCCCACCCAGCTTGTCCTTTCTGCTGTGAGTGGATGCAAGTTATTTAAATATGTTTTTACATCTTGTTTCCTTGTGTACACAAACATGTTTGGGTTTATTTTTATTTTGCATAGACATTTACTCATCCATAAGTGCCAGTGTTGCAGTTACTTAACATACATTACGTAGGGTGGTGTCACATTCCCTCTGGCATTTCCCAGCTCCTGTTGGGCAGCTGGGTCTGGAGTGGGGGTGGGAGGCTGAACCCCAGAGCAGCAGCTGGGTCTGGGGGTCCCTGCTGCCCTGGTGTCCTGTCAGCTCTGCTGGGTCTGGGGGTCCCTGCTGCCCTGGTGTCCTGTCAGCTCTGCTGGGTCTAAGTGGGTTTGAGATCAGGAATGAAGATCACAGTGCAGTCTCTGGGTTAAATACAGATCAAAGTAGTGGAATTGCTGTGTCAAGGTCATTTGTCTCCTAAGAAAATTGTTGGCTGTGTGTATTTCTCTTTGTGACACGGTTTTGTTTCAATTGTGCCTCTTTAATTGTGTCAGACTAATGATGTGCAGGGTGCTCTGGTTGTGAACACCTTTCTGTTTCTTCAGTTGCTGCTGCTCTGTTGCTATAAAAAGGGTGATTTCATTGTAGGCTCCTCACACTGCTAGAGAGGAGTTGAAATGTAACCATGGAAAGTTTAAATGGCTTTTCCCCCTCTCCAAATGGCTCTTCCCCTCTTGGTGTCTACCAGTGATTGATTTTCCTGGCACAGGGGAAGGGGTGAATGGTTGGATGTTGATTTTTGCAGGAGGCAATGTTATTAAACATGGTCTTTTCCCACCAGCACTAACGTGTGTGCTCTGCTTTGCTTCTCTTCCAGATATGGACGTGTCGAAAGTGTCAAAATCCTCCCTAAGAGGGGGTCAGAAGGTGGAGTGGCAGCGTTTGTGGATTTTGTGGACATCAAAAGTGCCCAGAAGGCACACAACTCTGTCAACAAAATGGGAGATAGAGACCTACGGACGGATTATAATGAGCCAGGAACCATTCCCAGTGCTGCACGGGGATTGGATGATACAGTTTCCATAGCATCTCGTAGTAGAGAGGTTTCTGGGTTCAGAGGAGGTGGTGGGGGGCCCACTTACGGCCCCCCACCATCACTTCATGCACGGGAAGGACGTTATGAGCGGAGACTTGATGGGTAAGTTCCAAGGTTTCTCTAGGCAGGTATTTTGTATTTGATATGGTGAGAAACACAAACTCGTATCTAGGGCCCCCAGATGGATTTAAAATTTTGGGAATTATCTATGTTTCCTATTTTGGGTTGGAAACGGAAGTGATTTCTATCCCAGTGGCTGGTACCTTGTGGATCCATAGAGGATGTGTCCTGCAGCTGGTTGGATATCTACCTACACTTGAAATAAGGTGGTTTTAAGATGGAAGATTTCCTTTGGCCAGCATCGATATTGGAGTTACTCTTTTCTAGAAGTAGCGATCCCATTTCTTGGATAATATTAAGGCTTTGCTGGATGTATCCCTGCTGCCAGATGGAGCTATCTTACTCTACAACATGTGGTGAAGCTCTCTGTGGAGTATCTTCGGAATACTAGAACCTAGAATTCGGTGAAAGCTTGATGCCTAGCTCTCAGTTCTCACTATATGCAGCGGGTATGTTAATTGGATTGTCACCACAAAATTCAGAGTAGACTTTAATGGTGCGGCCCCTTGGATTCTACCGACAACACTTAGCCATGGAAATAACGCTTGGATGGAGAAGACCGAAGGCAGCTTGTGATGGTTCCATTTTGGATCTACATCATTTCCAAGTTATTGGGATTATTCTTTCTGATGGTATTGGCAAAAAGAGATGACGGACATTACTAAATTTTGGAAATTATAGTTTATTTTTTTTTTAAAGATGGGATAAGAACTACTGCCTTGAATTTATTGGATGGTATACAGTCAAGACGCCAGTAGCCATGGGGAGTGGATTACTATCTAGTCTCTTAAAAAGCTCTCTGCTGCTCCACATTAAACATACTTTAGCTTTAAGGACGTGGTGCTAATACCCGTTTGTGGATACACCAGTGAGACGTGACTGGGCTGGATGGTTACCAAGGCGGCCAGAGGATGCCTGCTGGCAGCAGCGTCAGGGCCCTCGGGCCTCGGGGGATCTTCTACCAGCTGCTTGATTCAGACTTAGGGCTGGAAATTAAAATTATGGATCTATTTAAGTGCCTTCTGTCTCAAGAAAGAAGTCTGGGGGTTTCAGAGTTACGGTTTCAGTCTGGGACTACTTCCGTCCAGTGGATTTTTTTTTTTGTGTCCTGTCACTAAGATTTTTTTTTTTTCTTGTTGGTTCATCTAAAATATCATTTGACACCCTTGCCCATTAAGAAGGTGGATTACCCCTGTAAGAGGGGCCAAAATTGGGGAAGTTATGTTCACAATTCTCTCCCTAGATTTAATTGGGAATATAGGTCGTGTTCCCACACTTGGAAAAGGTTGGTATGTCCTGCCCTGTGTATATTAGCCCCTCTCCTAACCCAAGTCAAACCCTCTCTTTCCACTAACTCCAGTAGCACTTAGTACTAATAGATAAATGAAGAAAGCACTGTAGCCAGTAGCTGCTCAGCTCTGCTTCCTCTGTCTTCTGTGTCCTTCTCATGGATAAGGATTTGTTCTTTCTGTCAGCTCTGTAGCAGTAACCCGCTAGAAAATACTGCTTTTTCTCTGACCTCATTAAATCAGCTGTCACTGATTAACACTTTAGGATGCTAAATGCAATAGTTTGTTAAATTGTTGATCTTGGTCCTTCAAAAGGGGAAAAAAAAAACCAAAACAGAGACACATTTCTGTGCCAGATTCTGAAATAGCTTTCAAAATTCCATTGTTGCAAGCAAGAGGTAATGGAAATAGAAATGCAACAATGAATTTCAAGCAGATGTAGAAGTTAATGACATTCTCTTGCACTGGTTAAGTAGTTTTTATATATAATTTGAGAGAAAAAAATGCAGGCAAGATGTGAGGGAGCCCTATAGAAAGCTTGATATGAGTTACAGTTTAACAAGAGAGAGTGAATATATTGAGAGGATTAAGGATCTAGTGATTCATTGGAGAAGGAATGGAAGGCACTTCCTGAGATGGTAATCGAAAAAAGATTCAAATCCCATTTTCAGTTTATGAAAGATCCCTGAAATATTTCTGCCATTCGAACTAGGGCTGTGATGCAGGAGAGGAGGAGGAGGCACAAGGCAGAATTGGGTTATTTGGATTCAGGGGATTACTGAAGTGACTCATAACAGATTCTGAAGGAAGAACCTGAGAGAGAAGGTTGAAAAAAAGGTTGAAATGTCCTTCATTAGATGGATAATTAATTTTTAAATTAACTTTGGCTACCCTGATATATTTAGAATTTTAGAAGTAGTTTTTAAATGTTCAGTGTTGTAGCCATTATGGATCTTCCATTTTGTGGATGTAACTAAGATGTACTTGTCTAAATTGGAATACTCAACTATTTGTAGTGTTCCTTTATATGTCAGTTTTATTGTCTCTTTATTTGAGAGATCACACTAACTCAGAACATCACTGAGCCTTTCTCAATTTAAAGTGTTTGAAACACTGAAATTAACTGGACTGTAGCTGCTGGAAAGCAGCAGCTTGTGCAGATAGAAATTCCATGATTGCAGCAACAGCAGCAGTCACAGCAAACACACTGCCTAAAAATTGGGTTCCCAGTCCTTGTGTAAGGTCTTAGTATGTTCTGGGGACCTTGCAGCATCCTTGCAGCTCCAGCATTAGTAATGGAGATGTTTCTGTAGTGTCCACAGCTTTTACAAGAAATGAGTGTAGCAATCTGGTCAAAGCAAAAATTCCCTCTAAGAGGGTGAAATAATTTAGAACAGCAACAAGAACCCCCCTGATTTTCTGGGAATTCTCTATGGGTTATGCCACCCCTTTTGAAAGCAGCTTCTCACCTCTGGGTCATGCTTTGCATGGAGGCTTTCATGGCTACAGCCCAATTTGTGATGCCATTTTTGCAGAAGGATAATTACAAGAGCTCAAGTAATTACCAAATTTCAAATAAAAAAAATAATTTTGAAGCTCTTAAGCAAAAATGGAGAGAAAAAGAATAAGTTAATGATGATGTTCACAAACATGAAGTTTTTCTTGCTTATGGAATTTAAAAGAAAAAGAACAACTGACATGAGGATTCTGCGTGGGAAAGCAGAAATTTTTCCTGTGCAGGCAAGTTGCTGGTCATGAAAGCCCCATATTGTGATTAAACCAAAGTGATTGCTCAGCTTGATCGTATACAAATATAACTTTGGAGTCAAGTAAAACGTTTTGAAGTTTGTCATTGTTTGCTTGATAGGTTATTGCTGGTTAGTGGAGAAGCAGTCGCAACAATAAGTCGAGTGCTGCCGTGAATGTTTGCATGATTTGCTCTTAGTTGTGCCTGCCCCTTTCTGATGCAATATTTTTCCCCCTTCCCAAATGCAGGGCTTCAGATAACAGGGAGCGTGCTTATGAACATAGTGCCTATGGACACCATGAGCGGGGGACGGGCGGATTTGATCGGACGAGACATTACGATCAGGATTACTATAGAGACCCTCGGGAGCGGACCTTACAACACGGGCTCTATTACACTTCTCGGAGCCGAAGCCCAAACCGTTTTGACACTCACGACCCCCGATACGAACCTAGGGCCCGGGAGCAGTTTACATTGCCCAGTGTGGTACACAGGGATATCTACAGGGATGACATTACACGGGAGGTACGAGGCAGAAGGCCAGAGAGGAACTACCAGCACAGCCGGAGCCGCTCGCCGCACTCGTCGCAGTCCAGGACGCAGTCCCCGCAGCGCCTGGCCAGCCAGGCCGCCCGGCCCGCCCGCTCCCCCAGCGGCAGCGGCTCCCGGAGCAGATCCTCCAGCAGCGACTCCCTCAGCAGCAGCAGCAGCACCAGCAGTGACAGGTAGGTCCCTACACGGGTCCCGAGGTGTGAGCCCGAGTTGTTCCGCGGCAAAGCTTTGGTGGTTGATGTAGAAGTCATGAGTGAAATGTAAAAAGGCTCGGTTGGCAGCAGGGTTGTGTTCTGTGATGGATCCATGCAGCACCCGTGAGATGGTGGCTGGGCAGAGCAGGGATGTGCAGACACAAGGCCTTGCTGCCCGTCTGCCTGCAGAATGGGGTCGCTTTTATTTGCTTCAGTGAGAGGAAAAGCAATTTCTAAGGTTGTTTTTTTACAGACCACACTTCAACATACCTTGGGAAATGATGAATGGTATTGTTCTGTTTCTTCTTGTTCCCTGACACTGCTGACATTCACAAGGTTGATTTGTCACATTGCCATTTTTCCCCCTGCTGCCTCACAGCAAAAATTGTAGAATTGGAAGACTTAAAAAATAACCCAAGTTTGCCATTCCTGGGGATGTGTTTCCTGTGTCCTTGGTTCTGCAATAGCTCTGTATTTGCGTGGCTTTACAAAAGACCTACAGGGGAGAAAAGAAGGTGTTAGAAAATCACTGATTTCTTTTAATAATTTTTAAATTAATGTTGAAGTGCCTCTCTGGTATTTGGTCTTTTAAGAGTAAATTCACCCTAAGAGTGGAAACCACAAAGCTACAGTTGCACCCATAAATGTTTTATACTCTTTGGCGAAGAGCTCTGCTCTTCAGGAGGGTTTGCAGAGTTGGCAGTGTTTCCTTTGCATACCAGGTCTTTTCTAAAACTAAAAATATTCATTAAGTAAATAAGTGTACCAGTAGAGTGTTTGATTTCACAAAGGCCTGGAGTGCCAGGACAAGGGGGAATGGCTTCCCACTGCCAGAGGGCAGGGTTAGATGGGATTTTGGGAAGGAATTCCTGTGTGTGAGGGTGGTGAGGCCCTGGCTCAGGTTGTCCAGAGCAGCTGTGGTTGCCCCATTCCTGGAGGTGTCTGAGGCCAGGTTGGACGGGGCTTGGAGCAACCCAGGGGTGGAATTGGGTGAACTTGAAGGTCCCTCCCAGCCTGTTCTGGGATTCTGTGAATAACACTGTGAATGGAATTTTAGCACTGGCAGAACTCTCTGACCAAGGGAATTATTCTCACAAAATCTTACCTTGAGTGTGGAACCTCCTGGAAGGGTGAGATGGGCTGACACTCATGGAAAGTGTAGAGAAGGGAAGATGAGGAAATCAGTGTCTCCTCTTCTGACTGCCCCACCCCCCTCATGTCTAAAGAACCATGCAAGGATTTATTTACCTCTTTTAATTATTGTTTGCTCCTCCTGGATTTAGAAATCCAGGTCCTGTCTTGGCTGGAGAGCAGGTGGAGATTTAAGACAACTTTTAGGCTGCTTTAAGCACTTGTTTATTTCCAGCACCTCTCTCAATGAGAGCTTTATCATTGCTTGAATAAAGACAATCCTTTGTCAAAGATTTGTCACAATTATTACAGCTCAGAAAATCTGTGAGACTTCCAAAGGTCTCCAAAAAATCCTGCAGAAAATGGATTGAGGAGGGCTGGTTACATTTAAGGTTTAATAAAAAAATCTCAAGCAGGGGAAGAAGAAAAAAATCCCTAAACAGAGTGCTTCTCTGCTCCTTGTGGAATGAGAAAGGCGTCCAAGAAACTCGTAATATTTATAAAATGTCATTGTTGGGATGTTGAGGCAGGATGAAATTCTGTTCTGAATTTGAGAGGACTGAATATGATCCCACTGGAACCAAGTTTTAAGATTTAACGAGAAGAAAAGCAGTGTCTGCTGTGCTCGAGCATTTCATTTTCTTGGCAATTTCTAGTTGTAATAATGGAAAAGTAGACGATACTCTGGGAGGAAATAAAACATTTTTTTCTTATTAATACAATGAAATCAAACTCAGTCGAGCAAGTAATGGAATCTGGTGGATTGTATATTTAATTTTGAAGGATCAGAAAAGAGTTTTACATGTTTCTCAGCAATCAGTTAGATAATAATAAACATTTAACTCTCTCTTTACTTTGGGAAGCAAAATCCCACCTGGCTTTGAAGTCTCTCAAAGCACTAGTGTTTAATTTTCAACACACTTTGAATTTAGCCACGTAAATACTAAACCCCTCAGACCCTGTTGGTGAGAGAAAGCTGCCTCACCCCCTTTTCACTGGTTTGGTGCTCCCACTTGCTGTGTAACGTATCCAGTTTCATTTGTCTGGAGAATAATTATTGTCTGCAATTTCTGTGGTGGTCTTGAGGATTTTAACAAGCTGGAGATTCTCTTATGGCTTTTTTTGTAAGTGGAAATGGCCAATTTTGTGAGGCTGTGGTATTATTAAGGTCTTTATGACACTGCATTCTTCTGAAATTGAAGAACTTGGTCACTCAAGTCTCGTCCTGTTGGTCTCAGCTGGCAAAGTTGTGTTCTCTGCCCTGGGGTGTTTGGGACACTTGGTGCATGTTCAGAACTTGTGGGAACTTTGTGCCAGGCACTGTCCTTCAGGAGCTGTGAAAAAGCAGCAGAAAGGTGGTGAAGTTTGGGTTTCCTTGCTTGTGGTTTTTCAAGAGCTGTGTGAATTAATTAACACTGATTAAATGGAGCTGATTTTCCTGGACAATACTGAAAAAACACAATCTGCTTGTTTAAAAATGAAAAAACAACCCAAAAAAGCCTTAATCTTGTAAAGGTTCAGAGTTTCTCGTGTTGGATCTCAACTAAACTTTGGTTTAAATTGCTGTTCAGAGGCCTTTGCAGGTAATGGGGCTGCAAGGGAGCAACTGAGAAACTCAAACCAGAAAGAATATGTTAAAAATAACCAGTATTCTCTGAAGCCAGGCTTTATTTGGGGTGTTTTGTGGCTTCTCAGGAGTTGCCTGCTGAGCTGACAGAGCTGGTGGATGCGGATGGTTCCTGTGTGGATTTGCAGAGGAATTTGTGTTTTGAATTTTGAATGTGAGATTGCTCATTCCCCACCCATACTGTGGAAAAGAGTTGATGGAATTTTTTTATCACTTTGAAAGAAGGAAAAAGCCCTTGAAAATGATAATTTAGCACCACCACCAGAAGCCTGAATTTCTGGGTTTTGGTGATTCAGACACACACCACAAATGATACATTAGCAAACATATTTTCTGTACTGTGTCATGGAAGAAGCTGGCTCTGGATGGAAGCTGGGTGATCCCATAGGAAGCAAACCAGATTTTGTTTGTGCCCTGCCCAACCTCCTGGAAACAACCCCTCTGCTTTTTTATTTTCTTTTGTAGAAAGAGCTCTTTTCTAGGCTGCTTGTCGAGGTGCTCTAATGTGCTAAAAATAATTTCTGGGCTTTTTGATTCAGTTTTGTAACGTCAGATGGCCTGACACGTCTCTTGCTGCTCCATGTGTTAGTGATTATTTTAAAGCTCTGCTGCAGCAGTGTGCTGAACCACTCGGTGCTCAGAGTGGAGCATTTTGCTCCTAAAATCCTAAATTGTTGGGACAGGGTTTGAATTCATTTACAAAAACCCAGGCAGAAGTGTTTGATTTCTTGTGGGTGGTGTCCAGGCTGAGAAATGTGTTCAATCTATAGATAAGTGACCCAAGATTTCCCTTGACCTTTAATTTATTTTTTAAGAGTGTTTATTCAGTTGTCTGATGTGAAGGATGCTGGGGGATTTACCAGTTAAATTAATCATTTCCTATAATGTGTAATGTAGTCCCCTTTAATTTATTTTTTAAGAGTACTTATTTGGTTGTCTCATCTTCAGGATGCTGGAGCTGGATGAATAATTAGTTAGATGACTTTTTCTCTATAGCTTGTAATATGAAACAGATATTGTGAAATTAAAAGAGCATTTTCAGCTTAGGTACAACACTGGTTTTATATTCACCAAGATCCATGTGAGCATAGTCATTCCAGTCTTCCCAAAATCAAGAAATGGGAAGAAAGTTGCACTTACAGATAGTTGAAAAGGGATTTTTTATTTTGTAATTCTGATAGCTGTATTTAAGGTTCTCATGACAAGCAGGCAAGGCATAAGGTAATTAGAGATCGGTTTTAATTTTAGATTTCTCTGTGATGAAATTCTTTCTGGAGCAAGGAATCACCGTTGGAATGGAATATATGCGTGTCTTAATACTGAAATAAACTGATGAAAAATACTGCTAAGAGGATTTTAATCATGGGAAAAACAGGCTCCTTGAAACCTCCTGTGTATTTTATTTAGTCAGGGACTTTACTACTCTGTTTCAACAACTGAAGTGAAAGTAGAAAAAAAGTGAGTTTTAGTTTCATTACATAATGCAAACCTTTCTCTACTATTTGAAGACTATTGTCTTCATCTCCTCCTTCCCACATCGTTTGCTGCCAGAAGTGATGAGTCACTGATTTAGCTGGGATTTGGGATTTTGAGTGGGTTTGGAGATGCCTGTGCTGAGGACAGATGAAAAATCAGGAAAAAATGAGGTTAAACGTAGCTGTTTAGTCTTTATTGAAGCATCTGTGAGATGGCTTTTGACGAGGTTAAATAATTCCACATACATTTCATAGAGATGAGCTGAAAATTTTTAATCTCTTCTGGTAGAACGATAGGGTTTAGCAGGCTTGTGTTTGTATGGGAAAAGAATTAGGTTAAGATTTATAAAAGAAAATGAAAGAATTTCTTAGAGTAGGAAGCTTTTTCCATTACACAAAGGCAAGAGTAAATCCTGTCAGAGTCAGGTGAAACACCTCATCCTTACCTTTTGTTCACATAAACCCATGTGCTGCTTTAATGTTCTCTGTGCGTGGCAAAATGTGAATTAGGGAAAGGAAAATGTAAAAAAAAAAAAAAAGAAAAAAATCCGTCTCAGATACTCGTAGGTTTTTGTTACCAATTGCTACCAACGTTTTCACTCCGTTCTTCCTTGTGTTTCTGCTCGTGTCAGCCTGTGCTGCTGCTCAGCTAAATATAACCGAGACCATCCTTTAAACGTGGCTTTTTTTTTTACCCTTGGGACTGTATCGGGTTTCTCGAGATTGAAGCACAAGGGAGAACGTTTTAAGATGCCTTTGGAGAGATTATAATACAGAAAGCAAGCCTTTATACTCGATATGCCGGAAAAGACGTACCTGTGCATGTGTAATCACGTTAAGTAGATCTTTCTGTGGAAAAAAAAATAACGTAATATATCAAAGTTCTCCTCACGGCTGGTGAAGAAATGGTGCCTCAGTGCCCTTGGGAGGGAGCGGCCGCAGCCCGCTCGTCCCTCAGCCTCTCGCCCCAGCTGCTGACAGCCCGCATTACCCCAGCCCTGGACTCGACAATAATCTATAAAAAATGTGCGTTACATAATAAGATTTTTATCTCTCCCCGAAACCCCGCCGCGTTCTCTCGCCTCACAGCCGGCGGAGCGCAGCCGCCGCTGTAATGGCGGCGCGGCCTCGGAGCCGCCTCACCCGGCTCTTTCGGGACGGGGGAAAGAAGGTGTTTGTGAGGGAAAAGCTGGTGCCGTGTGGGGGAAAAGCCGCTGTTTCTGGAGGAAAAGCGGCTGTGGGGCCGCCGCCGTGCCCCGGCGGGCGGGGGGCGCTTGTTTGCGCTGAGAACCGGTCTGAGCCGGCGGGAGCCGGCCGGGGCCGCCGCGCCGCCCCCGGGGCGGGGCCGCCCGAGCCCCGCGGAAAAACACCGCAATTACCACAGAAAAAACCGGCCTAAAAACATAATAAAAACCCAGAATCCCTCACCCACCTTAGCCCTGCAGCAGCTCTCGCTCCTGCGTGGAGCTTTTCCCCTCTCACAGCACAGGGAAATGGAGTAGCAGCGCTTGTGTCAGAGCTGGCTCTGAGAGGGAGAAACCACCCTCTCTCCCTCTCAACCAATTTTAGGTCGTTTATTTATTTTTAAAAATCTTAAATGCTCTGCTCGCTCTAGAAGTTAAGCACTGGTTTCCTTGCTGGAGGAATCAGCCCCAAAAATCCCTCAAAAGGGCAATTTTGGAGCCTGCCCCAGCATCCTAATGCCACCTCTGCCGTGATTGGGCACAGTTTCAAAATAAACCCGAAATTCTGTCTTCATTGGTCCCTCTGGGAGACCCCCCCCCAATATAAATAGACAATAAAATACTTGAAAACGTTATAACAATTTTTTTAAAATTTTTTATTTACTTAATTTTATTTGACTTAATTTTTATTTGCTTAATTTTCTTGGCATGAGCTGCCCAAAGAAGAGTGGACATTTGGCTGCAATTAATACCCCCCACCACCTCCGCACTCCCAGGAATAGCTGGTAATTGCTGGCTCTAAATGACAAAGCAATTAAGCCTCTTCCTAAATGTGCAGAAGTAGGTGTTTATCTAAATCTGGGCTGTCAGGCTTTGTTTCTGTGTCAGGGCCCAGAACCTCAACTGCTGCTTTCTCAAAGTGCATTTGATTCTTTACAGGCAGAGAAAAAAAAAAATATATATTTTTTAAAATTAGTTTCAGGAAAGGAGTCTTAAAATATATATCATGTTGTGGATGGGTGAAGTGGAAATTGCCCTAGAAATTCTGTTTTATTACTATGATAACTATTTTGATCATTTCAAACGACTTTATTGTAGTTAAAGAGGTTGTTATTACTTCAGTGCTTTAAAGGTTTCTTGCAGTGACATCAGAATCTTTGCCAGAGAATATGAGGATTTGTGGCAGCTGATTCCAGACCCTCCGGTGAATTTACCTTTTCCTCAGGTGGGGGAGAAAGATACGGGTGTGTGTTAAAAATGGTATTTTTGAGTCACCCCTGGACAGCTGCAGTCTGTGGGAGCCAGTGTCTGGTGTGAGAATTTCATGTCTTGCCCTCCTTTTTTAGGAATAGTGGGAAAAACTTGAGCTGTGTGGACAGCACTGCTCTCTTCAGTGTTGTGGGAGACTTTGGGCTATTCCTTAAGTCCGTGGGAGCTGCTAAAAATTGCTGTTTTCCCAAAGGTCAGGTGCTGTTGGATTGGGTTTGACTTTGGTGTTGTGCGTGTGCGTATTAACAAAATGGTCACTTCTAATTGCGTTTTTAAGGCTTTGATTTCCTTCCAAGTATTTTGCTTAATCATCTTGAGTAGGCTGAGGGAAGGAAAGACTTAGCTGAGGTCAGGGAAGTTGAAGCTGCCCGTGTTAGTGCTGAGAAGCCAGGCTTAGTTGGAGGATTCCTGGAGGCAGGAGGAAGCGTGCCTCGTGTTTCTTCCTGCTGCACAATGGGACAGCAAGGGGAAAGCAGCCCTGAGAAAGCCAAGGAAAACAGGGAAAGGTTTGGTGCCGTGGCTCGTGGTGGCTGCCTCCCTCTGCACGAGTGGTCCGGATTCCCCTTTCTTTGGGAGACTCACACAGCTCGGATGTGAATCGTGGCTAAAATAGATCAGAGGGATCATAGTCTGGCAGTGGTGCTGATCTGCAGCAATTCACGAGAGCTCAGATGGAGACACAGGCACCAGAGGTGGGGGAGAGGATCCCCGTCATAATGACCTCTGGAATAAAGGGCAGTTTAATAATTTATCATGAATATTCATGTGGAGGGATGAGCAGCAGAAGATGAAGGTTGTATTGAACACTTCTTGTAAAAGTACCAGTCATTACAGTGATCAAAGGAAAAATCCAGCCACTGCCAGGGCTCAGCCAGTGTTCCCATATGTGTTCCCATTAAAGCCTAGACACCACGTCCCTCTGGACTTGTGAATACAGTGATTTGTTGGGTTTTTTTCCCAGAGGGGATGTTCCTGGCTCTGCCAGAGGCGTGGATGCAGAAGGATGCTTCCCTGTACAACCTGAGGGCTGTGAGAAAAGTCTCCTTGAGGTGTATCAATGTGACTTTACAAGCTATCTCAGGTGGAACACATTGTACTTCAGTAAGGTCTCAGGGATGGGAATTAATAGTAAATAAGCCCTATTGGAAGAAAAACAAAAAATAGTATCCTCCATCCCCTAATCTTTGCCCATTGAATTAAGCGTGTAGCTGATGCGCTTAGCTTTGCCCTTACGGTCCGGTCACCGAGCGCAGTCCGGCCGCGACGTCGCGAAACCACTAATGATGGCATCAAGGGTTTAAGTGCAAAAGCTCCTTAGCAAGAGATTAGGGGTGCCACTCCAGATCCTTGTGGTCAGCTCCTAATGCCGCTCGGGGAGGAGAAAGCAGTGTGGCTCTTGAGTGGAAAATCACAGGCTTGGGAGGGAGGTGATGGCTTCGATGTGTTCTGTAAGGAGGAAGAATTTATATGTGTTGGGACGTGCTCCAAGTTTTTTTAAATCTTGAAGGGAAGCTGAGTTTCCAAAAAGAGGAGCGAGAAGACTTGCACTGTGTAGATGCCACGTGAATAAAGTCTTTGCATGATTATTCATTAAGTGCCTAATATGAGAACAAAAATAGCTTTGGCATTAAGAAACAGGACTTGTCTGTGATCCCTCCTCGCAAGAGGCCCGTAACAAAGGTAGGAGACCTGTTCCTTTGTTTCCTGGTTGTTGTAGCCATGAGTGCACTCTGCTCTCTGGAGAAGTGAGACGTGGAACCTTTTAATTCCTTCTTGTTTGGGCTTCAGTGCTCAGTTGCTTTATTTAGGTCAAAGTGATGGTTTTGGCTAGAAGACACTTGGAAATCCAGGATGGCAAGAAAAGAACCTCTTGGAGAATCCTTTCTATGAGAGGGAAGTGGTTTTCAGGGCTGTATCCTCATTTCTTCCATGGTTGTGGGATGTTCTCTGCAGATATCCAGAAACCATTGGTTTTATATCTGGGCAAAAACATGAGAACCTTATCAAACAGTTTAAAAATCAAAAATAATTAAGACACACCTCCAGCAGATCCTGGCTCTAAGGGCATTCACGTATTTATTATCTTCAATGTGTTTGAGAGCAGAGAGCTTTTCTGGTGTGATAATGTGTGGAAGAAAGGCACTGTTCTCCTGAAAATGGATTCCCAAGAATGCCTGGCCCCAGGTCCCTGTGGACAAACGGTGCTGGGCTGGGTGAGATGCAGAGTGTCCTACTTACCGTGGCTGCTACAGGTCTGACCTCTTTGGATCATCTGACACCTCCTTGGGTAAGAGGTTGCTGCAAGATCTCAAACCCTCAAATTATGTAAGATTTACACTCTTGCTTTGAAGTTGGTCCCTCCCTTCTGTGTTTGTTTACTGGCTGGTGTGTCCTGTTGGATTGTGAAGGATGAACAGTCACAGAAAGGAAGCTGTCGGGTCAGTACAGATTTGCTGTTCCTCTTCATTTTCTGAACGCGCGCGGAGCCGTGCTTCTCCCTGTTCCCGAGTCCAGGAACGCGCCAAGGACGTCCTGCGCCGGTTGGGGCTGCGCTGGGTGAAATTTTCAGTTTGTTTGTTTGTTTTTGAGATGGAGAGAGGGAGGAAAGGCTCACTGCGTTGCTAGAGGAGAAACAGAGATGGTATCTTACAGCTGTCTCGGGACTTGATGTTGGGTTTGCTCTTTAATATGCAGTTTCCCTCAAACTCGGAGAAATCACGTGGAAAGAAGGAAGGTGCTTAATTAATCCTGTACGTGTGGCTGCCATGGTTTGGGGGTTTGAAAGCACTGGCTCCTGTAAGGGAAGAGCAGAGGCTTTGCCTGTGGGAATTCCTCTGAGGACTTTTCTTCCGTCCCGTGTCTCCACTGTGCCAGAGGAATTGCCTCGCGCTGCTCCTCCTCTCCCGGCCGGAGCGTGGGGTGGAGGCCAGGGCTGTGTGAGCTGTTTTCTTCTGGACTTCCCCCTCCTTTTGCCTTTTTCTCACAATTGAAATTCTCACCCGAGCTTTGTGATCCCTGCTTGGTGCAATGGAACTGGCCCAGGCTTTTGGGAAAGAGAAGCCCTGGGTTTCTGATTTGTGCAGATGTAATCGCTAAATCCTAACAAATTCCATGGAATTAAGTTACAGCAAGGTGCTTTTTCAGAAGTTACTCTTCAGTGGTAAACACTGTCATATGATACAGGTTTTGCTGGGCTGGTTTTGGGGTTGTTTTTATTTTAAATTTAGTTTCTAAACCTGGCATTACTCTCCACAGTTGCTCAACAAACTAAAATCACATTCTCTCCCCCAGCCTACTGCAGATCGTGCTGTGGCACTTCACCTATTTCATGCAGACATTTTCTTTTTGGTTTTATTTTCATTACTTCAGTGTTTTCTACCCATGTGAAAGCTCACAAAAAGTTCTACTTTTAGTTGTATTTTTATTTGCATGTGGGCAGCAAAATGAAGTAATTCCCAAATATAGTCCTAGCCAAGAGATCCATCTGTTCCCTGCATTTTAAAATGGCAAATTAATCCTTAGCATAGAATTCATCAAATGTCTTCTCTCTATAATTTATGCTGCCTGAGATCACAGAAATGACTTTTTTTTTCCCCCCCAGGCCTTCCATTTTAAGTAGTCCTTTACTCCAGAACAGCAGCTCCCATTCTGGTTTTACAGAGCTCTCCTGTGATTCTTCCAGTCACTGTTGTCGCTCTAAAAGGGGACATTAAAAAAAAAAAAAAAAAACCCTCCAAAATTATTCTTCCCTTCATCTCTTTGGTGTTTCTTTGAAAGGCTGTAGAAGATTCTATTAGAATCTTAGATCAGAAGGAGTATTTTATGATTCTGAGATGTAAAGGAATATAAATTCTCTTTGAAAAACACCCTTGATAAATGGATTTATTTCAGATGGAGAGCTAGGGTCGCTCTGTCCATTTTCATTTGGGTTTCTCTCTTTGGACAATAGTGACCATTTTTAGAAGTACTAAACTTCCACGGTGTTATCTGCCACAAAAGGAATTTCTATATTAAGCTTTGCATGTTCCCAAATTTACTTAAGCAGCATTGTAGCTCAGCTGTGTATCTTGGCACGCCTTCCATTGCAGCTCCCATCCCAGGAACAATTCTGTTTATAGGAGAGGATGCACCATTTCAAAACTGCTCCAAATCAGGAATTTCAACAAATGGTGTTTTGTGTATTGCTAAAAAAACCCCGTGCCTTGGGCTGGGAGAAGGCAGTGCATGCAAATAGTGCCTGGCTTGGTTTTTTTTTGAGGCAAAATGGGATGCTTTTCTAAAACACGAAGACACAATTCATTCTATGGGGCTGTTTGCCATGATCTTCTGGCAGCTTTATGTTAAAAAGTGACTGCAGTAACCTGGAGGTGAATCAGTGCTAGGGCTTTTTTTGTTCCAGCATATGTCTGAAAAAGGCTTTTCTTCTGAAAGATGCCCAATGCTCAACACTTACTCAATGCCAGATTGTTTTAAAATTGTATTTAGAAGTGTTTATTCCCAGGAGTTCATTTGTCAGGGCTCTTTAGGCAAAGTAGGTTACTTTTTGCTCCTTGAGTAAATGTGTAGTAGCCTACTTGGATGCAGTGGTGGTTGCATTTTCAATGGCATTTCTCTCTCCTGGCTCATGGGCAGCACTTGGAGTGGAGTTTGGTGTTCTTTCCTGGGATGCCGAGTGGGTCCTTTCATGAAAGCAGTGCTGTTGTTGAGGAAACTGCCTTTAAACGTTGGGCTTGATGATCACGGAGCTCTCTTCCAGCTTAAATGATTCTGTGTTGCTTCCTTGGTATTTTGAAAGGACTTGGCCACCCGTGAGCCAGAAGATGAAATTCCTCAGCCTGTTTCCTCTGTGATTCAGGGAATGACCTTGGGCAAAGCTCTTGGCCTCTTCTTGCCTTCCTCTCCTACCTGCAGTGGATGTTAAGACAGCCTCCCATGAATCTGGTACGGCTTTTGTCCAAAGATTTCCTGCGCTCTGAGGTGTCAGTTACAAAATACCAATGTAGATCAGCAGCAGATAGGTGGCAAAAGCTCTTCCCCTTAGCACAATTACGCTGCTTTTGGCCAACTTTTGTCTCATCTGTGCCTGGAGCAGCAGCTCTTCCTCAGGCACATCCTGGCAGTGCTTGGAATGATTTGGAGCAGGGCTGGAGGAGGTGGGAGTTGTGGGTGGCTGCAGCAGGACTTCTCAGGAGGGATCTTGACCCAGGGCTCCCCTCTGTGAGGGTGATGTTAAACAGAGGCTCATCCTGCTCACCCGCTCTCACACCCACCCTCTTGCTTCCCTCTTTGCATCGGTGGAAGTTTAATTGTGGGAAAGCACAGCTGAGGAGCTGCTTTGTACTTCACCCTCAAGGTCTTGATGACTTTTATCTTTCCCGAGCTCCCTCACCGTGGCCATTTGCTGAGAAAGCATTTCCTCCAGCTTCCCAGGGTTTCTTTTGGAGCATGAGCAATCCGCCTGTTCCCAGGGAGCATCCCTGGTTCAAAGAGGGCAGGCAGGTAACTCCAGCTGCTCCCAAATTCAGCACCAAACCCATCCACATCTGAGCCAGCAGGGAGAGCACAGGCATTGAGCAGCTTCTTCCCAGCAGTGGGGAGCTGCTGGCAGCGCTGGCAGCTCTTTGCTCCAGAGATAGGCGGGTGTGTTTGTAACCAACACGGTTTTTCTCCACCCCTGGATAGTGTTTTTAATTCTTGGGTGCAGGAAGTTCAAGCCCAAGGACAGGGGGATGTAGGGAAAGGAGTGAGGTGGCAACACTGACACACTGTGGTTGGGCACAGTGTCCTCAGCCAGATGGGGATTAATATAAACATAGGTATTTTTAGCAGTCCTAATGGGTTATTTAGTTGCAGGGAAAAATTAAAAGGAGCTCAAGGCTGTCTGGAAACTCTGGGGGCTGCAGGGGAAGGTGGTTCTGGGGCTGGAAGCAGTCTGTCCTTCTGAGCAACATCTCCATCTTCTTTATTCATTTCAGACTTTCATCAGAGATCAGGTGTCAGACAGCAGGATAAAATAACTGATGTAAATATATTTATATATATTTATACATGGCCTGTCACAGAAATGCAAATGGAATGTTAATAAGCCACTCGACTGGGGATAAATCTATGGTAAATAGTAACTGGAGGCTGTGTCTTCAAAAACTGGCTGGTCAGAGACAGAAATGCATACTGCAACATGTGTGTGTTAGTTGGCCACCCAAAGGACATTGAGTTGCCACAGTCATGTTGCCTTCCCATGGCCTTTAAACATTTATATCATTTCTTTGGATTTAGGATTCCAGCCCAGCAGGAGATCATTGAAGTCTTCTCTGTGGCTCTGGTTAAGCAGAAGAAGTTAAGGGAAGGAGGATGTCCTCGTTTCATTAGTCTGCAGCATTTAATGATCTCTCTTGAGAGCTGTAAATGCTGTTTTTATCTGTTGCGTGCATTTTGTGGCTGTTTTTGTTTCTGTGCAGCAGGTCTGGCCTTTCCCCCCTCTCAGTGGACTGTTTTATCATAACTGAGTGCTGTTAAATACTGCAGAGTGTGACAGGCACAAAGCAAAGTTCCATGGCTGGTGAGTTCTCAGGGCCTGAAGGGGTGCCAGGAATGTCACAGAGCCGCATCCCTTGCTCCGGAGGGGCCGGGGCTGGGCTGATGGGCACAGGGTGATTGCACCCAGGGAATGTTCAGGTGCCTTTCCCTTCCTCTCACATCCCTGTTTCCAGTGGGAAGCCTCGTGTGCAGATGGAGGAGCGGGGTTCAGAGTCTTTGTGGTTTCCCTGTGTGGGCTGAGCCTCTTCAGAGGCTCCTGCAGTTGGCACAACGGGGCGACGGCTCGCTACCTCTTGATCTCTTTCATCCAAACCAACCTCAGAGGTCGGGCTGGGTTTTCTCCACGTCTTCAGGTTGAACAACTCCTTTGAGCAAGGGAAAACCCCCTGGTGTTTATTTCCGCAGGTGTGTGAAGTGGTTTTTTTCCCATACAAGCAGCCTAGTGTGGGCCGTGCCATGTGTACAGAACAACTGCCTGCTTGGGTATGTAGGTCAGTGCTGGAATCAGCTCTGATAAGGAGTTTCTCACAGTGTGCCCAGACCTCTGGAATTCTCAGTGTGGTTATTCCTGCTCGTGGCAGGGTGTTGGAATGAGATGATCTCTGGGGTCTCTTCCAGTCCCCTTCTGGGATCCTGTGCTTGAGTGTGGCTGAGCAGCCACCTGGATTGTTGGATTAATGGGTGGTGTCAGGAGTTTTGTGGGAATGGGCTACTCCTGCTCTTAGGAGGAACATGTGATTTGATGTGTGTAGAGAACAGGGGAAATTCTGGTTAAATACCTTCTTAGGTTCATGTAATATTTATCACTAGGTGAGAAATACCAGTCTGTAATAGCCCTGTGCTGTTGCTCCAATTTATGATTTCCATCCAGAAGTCCAAGTGTTTCACAGGTAAAGATCCTTTAGTCCATTGCTAGAATGGAATACAGTGCATTTTTTAAACTTTTATTTTCAGCAGTTGCCATCAAATTTTTCTGGGTATTGGCTGGCAGTAATCAGGTCTTTTAAATTCTTTTTATTCCCAAACAACACATAGGTACATTCAGGAAACTTGGAACAATTTTCTGGTGCTCTTTTCCCAGGCTGAGGAAATCTAACCAGCAGTTTTTTTCCAAAGCTTGTGAAATATCCCCAGTTTGTGTCTTGTGGATAGAGCTGATTGTACAGCAGTGTCACTGCTGGTGTTCTGTGCATAGAGATGATCTACAGTGACCAGATTGGATCTGGAAAGGGAGGGACAGGGGTAAAACAGAGAGGTTCCTGTTGCTCCCATTCAGAGATGACTGTGTGTTAACTCTGGATTTCCTGACCCAGCTTGGGTATCTGCTGCTGACATCAGCTGTGAGAATAACCCTCTGTCAGCGGGGATGGAGCCTGGCCTCACCAGATCTTTCTAGGAGATAATCTTCACTCACAGATTATTCTGACAGGGTGTTGAGTCGAGCTGAGCCAGGCAGAGTTCCTGATTTCAAGTTCATTTTGGCAGGGAAAAAGTGATCATTCTGCATATTTCCTGTAAAAAACAACCAAACCTGGATTCTTCGTCAGGCCTGGTGAAACAGTATTTGAAGGCAGCTATAAAAAAATTTAAAGTATTCATTTTTACATTTTTACATTTTTACAGCTGAAATGTGGCATGAAAAGTGCAAAGGTTTTAAACTGGTTTTAGGTGGCTCTGTTTCTAACTTGTCCCGACAACAGAGGTTAGAATTACGGAATGACAGAATCCTGGAATGGTTTGTGTTGGAAGGGGCCTTGAAGCTCATCTCATTCCAGCCGTGCCGTGGGCAGGGACCTTCCACTACCTTGGGCACTGCCAGGGCCTGGGCAGTCCCAGCTCTTCTGGGCAACAACAGCTTGGGTTTGTTTTGTTTTATAAAGCCAGCACGGGCAGCTCAGCCCTCAGAGCTTCCCTCTGCTTCATCCTCCACCGTGGGCGCCGTGTTCCCAGCTTTGCCTCCTGCTCTCGGGGAGTCCCCAGCCCGCACTCACTCAGCCCTGACTCACTCATCTCAAAGAAATCAAGCGGCAGAAATGACAATTGTGAATTTAGAATTGCAGGAGGGTGGAGGGCAGCTTGTGAGATCCCTTGATTCAGTGGCACTGCTGCTTCCCGTTCCTTCCACAGGCTTGGAGCCTCTCTTTTATCTCCTTTTAGTGGCAACAAAGGACAGCTGGCTTTGTGTTCTCTGCTCAGGGCTTTCATTTCTCACACGTAAACCCAGCGTAACTTCATTGCCACTACACCTGCAAACTGTAATTGCCTGAAAATGAGAAATTTCTCTGGAAAAGATCGTGGTTTGTGGGATACCAGGATTTGAAATGTCATCTTTGTGTTTAGAACTGAGGAAAGGAAAATTCTGTGTGCTAAATGAGCTGCAAGGTAGTGAGAATAGGAATGGGGCCTCATCATCCTTGTGGGTCCCTTCTGACACAGAGGATTCCACAAAACCAGATGTGTTTGGGTCTGAACCCCAGTGCTGGATTCTTACATGTTGAGTCTCTGGGAATCAGCCCATGGGGATAAAATTTAGATTGAATTACGAATAAATTTAATCTTGATTAATGGAAAATGGATACACAGATAAATATGAATGGATTTTATCATGACTGTTGAAAAATGGATACATAAACAGTGTGACTAAGAACACACATCCTTAAATGCTCATAGGTAACTGTGGAATGCAGATAAGTGTTTTAAAAGGCCTTGTAAACTACAAAATTAGTAGTTTAGTAAACTGTAGTAAAGTGCATGTGTAAGAGAAAGGTTTTGTGTCCACCCCTTGTTTAATTAAGAACAATCCCTCTTATTACTCCATTTTTCCATCTGATTTTTGCTGACAGTAAAATGCAAAAATGATTTTTCTTCAATGCTGCGATGCCGTAGTGTGAAACTGATTTTAGACGTATCCAGGCTGCACAAAAGAGCATCTAAAATCCTGGTTAAATACTCAGAGTGTTCCCCAGAGATGGCAGCTCCCGGGAGGATCAGGATGTTGGAGGAGCTGTTCCCAGCTCCCTCCCGGCGCGGTGTGTGTGTTGTGACAGCTCAGGAGGTTGGTTCCTCAGCGTGCTGGCATTCTGCTCCTCTGCCTTTACAGGGATGTGGAAGAGCAGGTTTTCCTGCGTTGGGAAGAGGTTTAGTGCCAGAGCACGCTCTGCGTCTGAAAAAAATCACCCCGGCTTTAACGCTGGGAGAGGAAACCCAAAATGAAGTTATAAAGCTGTTTTTGTGCCATTTTTCACCTGCCCCAAAACCTGTTGATACTTGGAATACTTGTAAGGAGGAGGTGATCCTCCTTGTTGTTTTATCCTATTACATTCCCGTGTTAAAATTCCCAAGCTCATTCTAAAAGCTTTACGAAGCCACTTTCTGCAGAAGAATTTTTAATAACTTTCTTTTCTGCGTTGGCAACAGGTGGTTGTTTTCAAAATTACTCACAGGGAAAAGCAAAGCCATATTCTCATTTTAATATTCTGGGAACTTTTCCTTGAGCAGCTTTCAGGCTTCAGATCTGTATATTTTTAAAGAGTTGTATTTTGCTGCTCAAGACTCCACATAATTCCGTCAGATGCTTTATTTTGATTGTACTGTGAGCTATAACTGGGTGGCACAGCAGCTATAATTAACTCTTCCATCATTCTCCCATTCACAGAACATCAAACCTTTGACTTAATTTTGAATTATTATATCCATGTTTCTTCAGTTGGAAAAGCGATGGGGATTTCCCAAAAGAAAGGGGGGATTGTTCTTGCAATCATTTTTTTTCTTGCCTAAAAACAGTCAGGAAATAATGACTTTTTTTTTCTTCTGGAATGTCTTAAAGTCTTGCTTTGCAAAGGGACACATACCCCTAAAGCTCCCCCAGGGAAGTGGAAGTTTCCAGCGTGATTCTTTCTTCCCAAAGTTGCAGAGAATTCTTTGTAGAATTTATCATCCTGTTGCCCTGCTGTATCATCACTTGGATACCTAACAGAGTTATTATAACAGAGATAATACTTCTTCTCTAGTGGAATGCTGTGATTTTAACAGTATGTTCCATATTTTTAACATCCTCATAAAGAAAAAAATCCCAAATTGTGAAAGTAGCTTGTCTCCATTCTGGAGCACTGCTCACATCAATTCAGCGCTGCCTCTTGCTCAAGAGATCGATCTTGGAATCTGGAATTCCAAAGGCTTTGGGAACACAGGCTGAACATCAAGATGTGAGAAGGGAAATGTGCCCAGGGCAGAGGGTTCTGCAGCTCTCAGGTCCTGTATCAGCCTTCCCCAGGGGCTGCTGAATCACACAGAGCTGGTGCCAGCTTGGGAATTATTTTCAGTTTCTCCCCACACCCTTCTCTGCCCTGTACTTGTGTGTTTAAAGAAGTTTCTCTATTCTTTGCCAGTTTATTTCCCAGTAACAGTGATGTTACTCCTGGAGAACACCGAGGACCTGTTTGTGTGGGGCTGGGTTTGTTCTTTTCCCAAAATGCTGTAGAGAAGTTGGATGATTTAATGGAAAGGCAGAGGGAGTGGGATAAAGACGAGGAGGAAATGCTTTACTCTTCATTTTCAGTGATTAAATAGCTCATTAACAGAGAGGGCACAAAAGGAGGGTGCACAGGTGAGACAGAAGTAATGGCAGTTTACCAATTTAGTAGAAAAATGAAGCTGTGAAGGGACATCTTGGTGGTGGGAGATAATGATGGTGGGAAAGGAGGGACTGACTGTAGCTGGGAAGGGAAATGTTATTTATTATCCATGGAGTGAGAGGTTGGGTGGTGCAGGGCAGGAGGAAGGGCTCAGTTTTTCACTCTGTTCCTGGCATGGCTTTATTTTCACTCCTCTCCCAAAGTGATGCTGAACTTCCTCCTGCGGGGCCAGAGCAGGAGGAGGAGAATGTGTGGGAAAGGCACCAACGTGTGATGGGAGGATTGTAATGAGAGGGTGAGACCAGCAGCAGTTTTTCCCATGTTTATTATTACTTCTGCAGTTTTGACCCTTTTTGTTGTGTTTTATTTTGGCTTGGCCTGTTTTTACATCCTTCTGGATTGTTTATAAGTATTTTGGGACAGAGATTGTCTTCGCTTCTGTGCTTCCAAATATAATGGGGAGAGAGCCCAAGGGCTTTTGGGAATGTGCCATGGTGCTTGTTACACCAAGATGTTCAGAAAGAAAACCAGGGTTTTTTTAACATTTGAAGAAAAACACCCACAAAAAAGCAGTAGAAGAGCTCACAAAATCATATCTTGGAAGTTATTAGAAGCCTGAAATAGTTTCTGTGAGAAAAGAAATGAAAAAGTTATGTGGCTTAATGGCAAGAAGGTCTGTAAGAAGGGTATGAAATATTTAAGATAAGAAAAAGATAAACTTGTGTATTGTGGACGTGGAGAGGAGTATAAAAATTCAATCAAGCAGCAAATTTCAGACTGACAGGGTTATTTTAGTCTGTGGCACATCTGCCCCCCCTCCAGCCTCCGAGTTAAAATTCCAGCAGAATTTTTTCGAAGGCTGCTTGTGTAATGGAGAATGAGAGTCTCTGGGGTTATGTCAGACAAAAGTATTTTTAGTGCTGCTCTGAGCCCTCGTGCCTGGGGGAAGAAATGAGCCACTGAAGCAGGATGACGTGTCCCCACTGGGCAAGCTTTAATAACATTATATACTCTGTATTTCTGCCTCTCCTCGAAGCATCAAATGATCCCAGCTCCCTGGATTAGATTGACTCCCTCTGTGATCTAATATGCAAATCCTCTTCCGCTGTAATTATTGTTTATAAAAGGCGTTCTCGGGTCTGAATTCTCTTCGTATCCTGAAGTTGGGGGTTGAGGCTGAGCCTGGAAATAATGTTTACTGGTTCATAGAGAATCCTGGGATGGTTGGAGCTGGAAGGGATTTTAAAGATCATCTTGTTCCACCCTGGGCTGGGACAGGGACATGGACATCCCCCTCTATCCAGGTTATTCCCACACTTAACCAAAATACTTGCCATGATTTTCATTTGTGATTTCTTTGGAGTGCAGATCTTTTCAGGGAAGATGCCTGAGAGCACAATAATATTTCTTTCCTGTACATAAGAGTGCTGGGAGGGATTTTGAGGCATTGTCAGACCTGGGCATCCTCCCTGTGTTTCTCCACTCTTCCTGCACAGCTCCTGAGCTGGTCCAACATGGCATTGCACTTAATTAAATCTCCACCATTGTCAGGGTGGGAAACAGGATCTTGCTGACATTTTACCCATATTGAGAGGCTTCCCTGCCTCTGGGAATATCCCTAGGAGGACTCTGAAATTCCTGTGAATAGTGGGGTGGCAGCACAGAAACAGAATCGGGCACAAAAGGGAGGATGGCCAGTAGACGAGCAGAAACTCTGGGATTTTGCTTTTTTGATGAGAATTTCCTGGTGACTTTGCTCCATGCACTGAGCTGTCCTTGCCCCCGTGCCGTTCTCAGCAGTGACTCCAGCAGCAGCTCGAGTGACGAGTCCCCGGCGCGCTCGGTGCAGTCCACGGCTGTTCCCGCGCCCGCGTCCCAGCTGCTCCCGTCGCTGGAGAAGGATGAGCCCCGCAAGAGCTTTGGGATCAAGGTGCAAAATCTTCCAGTGCGCTCAACAGGTAAATTCACTCAGGAAAGGGGGAAAAAATGGATGGGGCAGGTGGAATAACCTGTGCTGAGTCTTTGACACACGGCAGTCACGTGTTGCGATTCTCTCCCTGCTTCTGCCTCAGTTCTTGCGTGACAGTGGGAAAATGGCTTAATTAGTGACCATCTGTGAGAAACCCTGCTGCTCCCAGCTCCAAGTATTGGGCGTTTCCAGCTCCTGGAGCTGGTGCTTCCAGCAGCAGTATGGGCTTTCCCAGGGAAAAAGTGACACATCTCCATTTTTAACTTAAAACTTTGATTGTTTTGTCTCACCCTGCTTCAATTCCTTTTTTAATCCAAAAAGTTTGAGAGTTTTCTGTTGCAGTTTGAGTGCTTTAAAACACTCCTGAGCATATTTGTAAAGGCAATGCATATTGCATGGAAAATAACCCAGGAAACCACGTGCTGAGGAGAGCCCATGATTGCTCCCTGTTCCCTGCACTGAGCACAGGAGAGATCCCACAGGAAAAACCAGCATGGGATCAGTTGTGAAACAGTTTTAACAGAATTCATGGATGCAGAAGCACTGGCTGAGCTAAAACAGTGTCTGTTCATCTTGTGAGCAGAGTACCTCATGTGTTGGTATCTTCCTATAGATTTAATGCCTGCCATATTCCTTGAAAGTTCACGATGCTGAGGTCAGTGTCCCATGAATCCCAGACAGATTTTGTGGGCCTGAGTCAGATTCCACAAAATCTGCTGAATCTGCCTGGTTATATTCCTGAATTGACTGAACTGAACACTGAGTGACTCCAGCCTCTGTTCCAGACACCTCATCCCAGCTGTGTGCAGTATTCTGCTGGGATCTTTAATCAAGTATCCCTGGTATTTCTTCTTCATCTGGGACTGGGTGTCTCTTAGAGGCAAAAACCAACCCCTGCCAGCTTTAGCCATGTAAAACCTCCTGTGTGTAGTTTCTTGGGTTTAAAAGAGAAAGATCAGCCAGAAACTTTGCACATTGGCAAAATCAACATTCCAAATTAAAAAGAGCACTCATGTGAGCACTGAGTTTAATGGGATGAAGTCACATTCCAAAAAGACAGTCAAGAGTTTTTCATGTCTTTTACAGTGCTACTGAGTTGGTAGAAGTTACATTTCTGCAGTATTAATGTTCATCTGTTGGTTTAGATACAAGCCTTAAAGATGGACTTTTCCACGAATTCAAGAAGTACGGGAAGGTGACGTCGGTGCAGATCCACGGCGCGTCCGAGGAGCGCTACGGCCTCGTGTTCTTCCGGCAGCAGGAGGACCAGGAGAAAGCACTAAATGCCTCCAAAGGAAAGCTTTTCTTTGGCATGCAGATTGAAGTCACAGCCTGGATAGGACCAGGTAAGGTCCATGCCCTTCTCCCGTGGGACTGCTCTGGGCGTGCTCAGGAGCTGTTGTGAAGAGGCAGAATAGAAGTAGGAAACATTAAATAAACTGGGAATAATGCCACAATGAACTCCAGAGCAAAAAGAGTGGATCTCTTGGATCAAACAGCGAGTGCATTCCAGTGTTAGGGCTCAGAGGAGGAAAGCTGCCATCCTCCCAAGCCGTGGTATCTGCTGGAAGGAGCGATCTCATCCGCCACGTCTCAATGGAGCAGCTGCCAGTGGGTGTTGTGAGCACAGCACTGTGTCCTCCCAGCCTCGTTTTGTCTCCTCTTAATTAAAACAGCCAAGGAGTGCTGCCTTCTGAGGCTGTGGCACAGCCCACGTGACCGACCAGTGAGAGCTGCAGCCCCGAGCACGTGGTGAAGTTCTCAGACTGCACTTCAATGACTTCTTTAAAAATTGATTCCTGAAAACAAACTCCTGCCACGTGCTCTTCCCCGAACACAGGGAAACCTTACTGGAATTCATGCACTCCAGCACTGATACTTGATAAGAGCAAATTTCCAGAGAAGCAGTTGAAAGATGCAGCTCCCTTTCACCTGAGGATGCTCAGATTCCTCCTTGGAATATAAACATTCCCAATCCCACATAAATAACAAGTCACGGGGTGCAGTACTGGGTGTTTTTCTCAGAGACAGTGGTTACTGTGTTCAGATCAAGGAGACCTGAATAAACCAACACGAACCAATTCTCCAGTCATAACAAATTTCCTGCTCTCTTTTATCCTAGAAACAGAAAGTGAGAATGAGTTTCGTCCTTTGGATGAAAGGATAGATGAGTTTCACCCAAAGGCAACGAGGACCCTGTTCATTGGCAACCTGGAGAAAACAACCACCTACCACGACCTTCGCAACATCTTCCAGCGCTTCGGGGGAATTGTGGTATGTGAATTGTGTCCTGTGGGGCGGCTCTGCCCCCCTTCCTCTACAGACCCTTGAAATAGCAGCTCTGAGTGCTGCTAAATCTGTCAACGACAGATAATTCAGTCTTTCTGTAATAATCTGAGTCATTCATCTTGCTGGAATGTACCTGAAAGCTTTTCTTTGTATTCAGAGTTCAGCATATGAACGTTGAGGGCTAATTTAGGAGGAAAAACAGTCCTAGGAGTGTTTACAACAAATGTCTCTCCTGCTGTTTGCTCCTGGTAATCCTCTCCTGGTAGCTCCAAAGCTGACTGGGTATTTGTGATGTGAATGTGCCAGGTGATGTTCTCATGTTGACTCGTACAGCTGTGGCAATCTGAGTTTTCTGTTGACTCCTGGAATGAGGGGCTTGCTTGGTGTGTGTGGGAGCAGCCCTGTGCCCAGGCAGGGGGATTGGAGCAGATGATGGCACATGAGGGATTTGGGTTTTCAGCTGAGGAGGAGTATCCAGATGAGGTAAAGCAGCCCCCTCTGCTCATGACTGTCCATCAGTTCACATCAGTGTTATATTTAAGGGAAATTTTCCATGGGAGTTGCACAACTGTCCAATTTAATTAATTTTCACAAGGGCATGGAGTGACAGGACAAGCCTTAAGCTGAAGGAGGGCAGAGTTAGATGGGATATTGTGAAGGAATTCTTCCCTGTGAGGGTGGGCAGGCCCTGGCACAGGGTGCCCAGAGAAACTGTGGCTCCCCCATCCCTGGAGGTGCCCAAGGCCAGGCTGGACGGGGCTTGGAGCAGCCTGGGACAGTGGAAGGTGTTCCTGCCATGGCAGGGGTAGAACTGGATGAGCTGTATGTAAGGACCCTTCCCACCCAAACCATTGTGGGATTCATTCTGTGATTCCTGTTGAATCTGGACTTGAGGTGGTTGATGTTCTCCCTGTCAGCTGTGGGTGCCTGTGAATGTGCTGTGCCTCCTTTACTCTGCCCTGACATGTTTCTGTCACTGTGAGGAGTCAGTCACATCTACCCCATCCCTGCTGCCCCCCAAAAGAAGAGGAGGTTGTTTCCATCTACAGCGTGGTCAGATATAAAATCCTGGTTTTATGATGTCTGGCAGCCCTGGTGTATCCAGACTGTGCTGGATCCTTGGCATCAATACTGATTTATGAGTTCCTGCCATGCCTGTGGCTTGAGCCCTTTTCCAGTGTTAGAGCAGCAGAGCTCTCCTGATAGAGATGCTTATCAGTGGTAGTGTAAATTGGCTTTTGTGTGCCGTGGTGCTCCCTGTCAGCATTATTAATGGCTCAGAACTGGGAGCTGCCTCGCTGTTTCCAGGAAAACCTGCAAGCTCAGGTGCAGAAGGGACCAGCTTTATAACCTTTCTGAGGGGTAATGAGCACAATAATGATATTTCATTTGCCTGTCACAAGGAATTGCTTGCCCAGGGTGAGTGGTCAGGTATAATTTGCTGTGGTTGCAGTTGTGCTACTTCAGACACTTGGAAGTGTAGTTTTCTATTAATATTCCACTTAAATCATTTGGCCAGGGCTGTAGGAGTCTAATGGTTGTGTAAATCTCCCTGTTTACTTGTGCTTTCCCAGATAAAGAGCTCTTGGGTGAGACCAGATCAAACTGCTGCCTTGTCCCTAAATTTATTAACCATGAAATTAGCCTGTCCTGGGTGTTGGAACATTTGTGCTCAGATCCACGTGTGGCTCACAAAGCAGCTCCTGCTATTCCAACAAATAAAGCCAAACCCTCCACCTCATATTTTCAACTTGGAATGAATCATAATATCATTAGTTTGTTCAGAGGCTTTGGGTACATTTCCAGTGCTAGTGCTGAGCTTATTTGTTAACCAAATGTCAGCTCCTGGCTTGCTGGGCTTTTTAAAATCAATTAAAATCAGCCTTTATTTGGCTTTCTGAGCCTCTGGCTGTTCTTGTGAATGGGCCAGTGGTGGCTTGGTTTTAAAGAGCAACAGCAACCGAAGCTGAGGATCTTTTTTGCCTTTGCCATGAGTCAGACTGGTTCAAGACATGAGTCCAGCATCACTTTGTATTTCTAGGAACAGGATGATGGATCATGATTATTTGGAAAAGAAGCCCGGCTTGGCTCAGAGATGAGGATTGGAGCAGGTTGTTTTCTTTCTTGAGCCTTTGTGAGCGAAAATTAATCTGTATGTCCTTGATCCTGAATTGTCTCTTCTTGATACAGTATTAATAGCCTAAAGCTGCTGTTTGTTGATCAGGTCAGGCTTAGTTCTGCGGGCTTGGATTTTAAATCTGTGGGATAAAGAGCTTTCCCTGCTCAGTAAGGATTTGGTTTTGAGATGCAGCAGAACAGCAAAGTTTTAACTGTCTACTATTGTTTAAATCCTCTCCCTGAAGAAGCAAATATTAATTAAAGAGCTTGCTGTGCCACGTGTCCCTGAAAAAAACCAAGTGCTGTTGGATGGGGCTGGGTGCTGACTGTGGTTGCTGTGTTTTGTGCTCGTCCCCAGGACATCGACATTAAGAAGGTGAACGGTGTCCCTCAGTACGCGTTCCTGCAGTACTGCGACATCGCCAGCGTCTGCAAAGCCATTAAGAAGATGGATGGGGAATATCTTGGGAATAACCGGCTCAAGGTAAAGAAATCCTGCCCTGGACTGTATCCTTCTTGTGTCTTCCACTGCTGCACATTGATGTTTCACAGCAGGGCAGTCCGTGGAAGTAAGAGTGGTTTTTAATGTGAGATGGTGTCAGAGCGTGCTGGGATTAATCAGCGTTTTTGTTGTGTCTGTGCACACACAATCCTGGCGTTGAGCACTGGAGGCTGACACTGCCTGGCCTGGGAGCTGTGCTGGGAATCCATCCCGCTCCCCATGGCAAACGGGGTGTGTCAGGCCCCAGAACTGTCAGCCTGTCACTTCTCAGACATCCAAACCGTAGCAGAACACAGTGTTGTCAAACACTCTGTTTGTTTAAACAAGCAGAATTATTTTCATTAATTGCTTTTTGATTTTTTGTCTTGCACCTGCACCAGATGCTAATTTTAGAAAACCCATACAAACAGCAGCTTTCTCCAAATAAACCTTTCATTAGGCAGGCTCTGTTGAGTGAGTTTAACCCTTGTGCACTGTACTGATGGAAGTTTTGCCCTTTTGTGTCCAGCTGGGTTTTGGGAAGAGCATGCCTACAAACTGCGTGTGGTTAGATGGGCTTTCCACAAACGTTACGGATCAGTATCTGACCCGACATTTCTGCCGATACGGGCCCGTGGTGAAGGTAGGTGGGAGGCTTTGGTGTCTGCTTCTGAGTCCTTACTGTCTTCCTTTCTTCCCATCCTGTCCTTTCAACCCCACTGTCCAGGGCTTTATAGCTCAGGTAGAAAAAATCCTCTCTGGGGTGGAATTGGGCTGACAGGGCTCTGTCAACAAATCCAGCAACCAAAAAGAAGGGTTTTGAGCGAGCCGAGATACTGAGTGTTGGAAACCATTTGTTGCTCTTGTGCAGTACAGTCTCTCCCCAGCAAAACTTCCTAAACGTTAGTTGGAAGAACAGCAGTCTAATTATGTAATTACTCGTACTTGCTGATTACGTAATTAGACACAACTATGGTTTTTTTCAGCAGACCGAGAAAAAAAGACTTTTTAACAGCAGTCAGGACAATCACAGTGCCAAAAGTTACATGGAAGAAGAGAGAAAGTCAACAATGGTGCAACACACCCGTGCCATGCAGCAGGAGCCTCTCCCATGCAAGTGATTTAACTTCAGTGTGGGAGGTGTCCTGTGTATTTTTATTGGACATGGATGTGCTTAAAATTAAGCAACGTGTGTAAATCTGCAGGATCAGGGTCTGGCCTCCCCAGAGGACTTTTGTGGGTTTGTGTTGCAGCTTTGACATTCTTTATTGTAGCTGTTGTTGCTTGAATGATAGATTTATGCTGCTAAAGGAAGGCAATATTTGGAAATTGGGCATTTAACAAGTGGTGAGTGGTACTGCAGACTGATAACAAAAGCTGGTTCCACTTTGGGATAAATGTTCCCTTTACCTTTTTTCCCCCCTAAAACACATTGGAAATTTTAAAAAACCCCAAAAAGACTTAACAGTGCTACAAAACTCAGTCAACAAAGAAAAAATGTTCAAAGTAAAACACAGAAAAACAAAATAAAGGCATAATATACCTCAAGCCACAATATCCACAATTCAAAGCAGTCCCGTGCCCTTTTATTGTCTCTTCATTCCAATATGCCTCATCAGAAAAGCCTGGAAATTCACCTTGCTAAAAATGATTTCCTTCCTGGTACCTTCATGACTTAGGATTTTGTTGGGACTGACATTAAGTCCTGTGGATGAGGCTCTTATTTGGTTTTTGTTTTGTTTTTTTGTTTTTTACAGGTGGTGTTTGACCGCTTAAAAGGCATGGCCCTGGTTCTCTACAATGAGATTGAATATGCACAAGCAGCTGTAAAAGAGACCAAGGGGAGGAAAATCGGTGGGAATAAAATTAAGGTGTGCAGAATGACCTCCAAACCAAAGCAAAACAGGCAAAAAAAAAAAAAAGAGGAACAAATTGTGTTTAGGCCTTCCCCCTTAAATGCTGGCAGTGCAGACTGCCAGGCTCGAGGAATACTCGGTGGGACACACATGTCCCACGTGCCAAAGGCTTAAATTCCATTTTTATACTCGGCTTATCAAGATGTCAGGGAATCCTGAACTGATACTTATAAAGCCTTTTCCAGTATTCTGCCGTTTGTTTCGCTGAACTTGTCTCTCTGAGCTCCTGAGTGTTGGTGTCCGTGTCCCTGCCTCGTTTACCCCAATCCAAGGCAAGCTTTTGTCTGTTTTTGTGTGAAAAAAGGGAAATCTGAAGGTGTGGCTTCCTCCAGGAAAAAGCATGGCTACATCCAGCTGCCCCATGATGATGTCCAGGCTCTGGGGTGCAGTCATGGAATCATGGAATGGTTTGGGTTGGAAAGGACCTTAAAGATCATCTTGTCCTTCCTTGCAACAGATTTTAAACAATAATTGAAAACACTGCTTTGAAAAATACACAGAAAATACTTTTCTTCCTGGAGCAGCACTCAACATTTTCAGGGATATCTTGGATTTGGGTGAATGTGGTGATACCTGTTCTGACTGTCCCATCAGTCCCACTAACTGGGGACACGAAGTGTCAGCCAGCCCTTTGAATTATCTTCCTTCTTCTCCTTTCTCCTCTCCTGAAGAGTGGGCAGTGATGTCAGGCAAGATCTCAGCAGCTTCCCACCTCACCAAGGGCCAGGAGTTCAGTGTTTTCTGGGAATGGTGTTGGATATCAGTCACCTCCCTGTGCAGGGAAGCGAGTGGTCCCATAAAAGCTCCACATCCTAATGGCTTTGGAATATGCAGCACCCCTGGTGTGGGCCTGTGCTCCATTGCACACAGGACTGGGCTGATCTAAAAAACAACAGCAGCTAGAATGTTACAAATATTCCATTATGTGGCACACACGTAATGAAATCCATTCTAATCCTTCATTTTTTCACTATACCATTAGCTTCTTAGTACTGGAAAGCAGCAATTTTTGGAGTAGCTGGAACAGGGATCTGCAGTTGAGCAGGTTTGCTTCTCTCCCTGCTCCATAACCCTGGGCAAACACATGGAGTGGAGGATGGACACATAATCCTGACCCTCTGTAGCACTGCCCTGAGATAAAAGGGACTTTGGAACTCTCCTGGTATTAAAAACATCAATACCAAGATAATAATGTGCATTTTTCCTGCTGCTTTGCCCAGCAGAAGCCTCTGGGATGGCAGCTACAACAACATAGTAAGGAGGTAATTACACAGCTCCACTGAGAAAGATCTTTATTCCTGGAGATGTGCAGGGCCAGAAATGGGACGTGTTTAACATTTTTTATTCAGTTTTACCCCCATTTTCAGTTCTGCTCCCACCTTCAGCAGAGAGGGAAATGTTGGCAGAGTGGGATGTTCTGTGACTGAATGTGATTTCCCCTTTCTTTTTCAGGTGGACTTTGCAAATCGTGAGAGTCAGTTGGCATTCTATCATTCCATGGAGAAAACGGGTCAAGATATCAGAGACTTCTACGAAATGCTGGCAGAAAGAAGGCAAGTATCAACATTTCTTCAATTTTCTGTTTTCTGGCATCACCTTACACAATCCTTTTAAATCATTGTCCTCCTCATTATACAATCAAACTTTCTTCAGGCCATAATTCTTAAACAAGTTTTTCCCTCTCAGCCTTATCCTTATTTTTAAACTTTTATTAAAAACACCTCTGCATTTAATTTTTTTCATTTTTTTTTTAACCTCTTCACTATTTTTAAAATTAAATTTAGGTGATCCAGACCTAAGATGTGCAGATTAGAGCAGGCAGGATCTCACACATCTGAGGCAAAGCCAGTTACTGGAATTCCTGCTGAGCTGGAGGCTGCAGTTGTCTGCGTGATCCATATTTAAGTATCCGGTTTCTCCGGTGGGTCACCAGGACACAGTTGGGAGTCATTCATCACCTCTTAGGAATGCAGAGAGCAGCTTATCTGTAGCAGAGAAATGTGGGTGTACATAAAGTCTGATAAACTGCTGCTCAGCCCTTGAGCAAGTCAGATCTGATCCTCCACCTCCCTCTTTCCAACAGTTTTGTTTGTAATGTGGTAAAAGAATATAGTTTGAGTAAGGATTCATTTTTATTTTGAATAAAGCTGTGTCCTGTGTGGCTGCCCCTTGGCAGCAGCTGGCACCACACACTGCACAGCCAGTTCTTTATCCCTGAAGACCTGGCACAGAAACACTCTGCAGTTTGGGGTTTTTTTACCTTCATTGACTGAAAAAACACCCCTGTTTTACTCCCTTCAGAGCCTGGCTCATTGTTAGAGCTCTGCCTGCCCAGGAGTCAGCCCAGTGTGACACCAGCTGTACCCTGGAGCTGCATAAACCCAGGAGTTTTTTGCAGCAAAATAGATTGGTCTGAGATAATGCAAAATGAGCAGATTTGAAAGTGAGCAGGGTTTGGAAATTGGCAATCAGGATTTGCATAATGGAAATACAAGTGTGCCTTCCCCAGGCCTTGCCAGATGTTGTGATGTGCCAGCAATAAGCATTTCCTCAGAAGTGTGCTGGATTCAGGCAAGAGAAGGGCATTATTGGATGTTTTTCAGCACACAGGACTCAGGTGGGATTGTCTTTGCCGTGGAATAATCCTGAACAGGACCTGATTTCTGCTGTTTGGGCACCCGTTAGTCTGGTTTGTCCTTCTCTGTCGCTCTGCTGACGTTGTCATTAGGAGATCCACAGGGATAATGGATCGTGGAGCAGTAGAGTGAGCTCTGCAGTGACTCTCTGTAATTCTGCAGCTCCTGCTGCCCCTCCAAGCTCCTCCTTGCAGAGGTGCTGAGATCTGCACAAACCACCTTCTTTTGAGGTTGTAGTTGGAGCCAGTCTAAATAGGACCCAAAGGGGAAAAAAACCATGAAAAAACAAAATACCTGATGGATATTTTTAACTTCACTGCTGCTTTTCACAACATCCCACTTCACTTGCAGGATGAAATTTTCATCTTCCAGGTTTTGTCCCTTTTTCAATTTTGTACTTTTCTTAAAAGGTGGAAGTTGCCAGCTTTTAACATAAAACATAAACTGTGAAGCCAGATAAATCTATGAGGATCCCAGAATTGTTTAGGTTGGAAAAGACCTCCAAGGCCATCGAGTCCAGCCTGTGACTGATCCCCTCCTTGTCCCCAGCCCAGAGCATCTAGTGCCACATCCAGGCCTTCCGTGGACACCTCCAGAGATGGGGACTCCAAACCTCCCTGGACAGCCCCTTCCATTTCCTGACCATCTTTTCCATGGTGAAATTCTTCCTCATGTCCAACCTGAACCTCTCCTGGCACAGCTTGAGGCCGTTTTCTCTTGTCCTGTCCCTGTTCCCTGGGAGCAGAGCCCAGCTTAGTACAGAGTGTGCAAAACACTCTGTACTGGTGGGGAGCTGGAACTCCACCTTTATTCCACCTCCCTCCCATGTTCAGTCTTAAAAATGACTTATTTCTACTGCTTGGAGGTACTGAAATAACGGCATTAATTGCTTGACTTACTTTGCTGAATGACTTAATCTGATCTTATAAACAATCTGATATTTGTTCACTTGGTTTTACTGTAAACAGGCAACGCCAGCAGATCACATGCAGTGAAGGAGCTAATTTGGGAATTAAAAGATCACTTGCAAGACTTAGGATTTTTAAAGAAATCTTAACCATAACTTTGCTGCTTAGTAATGGAGAGATTCCACTCCTGAACTTTGATTTGACTCGTGTTTTCAGAGTCAAATGAAGGTCTCAGGTTGTGGATAAGGGGGTGTCTTCACCCTGCCAGCCTTGTGTGGGTGCACAGGTGCTGCGTTGGTTTTACCTTCATTGCACGCAAGTTTGGAATTTGACAAAAACAAAGGAGTGAAGGTGGTGAAACAGTGCTTGGGAGAGGTGCTAAGGTGCTACCCATGAAGTACATTTGGTATTTGGTAAGTTAACAAAAGCATTTAGCCCACTGCACACAGACTCCTTGCCAAGCCTCTGTGCGCAGCTTGATGCACATAGGAGAAAAGATCAGAAAGCAGTTCCTTAGGCAGCATAAATTGATGGTAACAGAGTACATTGGTTGGGAAGGAGAACTAGAATCTGTTTGTTCTTATGTTTAGCAGAGACGAGCGAAGAGGATCCTACGAGTACGCCCCTGACCGTACTTACTACGAGACCGTGCGGACCCCAGGGACGTATCCTGAGGATCCTCGGAGGGAGTACCCAGCTCGGGGCAGAGAATTCTACGCCGAGTGGGATCCCTACCAAGGAGACTACTACGACCCACGATACTACGACGACCCTCGCGAGTACCGGGATTACCGGGGAGATCCGTACGAGCAGGACATCAGGGAGTACAGCTACAGGCAGCGGGAGAGGGAGAGGGAGAGGGAACGGTTTGAATCCGATCGGGACAGAGACCACGAACGGAGACCGATCGAGCGGAGCCAGAGCCCGACGCATTCCCGGCGCCCGCAGAGCCCCGGAGCGTCCCCCTCGCAGTCGGAGCGGCTGCAGAGCGACTCGGAGAGGAGGATTTACAGCAGGTCCTCGGATCGCAGCGGCAGCTGCAGCTCGCTGTCCCCTCCGCGATACGACAAGCTTGACAAAGCCCGCGTGGAACGATACGCAAAAAACGAGAAAGTGGAGAAGGAGCGCGTCTTCGAGCAGGAGAGGGTGGACAAGGAGAAGCGCTTGGTGAGGAAGGAAAAGATGGAAAAAATAGAAAAGGAGAAAACGGATAAGCAGAAACGAAAAGCAAAAATCCACTCGCCCAGCTCTCAGTCCTCGGAAACGGATCAGGAGAATGAGAGAGAGCCCAGCCCAGAAAAACTGAAGGGCAACAGTAAACAAAGCAAAGAGAGGGGTGACAAAGAAGGGACAGCAAAGAACCGCCTGGAGCTGATGCCCTGTGTTGTGCTGACCCGGGTGAAGGAGAAGGAGGGGAAGGTGATCGATCAGCCTGCGCTGGAGAAGCTGAGGGCGAAGCTGGATAACGACACTCTGAAATCCCCACTGCTGGAACAGAAAACCCAGGTGTCCCAGGCTGAGCCAGCCAAGTCTGAGCAGTCGAAAGCAGAACCTGTCAGAACCAAGGTACAGAAGGAGAAAGCCCTTGCCAGTCACATCGAGGTGGTGGATAAGGAGGGAAAAATGAAACCCAAAAAGCACTTGAAGACAGAACAAACTTCTTCTGAGGGGGCCAATGCAGTTGATTTGGACAAATTGGAGGCTCGTAAAAGGCGTTTTGCTGATGCGAATCCTAAACCTGACAGGCAAAAACTGGATGTAAAACGGAGCAGCCAAGATGAGGAGGATTCACGTGTGGTTTTGAAAAAGCAGCTTGATGCGACGGCATCATCTAGAGAAGCACCAGTGTTAAGGGAAGGAGAATTGGAGAGAAAACCCCTGAGGAAGGAGATGCTTAAAAGGGAATCTAAAAAACTCAAACTGGAAAGACTTATTCCTGTTACTAGTCCCAAAGAAATTCAGGACACTCTTAATGTTGGTGGGATTGGCGTGCGTCCCACCCTGGATCTGCAGGCGAGGCTCATGGAGGCACCCGAGGAACCTGTGGAAGTTCAGGAACTCCCTCCTAAAAAACCCAACCCAGTGAAACCCCAGCATAAGCAGGTACCACTGCTGGACGAGCAGGGAACGGAGAGAGAGGACACAAAGAAGAACTACTCCAGCCTTCCTGAAGAAACACCAGAGCATAAACTCGGCCAAGAGAAGCCTCAGTCGGCTGACACGGAGGAGAAGATCAGCATAGACATTGACCACACGCAGAGCTACCGCAAACAAATGGAGCAAAGCCGCAGGTTGAAACAGCAGCTGGAAATGGAGATAGCAAAGTCAGAGAAGTTTGGCAGTCCAAAGAAAGATGTGGATGAATATGAAAAGCGGAGTCTGGTTCATGAGGTGGGAAAACCTCCACAGGATGTCACCGATGACTCTCCACCAAGTAAAAGGAAAAAGACTGACCAGTTTGACTTTGAAATTAGCACTAAGAGAGAAAGGAACTACAGAAGTTCTCGTCAGGTGAGTGAGGACTCCGAAAGGATGTCCTGTTCCCCAAGCATCAGGCACTTCCCCTTCCATGAGGATGATGACACGCTTGATTCTCCAAGGCTAATGCCATTGAAGGAAACCAAAGAGTCACCTAAAATAGAAGAAAAGGGTCTTTCATACTCCAACATAACTGTGAGGGAGGACTCGCTGAAATTCAATCCTTATGATTCCAGCAGAAGGGAGCAGATGGCAGAAATGGCTAAAATAAAACTCTCTGTGCTGAGTTCTGAGGAAGACTCGAGTAGGTGGGAAACCCAAGCGAAGCAGGAGCCTGGGAGAGTGGATATCAGCTTTCCAAGCAGCATTGTGAAAAGAGACAGTATACGGAAACGGTCTGTCCGAGATCTGGAACCGGGGGAGGTCCCTTCAGATTCAGATGATGATGGTGAAAACAAGCCCCATTCCCCAAAAGCCTCGTCCTTGTTAGAGAGCTCCAGACTGTCTTTTTTATTAAGGGACAGAGAAGAGAAGTTCCGGGAAAGAGAGGAAAGACTCCAGTCCAGTTCCCTAGAAAGAAACAAATTCTACTCTTTTGCATTGGACAAGACAATCACACCTGACACAAAGGCCTTGCTTGAAAGGGCTAAATCCCTCTCTTCCTCCAGGGAGGAAAACTGGTCCTTTCTAGACTGGGATTCAAGGTTTGCTAGTTTCAGAAACAATAAAGACAAAGAGAAGGTTGACTCGGCTCCAAGGCCTATCCCATCCTGGTATATGAAAAAGAAAAAAATCAGAACTGATTCCGAAGGTGGAAAACTGGATGATAAGAAAGAAGATCATAAAGAGGAGGAACAAGAGCGGCAGGAACTGTTCGCGTCTCGGTTTTTGCACAGTTCAATCTTTGAACAGGACTCCAAACGCCTGCAGCATTTAGAGAGGAAGGATGATGACCTGGACTTCATCTCTGGAAGGTTGTACGGAAGACAGTCCTCCTCTGATGGAACAAACAGCACAGCTGATCTGGTGCAAGAGCCCGTGGTTCTCTTCCACAGTAGGTTTGTTGAGCTGACACGAATGCAGCAGAAAGAGAAGGAGAAAGATCAGAAACCAAAAGAAATGGAGAAACAGGAAGATAAAGAAAACCGGCCGAAAACTCCAGAAATAGTTCCTGATAGTAAAGAAACAGAACAGAAACCTTCCTCAGTTGTTGGTCCCTCTTCAGTCACCGTCCTCCCACAGGAACCAGCTCCCATCGCTCCTGAGAAAACAGTGAGTGAAAAGGTCCTGGTGGAACCTGCTTCTGTCAAAGAAGAGAAACCTGAACCTGCTGCTGCAGCAGAGGAACAAAAACCTTTTCCTGAACTTGCTGCTCCTGTCAAAATGGAACCTTCTGAGCAATCAGAACCTTCACCGGTTGTAGAAGCGAGTAAAGAAATTGTTGCTACAACCCTGGCACCTGAGGAAGATGCAGTGGCCACAGAGCATCCTTCGTACTTGGATACCAAACCTCCTACTCCTGGGGCCTCGTTTTCCGATGCAGACATCAGCGTAGATCCAGAACCTGAGGCTGCCCAGCTGCTTCCACCTCCGCCCAAGCTAGTTCAGAAGTCAGATGAGGCTGTGGAACCTAAAGAGGAAAATCCTTCACCCTCTGCCAACACCGATGCTGGTGTGAGTCAAAAGGTGGAGGTGGCTGCTGAGGTCCTGCCACCTGTTTCCGACAATGATATGGAAGTGGAGCCTCCAGTTGTTGTAAAAGATAAAAAATCCTACAAAAGTAAACGGTCCAAGACTCCGGTGCAGTCGGCTGCAGCCAGCGTCACGGAAAAGCCCGTCACGAGGAAGAGTGAAAGAATTGACCGTGAAAAACTGAAAAGGTCGAGCTCTCCTCGTGGGGAGACCCAGAAGCTTTCTGAATTGAAAGTGGAGGCAGAAAAGGTTTCAAGGAATGCTGCTAAATCCCCGAGTTCTGCTGCAGAGCCGGAAAACGTGGAGCTGAGCTTGCCGATAGGCCGGACCAGACGCAGAAACGTGAGGTCGGTCTACGCTACCACAGGGGACAACGAAGGCCCATCCCCGGTGAAGGACTCCATGGAGGTCACTAGATCCACCAGGAAGAGGGTGGAAAAGGAACCACAGGAAACGGTGACAACTGTTCCCACAACCCCGAGGAGGGGGAGGCCTCCCAAAACCCGCCGTAAGCCAGAGGAGGACATTTCTCCCATAAAGACCGAACCGGTACAACAAGAGGTGGAGGAGGCTGAAACTAAAGACACTGTGGAAGCTCCTAAACCTGCAGAAGGTTGGAGGTCTCCGAGATCCCAGAAGCTCACACACACTCATTCATCAGCTGCTACCAGCCAGCAGGGGAAGAAAGGGAAGAATGAGCTGAAAGCCGATACCACGGCTGAATCTGAAGATGCTGCTGAAAGAAGTGGTCAGGAATCGAGCATCGGTGACAGCAGCAATAAAGCAAAAGCCACTGAGAAAGAGCCGACTGCAAGCGAGCAGAAACGTGATCGGAAGGAGCTGGATGTGGAGAAAAACCAGCCAGAAATCCCCACAGTCGAGATCATTGAGAAGAAGCCGGTGCCAGAAAAGGTTACGAAATCCAAAAGGGGAAGGTACAAAAATACCAAGACTGTTGTTGATAAGGCATCCGTGTGTCTCAAAAACGTAGAAATACGCCTCAACGTTGACGAAGTCAAGGGTGCCTTGCGGCCCGCTGAAGAGGAGGCAGAGCCAGTGGCAGTGTCACCACCCAAGATGAAAAGCCCTCCAAAAGAGGACATCCTGCCACCCCACTTCTCCAAGAATGAGGTAGAAGATTCGTTCCCAGAAATGGAAAAGGAGGTGATGCGGGAGCCCAGGCAGTCACCTGAGGCTGCCCAGTTGGCAAAGCAGATTGAGCTGGAGCAGGCAGTGGAGAACATTGCAAAACTCACTGAAACTCCTCCGACAATCGCTGCCTACAAAGAGCCAACGGCAGATGTGGCTGAAGTCCGTCAGGAGGAGGAGGCAGATAAACCTGCGCACCAGGCCAGTGAGACAGAGCTGGCAGCAGCCATCGGCTCCATCATCAACGATATTTCTGGGGAGACGGAAAGCTTCCCTGCACCGCCAACATATCCTGCTGAATCTGAGGCTGAGATCCCTACAGAGCCCTTGGTGCTGCAGTCCCCTCGGGAGGAGATGGAGCCTGAGACGGATCAGGCAGTGAACAATATCCTGGAAACTGAGGCTGCCGTGGAGCCTGTGGTGCAGCCGGTGCCCGGCTCCGTCCCGTCGGCACTGGAGACTGAGAGCAAGGAGTCTGAGGTCAGCTTCAGTGAATCTTCCAACTCTGCACAGGAGGCCGAGACCTTGCAGGAGGCTGAAGTTGCTCGGAAGGAGAAGGGCCGTCAGAAAACCACGCGGCAGAGACGCAAGAAGAGCACGAGCAGGAAGGGCGATGCCACCGAAGTCAACACCTTTGAGCCGGAGAGGGTGCAGAGCAAATCACCCCCTGCCAACGAAGTAAAGACAAAACCTGAAGAAGCCTCAAAGGAGGAGAAGCATATCAAACCCACGGCGTCCACGGAGCCAAGTGCTTCTGATGTCACCAAGGCTGTGGCTGCTGACGTCCTGGCTGCACACGAGGCTGTCCCTGAGAGCAGCACCTCTCCAAAGGTGCCTACTCCGACTCCTCTGGACCCGGGTGCCCCACCGGTCCCCCTTGACGAGGGGAGTCAGAGCGGCTTCAAGATCCGGTCGCCCCTGGAGAGCGCTCCCATCACGTCGCCGAGTGCCCCGAACGCAGCCCTTCCTGCCATCTCCACGGCGGTGGCCAAGCTCCCCGCGCCGGTGCCCACCACCATCGTCCCCCTTCACTCCGGTGCTGCCAAGGTGCCCGAGTGGATGGTCAGGCACGAGGAGCCCCGTGCCCGTTCCACACCCCCGCCTGCTCTCCCGCCGGACACGAAGGCCTCGGATATCGACACCAACTCCAGCACTTTGAGGAAGATACTTATGGAGCCCAAATACGTCTCGGCAACGAGCATAACCTCCACGCACGTGACGACAACGCATGCGGAGCCGGTGAGCGCGCCGTGCCTGGAGGAGGCGCCTCTCCACCCTGCCGTGGAGGCCGTCAAGCCGGTTTCTGAGGAGAAGCCAGCTGTTCCTGTCACCAACGCCCTCGACCCACCAGTGGCTGAAGCACCGGTGTTCAGCGAGAAGGAAAAGATCAACACCGTGATTGCTCCCAAAGCCACTTCTGTCATCAGCAGGATGCCCCACAGCGTGGATCTGGAGGAGGCTCCCAGGATCACCTTGGTGAAACAAGCTCCCCAAACCCAGACCTGCCTCGTCAATGCTCCCTCCCCAAAATATAAGCAGAGGTCAAGTACAAATGATAACAGCAGGTTTCATCCAGGATCAATGTCTATTATTGAGGAGAGGCCTGTGGAGACTGGGTCCAGTCCAGGGCTGCGGGTGAACACCTCGGAAGGTGTGGTGCTCCTGAGTTACTCGGGGCAGAAGACAGAGGGCCCTCAGCGAATCAGTGCCAAGATCAGCCAGATTCCCCCGGCCAGCGCTGTGGACATTGAGTTCCAGCAGTCTGTATCCAAGTCTCAGATTAAACAGGAGCCTCTCACGCCGTCCCAGCCAGCATCAAAAGGCTCCCAGACCTCGGCGGGCTACGGGACCGTTTCCACCCATTCTTCCTTGGTACTCGGAACACAGCCCTACAACACCTCGCCCGTCATCTCCTCCGTCAAACAGGAGCGCGCCGCGCTGGACAAGCCCGACTCGTCCCACCTCGCTGTGCAGACCACGGCGTCTCAGCCCGGCAAGGTCCTCACGCAGACGGTAAACACTCCACCCGTGCTGGTCCACAACCAGATGGTCGTGAACAAAAAACTGTCTGACCCAGCTGCTCTGAAAGTAGAGACAAAGACTCTGCAGCCCTCCAATCTGAGTCCTGGAGTTAGTCCTCACCACCCTTCCCTCTCTGGGAAGATGCACTCGGAGGCAAACCACGTCAGCTCGGGCCCCAGCACCCCGACCGACCGGGCCATCTCCCACCTGGGGGTCACCAAGCAGGAGCCGCACTCGCCGCGTACCAGCGGGCACTCGCCGTCGCCGTTCCCCCGGGCGTGTCACCCCGGCAGTACCTCATCTCCGGCCCTGGCCAGCAGCACCCCGGTGATGCTGGCACCGGGAATCCCCGTTCCTCAGTACATATCCAGCATGCATCCCGAGCAATCCGTTATCATGCCCCCCCACAGCGTCACGCAGACCGTGTCCCTGGGCCACCTGTCCCAAGGCGAGGTGAGGATGAACACCCCTCCTCTCTCCGGCATTCCCTACGGCATCCGCCCAGAAGCGCTGCACTCCCCCCGCGCTGCTCTGCAACCCCAGATGGAGATCAAACCTCAGCGCTCCAGCACGCCCCAGCCAGCGCCCATCCGAGACATCGTCATGCCCCCGCTGTCCTCCCAGCACCCCCCCGAGGAGGAGCTGCACTTCCACCACACGGCCGTGTGCCGCGGGCCGGCCCCGGTGCAGTCGGACGTGCTGGTGATGCAGCCCGACTACCGCATGCACCCCGGCGGGCTGCGGCTGGAGCAGTACAACGTCCCGCGGGACGTCAGGATGATCATGCACCCGCACATGGCCACCGTGGGCGAGCACCACTCGGAAACGCGACAATCCCGGACGCCCGAAGGGGCCGTCAAAACCCCCCCGGTCAGTAAGACCCCGCAGCCCGGGAAAGAGACTCCCAAATCCTCGGAGGGGAAGATGGCCCACTCTCCCCACAGCGAGCCCCGGCTGCTCAGCGTGCCCTCGGGCGGCCAGCTGCCCGGGCTGCCCCTGACGCAGCCCGTGGTGGTCCCACACGGGGTGCAGATCATGCATCCCGCCGGGAGCTCCTTCCACGATTACCGCTCGGTCTACGGCGACATGAGGAATTACCACACGGCGCAGCTCGGGCACCCGCAGTTCCCGGGTGCCTCGCCCATCGGGCTGCCTTCCCGCAGCATGACCCCGTCCCAGGTGAGAAAGGAGATCCTTTGTCTCCCTCCCAGGAATCTGGAGGGGTTTGAGCTGTTTCTTGTGGGGTGATGGGATTAAAATGCTGCTTAGCATCAGAGGAAGCTGAAACAACCCATTTCTTGACCTGCTCTGGGACTCCACCCAGAAGGGTGAGCTTGCCTGCAGGTTTCTTGGTCTGTACCGAGGTGGTGGGTGGGTCAGGCATCCTTGGATGGATGGTGAGCCCAAGGATGGGCCTGGGGCAGGATTCAGGGACTGGGGTTTCAGCTCAGGTGGGCTTGGAAGTGGGGGACTGCCCCAGGTGCCACCACGGCAGGGCATGGTGACATGGGTGTGACATGTTGTGTCTGCCAGGAACCTGGTGGTGTCCTGGCAGCTTTATGATGGGGTTGAACACACCCTCAGCCTAAAGATCTTGCCTTTTTCCCCCTGCCTGTTTCCCAGGGTCTGCCGGAGGGCGAGCACTCGCACCCCAGCCAGCCAGTCCGCAGCAAGACCCCTCAGATCCCGCAGGATGCCAAGGGCCCGTCGGCAGCAGGGCCGGAGCAGAGTCACCACGCCCCTGTGAACAGGCACACGGCACAGATGGACCCCCACGTCCACCTCCAGCGGGCACAGGGGGACACCAGCCAGACCTCCTACCCCTCGCCCGTCGCCATCTCCATGAAGCAGGAGCTCCCGTCACCGCACCAGCCCCAGGCGGTTCCCAAACAATCCATGTTTATCCCCACGACCTCGGGGCCGCCCCTCAGCCGCCCGGAGCCCCAGTCCACGCTCAAGCAGGAGCCATCCCCTCACCCCGTGTCCCAGAGACCAGTGGACATGGTCCAGCTCCTGACGGTGAGTGCTGTGCTCCTGATCCAGGGGGAAATCACCTTGTTCTGTCTCAGCCAGAGCACCAAATCTGACCTTTCTTACACCAGAAACTTAGGATGCAGAAAAGGCATTGTTTGGTTTTTGCATTGTTTTGTCCCTGATGGATTTTAGCCATGTTTGCTGTTCCAAGTCAGTTTTGCGTTTTCCTGGGAAGTGTTTCCTCGTGGGCAGGGGAGAGTGTTGGTGTATTTCATTTAAATAAAAAACTACTGTCACAAGTGTAGAAAATGAGGAAGAGGAGGGAGGAGCAGGTAGCATTTACGAGCTGGGAGTTGTGTTTAGCACCAAATGTCTCCCATAGAACCTCGAGCAGTTCTTCTCCTGCTGTTATTTCTCAGTTTATCCATTTGTAAAAGGGAAAGCAGCTCTCAGGAGCAGCCTTGTGCTGGGTGGGTGGTGGAGGGATTGGGATGAGGGTTCCCACCCAGACAGAGCGGCCAGCTGGAAGGAAAAGGGCTGAACTCCAGATTTAGCAGGATGTAACCCAAGGCTGGCCTTTAAACCTCGGATGGAAGCGTTGGTGGCAGCCAAGCAGCTCAGGCAGGATTTCAGATCCCACTCTCCTTGCTTCGTGTGTAATTCCCATCTCCCTCTCTTCCCAGAAATACCCCATTGTCTGGCAGGGTCTCCTGGCTCTCAAGAACGACACGGCGGCCGTGCAGCTGCACTTTGTGTCGGGGAACAACGTGCTGGCTCACCGCTCGCTGCCGGCGCCCGAGGGAGGGCCCCCGCTGCGGATCGCGCAGCGCATGCGGCTCGAGGCCTCCCAGCTGGAGGGGGTGGCTCGGAGGATGATGGTGAGGGCACTGGGGAATGGGCTGGGCCCTGTGGGATGCACAGGGATGGGATTGCTCCATCCTGGGCACGGCCTGGAGCTGGACTTGGTGATCCCTGGGGGTTCCTTCCAATCCAGGAGATCCCTACAATTCTGTTTTGGGGTTCCGGTATTAACACCGGTTCCTTGAACCCCGAGAGCGAAACACAGATTGCAGGTGATGAGCAATAGCTCCTACACTGCATTTCTGGAAAAGGCAATGAGAGCTGGGAAAACTTTCAGTCACCCTCAGCCCTGGGACAAACCCTGCTGCCTTCAGTGTGTCTGAGTAAGGTGGGGAGTTCAGGTGACCATGAAAATCCATTTTTAGTCCTTTCCTCTGTGCTCGTGCTCTCAGCACGTGTTGGAATCACAGAATCCCAGACAGGTTTGGGTTGGGGGGGCCCTAAAGCCCATCCCACCCCCTGCCCTGGGCAGGGACACCTTCCACTGTCCCTGGTTGCTCCAGGCCCTGCCCAGCCTGGCCTTGGACACTTCTGGGAATGGGGCAGCTCTGGGGTAGAAATTGTAACACCAAGGGGTTTAAAGCGAGGATTTTCCCCCCTGGGTAGCAGGTGGGTGTCTGGAAAACCCGCACTCATGCAGCATTTCCCTGCACACGTCCTTCCCTTGCAGGTGGAGAGCGATTACTGCCTGCTGCTGGCGCTGCCCTGCGGCCGCGACCAGGAGGACGTGGTCAGTCAGACGGAGTCGCTCAAGGCCGCCTTCATCAGTTACCTGCAGGCCAAGCAGGCTGCAGGCATCATCAACGTCCCCAACCCCGGCTCCAACCAGGTACAGAGAGCCCCTGCAATGCCACAGAGACACCAGAGCCACCCTGACAGCACAGGCAGCTCTGCTGGAGCCACCTGGGGTTATTGCTCCAACAGCCCCCACATTTCCATCTCACCAAACACAGGGGGGAGATCCAGAAATTACTGATGGCATCGATATAATCATTGATGGAATTGATGAAAGTGACCCCAAAGCCAAAAAAAAATCCCAGATGTGTGTTTGGTGTGTTCTCAGTTCCCAGTCTTGGGCTGAAAACAGCCAAATGCATTTCCCAGCTCTTTATCTCTGAAGTAGAATCCTTGTTTCTTCCCATGTCCTGATTTTTCCAGAGCAGCTGGTGTTTCCTTGCAGAATGCATTTGGTGCCATGCAGGCGTGTCGCTGCACTGAGTGCAGTTTAACCTGTGTGTGATTGAATTCTGGGTGTCAAGAGCCCAGAATGAGCGGCCAGAACTCAGAGCAACCACTGAAATGATAATTCATGGGAATTTTTCTGCCTTTCCCAGCAAAATCAGCCAGCTCCTACCCCTGTGGTGTGGAGAACTCCCCCCTGGGGAACACGGCTTTGTTTTATACAAGGTTTAGGATCCTTTTAGCACCCAGAACATCACTGAAATGTCCCATTTTTAAACACATCTCTGATTGTGGTTTTTCCCTCCCTGCAGCCTGCCTACGTTCTGCAGATCTTCCCACCCTGCGAGTTCTCGGAAAGCCACCTGTCCCGCCTGGCTCCAGACCTCCTCGCCAGCATCTCCAACATCTCTCCTCACCTGATGATTGTCATCGCGTCGGTATGAGCTGTTTACCACTTACTGACTTTATTATTTTAATCTTAATTTTTTTTTTAATTTTTCCAAGGCCCTGCAGCAAAAAAAAAAAACCAAGCAACTACAAAAAAAAACAAAAAACCACAACAACGGAAAAGCCCACAAAAAATTAATTTTAAAATAAAACAAATTCAAAAGAAGGAGAGAAGGTTATGAAACAAGAAAAATGCTGCCAGAAACCAGCCTCCTGCCCAACCGGCCTCGATCAAACCTTGGATGTTTACATGTTGCTTTAGCATATGGACAACTGATGCACTCAGCAGGTGGACTGGGCTCGGGTTCCTGTGCCTCCTTTTTGGGGAAAAAAAACACACAAAAAAGAAAAAAAAAAAAAAAAAAAGAGGAAAAAAAAAAAAAAGAGAAAAGGATGGCTTATTTTTTTTAACAAAAAGAAAAGGAAAAAAATAAAAAAACCTGAACTGCCTTTGCACTAAATTAGTGACTCGGACTTTGCACAGTTGGAGACGCTGTGACGTTCTGGATGTCTTGACACACATTGACTGCGCCGTGGACGTTCCGCAGGGACTCTGCTGAGATTTGTGGGTCAAGGAGCATTTCACAGTCATTTTTTATTTTATTGGTTGTTTTGTTGGGGTTTTGTTTTTTTTGGGGGGGTTTTTTTCCCTTCTTTTGGGGTTGTTTATTTTTTTTTTTTTGGGCGGGGGGGGGAGGGGGTATTTTTTCCGGATGTGAACCTTCCTCTTCCTCCACCTGCCCCTGCTGCAGCCATCTTCTCGTCATCTGGGATGTACAGTTTACACTGCAAAACAAGAGAGTACAAAACAACAAAACAAAAGGGAGAGCATTTTTCCTTCCTGGTGGGATATGCAGAACTCAGTGGGTGTGTGTATATATAAATATATATATAATATATATAAATATATATAATACTGACTTTAAAAAAAAAAAAAAAAAATCAAATCCCCACAACATACATTTTTTTTTAATCTGTGCCAAAAATGTGTTTTCAGAGAAAAAAAAAAAAATCTTATTTTCATACTCAGACTTTGTATTGTCACTCATTTGTAAGTGCGCTTCATTTAAACATCCCCTCGTCTCATCAGCTGTGGAAGTGTTATACACTTGTACAAAGACTCTGCCCGGCCCCCCTCGCCTCCCCTAACACTTAATTAATTTATGGAACTTGGTTTTTTGGGGGTTTTTTTTTGTTTTTTGGGGGGTTTTTTTGTTTATTTTTGGTTTATTTTTTTTTTTTCTCAGCGCAGTTTTGTTTTGTGTGTCCATTGGATTACGAACTTTATTAAAAAATACAAAACACGTCGGCGCCCCGACCTCGTCCCTCGGCGTGGGGAGGGGGAGCGGGGAAGGGGAGGTTTGGGGGCTGCCAGGGAGGGGTCCCCCCCTTCTCCTTTAAAAACAACCAGAGAAAAAGATCATTTCATCCCACTAAACCACATTTCTCTGGATTTTTCCCTCCTGTGTTGTAAAATATTTGTGAAAACCGAAATTGCAGGGTTTGCCCCCGCTTTTAATCTCACCATGCAACAGCTCCTCAAGGAAAATTATCCCTGGATTATTGGTGCTCATCATCCCTTGGAATATCAGAACCAGACTTGGTGTTTTTCCACCCAAATCCCTGCCAGGTGTGAGTGGGAAGCCCAATCAGGACTAAATGAGTTAAAATCAAGCAGGTGTGGTGAAACAGGAGCTTTAGGGCAGGATGTGGGATGGGGCCTCCAGAACCTCTGGCTGCCGCCCCGGCGGGGGCAGGGGGCAGGAAGGAGCCGGGTTTGGGGTAAAACCAGGCCAAAAAGGAGCCCCGGGGTGGGGACCTGGCCAGAAACACCCCCAGAGACCCCAGGTCCCACCGGGGGGGGGCAGGGCGGGTCCTGTCCTCCCCCTTCCCCCAGGGGAACTGATGGACAGACCCAGCGCAGATGGGGCTCAGACACACGGACACACGGACACATGGACAGCGCGGGCACAGGGGGAAGGGTCCGACCCCGCTGGGTTCTGAGTGGGACCTTGGGGGTAAAAAGGGACATTTTTGGCAGGTTGGAGGGCACTGTCTGTGTGTCCGGCCAGGTGTGAACGGTCTGTCTGTCCAGGCAATGTCCGTCCACCCAGCTGGGCCTGGAGCTGCCCATCCATCCAGACCCATCCCCCTGACCCCCGTCCCGTGGGTCTGACAGATGGACAGGAGAGGGGAATGTCCAGCCGGACACACGGACACTACGTCCAGCCGGACACACGGACACTACATCCAGCCAGACACACGGACATTGTGTGTGCAGCTGGACACTTGGACACTACGTCCAGCCGGACACAGTGTGTCCATCTGGACACTTGGACACTAAATCCAGCCGGACACACGGACACTGTGTGTGCAGCCGGACACACGGACACAGTGTGTCCATCTGGACACTTGGACACTAAATCCAGCCGGACACACGCGCACTGCACATGGACAGAAGAACGGATGGACAGACATCCAAGTGCACAGATGTGTTTCCACCTGGACAGTTGGCCACGCCCACACAGACATTTTCCTCCTCCACCCATGGACATGGAATGCCCAAAAATGCATTTTTTGCCCCACGGGCCCCACTTGAAAACCGATTTCACACCCCTGCCCTGCCCCACAGCCCTGTGTCCGTCTGTCCGGCCCCATCCCCGTGTCCATCTCCCAGCCAGGCTGTGGGAACTGGGGAAGGGTCCAGCCCTATCCCAACTCCACATTTATGGACAGTGGGGAATGGGGCGGGGGCGGGGCAGGGGCGGGGCAGGGGTGTGGCAGGGGTGTGAGAGGGGTGTGAAATCGCTAAATTTTGGAGAGAGACATTTATTAATCTGTGGAGAAGGCTGGTCGGGGGTGTGACAGGGGCGGGGCAGGGGTGTGACAGGGGTGTGACAGGGGTGTGAAATCGCTGATTTTTTGGACCGGGCCTTGTGGACAAAAAGTGCATTTTTGAGCCATTTATGCTCAAGTTTGGAGGAGGAGGATCAGGGGTGGGGAGGCAAAGGCTGGGGCAGGGTCATGAGTTGGGTGGGGAAGGGGCGGGGCAGGGGTGGGGCAGGGGTGTGAGAGGGGTGTGAGAGGGGTGTGAAATCGCTGATTTTTGGAGAGAGACATTTCTTAATCTGTGGAGAAGGCTGGGCGAGGGTGGGGCAGGGGCGGGGCAGGGGCGGGGCAGGGGTGTGAGAGGGGTGTGAAATCGCTGATTTTTGGACGGGACCTTGCAGACAAAAAGGGCATTTTTGGGGCATTTATGCTCCTGTGTGGAGGAAGATGGTGACGGAAGGGCGGGGCATGAGTGAGGTGGGCGGGGCATGAGGGGTGGGCGGGGCATGAGGTGGGCGGGGTGTGAGAGGATGGGCGGGGTGTGGGGTGGGCGGGGCATGAGGGAATGGGCGGGGCATTAGGTGGGCGGGGTGTGAGAGGATGGGCGGGGTGTGGGGTGGGCGGGGCATGAGGGAATGGGCGGGGCATGAGGTGGGCGGAGTGTGAGAGGATGGGCGGGGTGTGGGGTGGGCGGGGCATGAGGGAATGGGCGGGGCATGAGGTAGGCGGGGTGTGAGAGGATGGGCGGGGTGTGGGGTGGGCGGGGCATGAGGGAATGGGCGGGGCATGAGGTGGGCGGGGTGTGAGAGGATGGGCGGGGCGTGGGGTGGGCGGGGCATGAGTGGGATCCAGTGAGGGTGTGAAATTGCTGATTTTTGGAGAGGGAAATTTATTCATCTGTGGAACCGGAAGGGCAGGGGCAGGACAGGGGCAGGACAAGGGTGGGACAAGGGTGAGGCAGGGGCGGGGCAGGGGCGGGGCAGGGGTGTGAAATTGCTGATTTTTTGTGAGGCGCCTTGGGGTAAAAAAGTGCATTTTTGGACCATTTATGCTCATGTTTGGAGGCAGAGGATCAGGGGTGGGGAGGCAAAGGCTGGGGCAGGGTCATGAGTTGGGCGGGGCAGGGGCGGGGCAGGGGCGGGGCAGGGGTGTGAGAGGGGTGTGAAATCGCTGATTTTTGGACGGGACCTTGCAGACAAAAAAGGCATTTTTGGGGCATTTATGCACATGTGTGGAGGAAGAAGGTGATGGAAGGGCGGGGCATGAGTGAGGTGGGCGGGGCATGAGGGGGTGGGCGGGGCATGAGGGATGGGCGGGGCATTATATGGGTGGGGTGTGGGGTGGGCGGGGCATGAGGGAATGGGCGGGGCATTAGGTGGGCGGGGTGTGAGAGGATGGGCGGGGTGTGGGGTGGGCGGGGCATGAGGGAATGGGCGGGGCATGAGGTGGGCGGGGTGTGAGGATGGGCGGGGTGTGGGGTGGGCGGGGCATGAGGGAATGGGCGGGGCATGAGGTGGGCGGGGTGTGAGAGGATGGGCGGGGCGTGGGGTGGGCGGGGCATGAGTGGGATCCAGTGAGGGTGTGAAATTGCTGATTTTTGGAGAGGGAAATTTATTAATCTGTGGAGCCGGAAGGGCAGGGGCAGGACAGGGGCAGGACAAGGGTGGGACAAGGGTGAGGCAGGGGTGGGGCAGGGGCGGGGCAGGGGTGTGAAATTGCCGATTTTTTGTGAGGCGCCTTGGGGTAAAAAAGTGCATTTTTGGACCATTTATGCTCATGTTTGGAGGAGGAGGATCAGGGGTGGGGAGGCAAAGGCTGGGGCAGGGTCATGAGTTGGGCGGGGCAGGGGCGGGGCAGGGGTGGGGCAGGGGTGTGAGAGGGGTGTGAGAGGGGTGTGAAATCGCTGATTTTTTGGAGAGAGGCATTTCTTAATCTGTGGAGAAGGATGGGCGAGGGTGGGGCAGGGGCGGGGCAGGGGCGGGGCAGGGGTGTGAGAGGGGTGTGAAATCGCTAATTTTTGGATGGGACCTTGCAGACAAAAAGGGCATTTTTGGGGCATTTATGCACATGTGTGGAAGAAAAAGGTGACGGAAGGGCGGGGCATGAGTGAGGTGGGCGGGGCATGAGGGTGGGCGGGGCATGAGGGGTGGGCGGGGCATAAGGTGGGCGGGGCATTATATGGGTGGGGTGTGGGGTGGGCGGGGCATGAGGGAATGGGCGGGGCATGAGGTGGGCGGGGTGTGAGAGGATGGGCGGGGTGTGGGGTGGGCGGGGCATGAGGAAATGGGCGGGGCATGAGGTGGGCGGGGTGTGAGAGGATGGGCGGGGCGTGGGGTGGGCGGGGCATGAGTGGGATCCAGTGAGGGTGTGAAATTGCTGATTTCTGGAGAGGGAAATTTATTCATCTGTGGAACCGGAAGGGCAGGGGCAGGACAGGGGCAGGACAAGGGTGGGACAAGGGTGAGGCAGGGGCGGGGCAGGGGCGGGGCAGGGGTGTGAAATTGCTGATTTTTTGTGAGGCGCCTTGGGGTAAAAAAGTGCATTTTTGGACCATTTATGCTCATGTTTGAAGGCAGACGATCAGGGGTGGGGAGGCAAAGGCTGGGGCAGGGTCATGAGTTGGGTGGGGCAGGGGCGGGGCAGGGGCGGGGCAGGGGTGTGAGAGGGGTGTGAAATCGCTGATTTTTGGACGGGACCTTGCAGACAAAAAGGGCATTTTTGGGGCATTTATGCTCCTGTGTAGAGGAGGAAGGTCAAAGGAGGGTGGGGCATAAAGGAATGGGCGGGGCATGAGTAAGGTGGGTGGGGCATAAGGAGATGGGCGGGGCATGAGGGGGCGGGGCACGAGTGAGGTGGGCGGGGCATGGGGGATGGGCGGGGCATGAGTGGGGCTGGGTAAGGGTGTGAAATCACTGATTTTTGGAGAGACATTTATTAATCTGTGGAGATGGAAGGTCAGGGGTGGGGCAGGGGCGGGGCAGGGGTGTGAGAGGGGTGTGAAATCGCTGATTTTTGGATGGGGCCTTGGGGACAAAAAGTGCATTTTTGGGGCATTTATGCTCCTGTTTGGAGGAGGAAGGTTGAGAGCAGGGTCATGAGTGGGGTGGGGCATGGGGGCGGGGCATGAGAGAGGTGGGCGGGGCATGAGTGAGGGGGCGTGGCATGATGGGGTGGGGCAGGGCATGAGTGGCATGGGGTAAGGGTGTGAAAAAAGTGATTTTTGGAGAGGGACATTTATTAATCTGTGGAGGAGGAAGGTCAGGGGTGGGGCTGGTGTCTGTCCATCTGTCTGGCTGCACGTGCAGTGTCCGGCGGGACACGCAGTGCCTGTGTCCAGCTGGACTGACAGCTGTCTGTCCTACTGGACATGCAACGGTCCCTCTGTCTGGCTGTGAATGTCACCAGCCATGGAACTGTCCTCATGTCCAGCCAGACGTGTCCCTGTCTGCCTGTCCCACCATCTGTGTGTCCATCCCTCCGTCTGTCTGTCCATCTGCCCAACCAGCCATGGCCCTGTCCATGTGTCCATGTGAACCCTCCGATCCCTCCAGGCTGCAGGGCTGAGGACAGACGGACACACGGACGGTGGCACGGGTGGGCACAGGCGTGGACAGACACCGGTCCTGGCTGGCTGTGCCCCTGGTGCTGTGTCCGTGTGTCTGCCCGCCCTGTGAGGCTCTGAGGATGCACCACCCCAGGATTCAGCCCCTCCTCCCCGCGCTCCAGCCCTGCAGGAGCCCCAAACACCCACGGGGGGAGAAGCCACGGCGAGTTCCCCCCTCCCTGAGCACCGACCCTTACAAAATACTGCATTTTATTCCATCTCTCTCCTCGCAGAAATACACTTTTTACAGGCTTTGCGAGCTGTTAAATAAAGGCTGTGCGGGGCTGGGCTCACTCGGGGGGCGGGGGCGGCCCCTCGGCCGGGGGCGCAGGGGCAGGGCCGGGGGGCGGCTCGGGGCCGTCGCGGGGGCGGAAGAGGAGCTCCCCGCTGGGGATGACCTGCTCTGCCGGCCAGCCCGCCGCGCCGTACGGCTGGTAGAAGTCGGGCTCCGCCTGGAACATGACGAGCGCCTGGGCCGTGTGGATGCGCACGTGCTGCGCCAGGCTGCTGGCGTCCAGGAACTTCTCCCCGCAGGAATCGCAGGCGTAGAGGATCTGCGTGTTGGGGTCTGCAGCGGGGACAGGGAAAAGCAGGCGGGAATGGAGGAGACACCGGGCTGGGGGGACGGGAGGAGGCAGCCCCGGATCCCCGCTCTCACCTGCCTCCTGCACCTGCTTCACCGCCTTGGTGATCTCGGCCTTGAGCGCCTCCGTCTCATCCGCGGTCACCGCGGCCGCCACCGGCACCACTGTGGGGACAGCAGCCACAGGACAATGGGGGGACAGGGACATTGGTGGGGACAGGGACATTGGTGGGGACAGGGACATTGGGGGGACAGGGACATTGGGGGGGACAGGGACATTGGTGGGGACAGGGACATTGGGGGTACAGGGACATTGGGGGGGACAGGGACATTGGGGGGGACAGGGACATTGGGGAGGATGGGGACATTGGGGGGGATGGGGACACCAGGGGACAGGGACATTTGGGGAGACGGGGACATTGGGGGGACAGGGACATTGGTGGGGATGGGGACATTGGGGGGGACGGGGACACCAGGGGACAGGGACATTGCGGGGGGACAGGGACATTGGGGAGACATCCCATGGATAAGCTTCCCTTCTAGGGTGGCTCCTGGGACCTCTAAGTTGCACCCCCATAAATTAACCTCACTTTCAGGACAGTTCTGGGCCCCTTCAGCTATATTCAGATATATTAATTATATTTTCCTTTTGGGGTGGCTCATGGAACATCCAATCTCCTCTCCAGGGATAAAATCTCCCTTTTGGGATGGCACCTGGGACCTCCAAGCTGTTGCCCATGGCTGAACCTCCTTTCCAGGACCCCCAAGCTGCATTCCTATGGGTACATTTCCCTTTTGGGATGACTCCTGAGTCCCCTAAGCTGAACCCCCATAAATGAATCTCCCTCTGGGGACAACTCTGGGATGAACCAGCTGCTCCCTATGGATAAACTCCCATTTCAGGACAACTCCAGGACCTCCCAGCTACACCCCACTGCTAACTCTGCCTTTTGGATGGCTCCCAAGCTGCCCCCAGGGGTGAACTCCATTTGGGAATGCCGTTACCTGTGAGCTGCGTGACAGCGGTGGCAGCCAGCGCCTCGGTGGCCAATGTCACCATGTCATCGGAGGCCACCGTGACGATGTTGACCTCGTCGCCTTCCTCGGGCTCCAGGATTTTGATGCCGGCCTTGCCCTGGTGCACAGTCTTCACGTGGGAGCGCAGGTTGTCCACGCGGTTGAAGCCGCGCCCGCACTTGTCACACAGGAACGGCTTCTCCCCTGGGCAGAGCACAGAGAAGGGGCCGTGGGTGAGGGGGGGACAGCCGGGGGTGGTGAGGGGCTCTGGGGGGTACCCACCCGTGTGGATGATGATGTGCTTGGACAGGTCGCCCACGTTGACGAAGGCTTTGTTGCAGACGGTGCATTTGTGGGGCCGGATGTTGTCGTGGTGACGGATGTGGTTGGCCAGCTGGCTCGACTGGACAAACCTTTGGGAAGGACGCCAGGGTCACCACACCCCGAGGATTCACCCTCCAGGAATGGCACCCGGCTGCGGAGGGCGAGTGGAGGTGCCCCCCGGTATCCCAACGCCACCCACCCTCCCGCTATTCCCAAGGGGAATCCTCACCTCTTCCCGCAGCGCTCGCACACGTAGGGCTTCTCCCCGGTGTGCTGGCGCACGTGGGCGATGAGGGAGCTGGCCTGGGTGAAGGCTTTCCCGCAGATCAAGCACTGGCACGGCTTCTCTCCTGGGGAGACGCAGGAGAAGGTGGGAGGGGAGGCTGAGGGAAGCAGGGCCCCTCGGGAAGCAGGAGCGTGTCCGTACCGGTGTGGATGCGGACGTGGCGCTGGAGCGCGCCCGGGTCGGCGAACTGGCGCTGGCAGTGCACGCACACGTACGGCTTCTCCCCGCTGTGGATCCGCAGGTGCCGCTTCAGGTTACCTGGGAGCAGGGCAGGCTGAAGGACACTGCACCCTCCTCCCCCTTCTCCTCCTTGGCAGAGCCCCAGGAGCTCCCTGGGGAAAGGCTGCTGCTGTTCAGGGAGCAAGGACTGCACAGGGATCAAGGGAAGTTGGCTGCACCTTGCCTGGGATCAGGCAGTTATGTGGAGCTGGAGACAGCCGGGACAAGCACCCGGGATCAAGAGTTTGAGGGGATCAAAAGACTCCACCGGGATCATTCCAACCCTCTGGCTCTGCAGGAGGTTGGGAAAAGATGGGAGGAGACATCCCCATCTCCAGCATTTGGATGAGGAGCTCCACTCCAGGGTGTGACTCCATGGGGAAAACCAGGAATCCACGCAGCACAACTGTGGCACTGTAAAGCCGGGATGAAATCCTTCCTCTGGCTCTGATCCCGCCCCAGAATACTCCCTGCTCTCCCCAGAGCATCCAAGCCCTGTCATTCAACCCCCCAGCCCTGCTCCCCTGTCTTACCTGACGTGGTGAACTGCTTCCCACACTCCCGGCACTTCAGGGGCCCATCTGCGATGTGGATCTTCAGGTGAGCCTTCAAATTCCCCACCTGGGGATGGAGAACAGGATGGAGAGAGCCCCAAACCACCTTGTGTTCCTTCAGAGCAACCCAAATCCCCGTGGATCCCTTCTGGAGCGGCCTCTGGGACCTCCAAGCTTCACCCTATGGACAAACCACCCCTTCCGAGCTCCAAGACACCCAAACTGCATCCCAGGGACAGATCTCCCTTCCAGGAGCACACAGGCCTCAGTTTCCCCGCTGCCCAGCGCACCTGGTTGAACTTCTTGTCGCAGTGGGGACACTTGTGCTCCTTGTCGGTGTCGTGCGTCTCCAGGTGGCGCATCTTGGACGTGGGGTCGGAGAAGGAGCGCCCGCAGTAGTCGCACTGGTAGGGCTTCTCCCCGCTGTGCACCAGCTGGTGCCGCTTCAGGTTGCCCGAGGTGGTGAAGAGCTTGCCGCAGTCCTCGCAGCGGTAGCGGGCCTCGCCCGTGTGCCGCTTCTTGTGCAGGTTCAGCAGGCTGATGAGCCGGTAGCTCTTCCCGCACTCCTCGCAGCCGTACGGCTTCAGCGGGCTGCGGTGGGGAGGGAACGTCACAGCCAGCAGCGGGGTCCTGCTGCCCCGCTCTGAGCGCCCCCACAGAAATCATGGGATGGCTTGGGAGGCACCTCCAAACCCTTCTGATTCCACCAAACCCCACCTGCTACTAGAGCAGGTTGCTCCAAGCCCCGTCCAACCCTCAACACGTGCAGGGATGGGGACTCCACAAAACAACACGAAAGGGAAGAACGATTTGGACAATGCTCAGACACAGCATGGGATTCTGTGCAGGGCCAGCAGCTGGACTCGATCCCTGTGGATCCCTTCCAACCCTGGATTATTCTGTGACTATGACAGAGGCAGAAAGACAAATCTCCTCCCGGACACCCCAACACACCGGCAGATTTCCAGAAGATGGGACCATTCCCAGCAAACCCCACATTTTCCAGGCATCTTTCCCTGGCTCCCCCCCTACCTGTGTGTCTTCTCGTGGGCCTTGCAGGCAGCAGGGTCAGAGAAGGCCTTGTTGCACTCCCTGCAGGAGAAGGGCTTCTCTCCGGTGTGGATCCGGATGTGCCGCTTGAAGTTCCCGGTGTGGGTGAACTCCTTCCCGCAGTCCTAGGAATGGAGGGGCAGCACTGTCACCCCGCTGTCCCCGAGGCACCCGGTGGCACCGGCAGGTGCTGCCCAGGAGCCCAGCTGGCCTCACCTCGCACTTGTGTGTGACGGAGCCGTAGGCCTTGGACTCGGTGCGGTCGCTGTAGGTGCCGGAGCGCAGCAGGCGCGGCTCCCCCGAGTTCTCCTGCCCGGAGTCCGTGCTTCCCGACTCGTTATCCTCAGCATTCTCCCCGTTCTCCAGCTGGGCAGGCTCCTCTTCGGGGATTTTACCCTCATCTTCCTCCTCCACTATCATCTCCCCCTCTTCCTCCCTCCTCTCCGGCTTCATCTCTGCAGGATGGTACAAAATGGGGATGCTCAAATTTGGGGGCAGCAGCAGAGGCACAAAACCCTCCTGGCATTTCCTAACCCGGATTAGGCACCCCCCCCTCCCCAGGGAAACCACAGAAACATCTAAGCTGGAAGCTCAACCATCATCACCTTTGCCTGGAATCACTTTGAATTTGCAGGTGATTAGCCCTAAATTCCCAAAGCCTGTGCAGGCAGAGCAGAACTTCCCAACTCTCCTCACTGTGCTCCATGAAAACTGTTCCCAGAGGATCCGTGCCCCACAAAAGCTCACGCTCACACAATGAATTCCACAGAAACGCAGGGCTCAAGCTGTGCCCAGCTCTGTCCCAGCCCCGCTGCCCCACACACCTCCTGTCCCGGCGGTGTCGGTGGCGCCGGGGCTGCCGCTGCCCCCCGTGCTCTCCAAGGGCTGCGGGAGCCCAGCAATGTCGGCTTTGGGACCCTCCTGGATGGCAGCACCTGCGAGCACCGGAGTGTCAGGACAGCTCTGGGGGTGACAGCAGGACCCAGGGTGTCACCCCTCGGTGCTTTACCTTCCTGGCCAGCCGGCTGCTCCGCAGGCACCTTGGGCTGTGCCGTGGCCTCCGGCTTCTCCTCCTTCCCCTCGGTGCTGGGAGCCGCCGCTTGGGCTTTGTCAGGCTCCCCCTGAGCTTCTGCCACCACCAGAGTCTTGTCATCGGCCTTGTCGGCTCCTGTGAGGGAACAGGCGAAGCTGCTGCTGCCAGGAGGATTCCCAAATCCCACAAAATTCACAGAAGCAGCCATTTTTTAACTGCTGGTGCTGCCCAAGAGGATCAAACCCCATCCAGGAACTGGGTTTGCCACTGGCCAAGGAGCCTGAGTGGATACATTCTGGACTGCATGGAGCCTAAGTGGATAAATCTTGATTTTGCCTGTGTGAGGGGAAGCCAGGAGGGTACGTACCGGTCTCGGGGGGCTGCTGGTTCGTCCCAGGGGGGTTTTCTGGGGGCACGGAGAGAGATTTGAGTGCGTTGCAAGCGCTGACGATCTCCTGCATCTGCAGGAAACCTGCCACGGCCAGCACATCCTCCACGTTGTCAGGGCTCAGGCTCAGCTTAGCTGTGTACATGAACTCCAGAACCTGGCCCAGGCCTGCAGTGGAGGTGACACAACCAGAAATCAGCCCTCAGCCCTCACTCTTCCATTCCGAAACATTCGAAACAGCTGAGGAGCCTCCCTCGCAGCCTGGGCAGGGAATGATGTTGTTTCAGGAGCTGGGAGGGATCCTGGATGAAAAGTGGAGGCCTACCTGCAGCGTTGCTGATGTCCAGGTGCACCACGTCCTTCTGGTCCACGAAGAGCATGCGGAAGTAGTCGCTGCAGGCGGCCAGCACGGCCTTGTGCGCCTTGAAGTCGATGCCGTCCACCACGAAGGTGCAGTCGCAGAGCAGCCCCAGCTGCCGCTGCTGGTTCAGCTGCTCCAGCACCTGCTGGCTGTGCTGTGGGAAATCCATGGCTGTGGGGAGGGAAAAAACCCAGGATTGGGGGTGAGCTGGGTGGTGAAACTGAAAGGGTCGTGGAGGAGAGATCACAAAACACGACCTGACTGCCCTCGTGGTTAAAAAATGGCACAAAAATGTGAATTAAAAAAAGGTGTGCTAAATCCAACCCCAAATCCTCTCCTAGGACAGCCACGACACCAAGACAGGGCTAGAAGGAGTTGATGGAACAGCCAGGATGGTTTTTAGCCACCCTGACAGTATTCAGAACACAGCTACTGCCCTCAGCTGGTCCAAGCAGCGAGCTGGAGCCTTGTCACCTCTGCAGACACAAGTGCCATCGTCCCTCCTCTGTGTCACAGCTCCTGCCAAGGCAACGTGGAAGTGTTCATCCAAACCTTCCAGCTCCTGCTCTTTCCAGCTGCTCATGCCACAATACCGAGGAATTTTTACACTTCATTATGTGTTTGGAGGGGGTTCTCCATGCCTGGAGCACAGCTCTGCCTAAGGAATGCTGCAAACTGCTGGAAATACAGCACAACCCCAGTTTTCCATCAGGTCCTTGTCAGCAAAGTGCCACACTGGATTTCCTCCTGAGCTGCATCCCTAGGGTGAATGAAGGGGTTTCACTTGGCTTTGTCTTCCAACAATGATTCCGGTGCTGAAGGGATTGTTTCAAGGGATTGGCAGGAGAGAGGAGAAAGGAAACAGGGACTATCCAGTTATTGTTCATGCAGGAAGTCTCTAAAGCTCTGGATGCTGGAGCAGGAAGGTCACAGCTGGGGAAACACTCCTGGATTCCATGCTCGGTGTCTCTGAAAGATTCCAGCCCATGGAAGTTGTTTTTCCACTTCACCACCTCTTAAATCAGGCTTTTCCAGTCAGGAAGAAGCGAGAGGTTTGGATCCACAACACCAGGCACTTCCAGTTCCTGTTCCTTCCAATGGTAAGTGGGCAGAGGGAGCCTCCTCCTGTCAGCTGTGGGTGCCAGCAACACTCAGGGAGGATCTTCCTCCCAGGGATTCATTCAGCTGCCACAGGCATTCCTGGTGTGGATGAGAGGCCAGGACCTCTCTGACAGCATCAGATCTTGCTCAGAGAGAAGTTCCACTCCGTTTTGTCATTGCAGCTCTCTTTCCCCCAGCTCTCCAAACCCCCCCCAGCCTGTCCCAAAACACATCCCTAACAGCCAAGGAAAAGCAGTGCTTGGGTCAAAATACTGCACAGCACGGCCCAGTGTGGTTTGTAAAGCTCTGGAGAGAAGGGGGAGCATTTTCCCCACAGGGTAAACAAGGCTGTGTTCATGCTCAGAGAGCTCCGTGCAGCAGAACCTGAGGAATCTTGACAGTTTGATGCACTGAAAGGGTATTTTGGGGAATTTGTGGGAGGCACTTTGCATGTGAACAATGGTTTTTCATGTTCCAGGATTGGACTTGTGTCAGCTTTGCTCCCCAGCTTTGAGCAGGAAGTAAAAATCCAGGAAACCCAACTCCTCCCCAGAAAACCTTCCCATTTTCTGTAGTCTCATCCCCAGTGTCACATTCCGGCCCCCTTGGAAGCACAGCAGTGACAGGAGAGGCTTGGATGAGCTCTCCATACCCACACCCAGCAGCCAATGTCACCTTTAGCCACTAAAATCCCTGACTCTGAGGTTTAGCACTCCCAAACACCTGGAGCCAACCCCAAGGCCTGGAGCTCACCGCTGCACTGTGACGAGCAGAGATCTCCAGAGGATGGAGGGCCAGAAGGTTGTGTCTCTCCTCCAGAGATTTCCCCTTTCCAGGTGTTTGGGTCAGTCTCTACGCAGCCATCCTGGGAAAAATGGGATGAAAAACTCAATTTTAAACCTCCAGTCTTGGGTGCTGACGGTGCAAAATCACTGATACAGGACTGGGCACCCTCTGATTTCCCCTCAGGGGAGACGATTCCCCTCCCGACCTCTCCCTGACGAGGCTGTTGAGTGTCTCCTTATCCAATTAATCATAGAGAAGTTCATTATGAGCCCACCCACGCCCACCACACAGCTGCAGTCCCAGGGAGCTTCCCACGTGAGCTCTGCTAAGTGCTCTTGCTAATTAGCAACATTACTTCTCCCCTTCCCTGCCACATGAACCTATTAAAACCCCCAAAACTCCTTAAATTAGAAAAAGCAGTGATTTAAACATTGTCTTTCAAGGCTGTCAGCACCCAGCCATCCCTCCTGGGAAGATGAAAGGGAAGAGGGGGTTTGTTTCCTACCCACTGTCATCTCTTGCCTCGTGCGTCAGCTCGGGGAACAACGCGGCCCCAACCCTCGCTGCCTCTGCCCACTGGGGTCTGTCCTCATTTCCAGGAACGGATCCTGCAATGTTTTCCATGAAAAAAATGAAGTTTAGAGCTGATCTGAGTGGAGTAGCTCCATATAATAATAATAATATGGACCGTGGAATAGGGAAGGGCTGCAGAGCCCGTGGTGGGAAGCGGAAGGTGAGCTGTGAAAGGGGAAATGATCACAAAGAGGAAAAAGTGTGGTGAAAAGGAAATAAAATGAGAAAGACACAAGAAGAGGGACATCCTGGATGTCCCACGGGGAACAGACATCCTAAAGATGCCTTGGTTATTTGGATTTCAGGCTTATGGATGTGCTGCTGCTGCTCCGGACACCAGGACACTACCTGAGCCTGAGATCTGCCCTGAAACCCTTCCTGTGTCTGCAGCGCCCAGGGATGACAAACCCTTGTCTCCTCTGGGAAAAACCCCCTTTGGAATGCTGGCCGAGGGCCGGCATCTCGGGAGAAGCCTCTGACGCAGAAACGGAGCTAAGGAAAGACGGCTGCTCCGGGAAATGTGTCCCCCGTGCCCAGCCGCAGAGGGCAGGGACAGCCAGGAGGGGCTGTCACCTCGCCAAAACGCCGCAACAAGGGAAAACCCCGTTTTCCTGGCGGTTTTCGCCGTCCCTGAGGTGCGAGGATGCGGCTGGCGCTGGCTCGGGGCTGTGGCCGCCGTTCCCGGCCATGGGGAGGGTGTTCGGGTGGCCCGAGGGGACGGTGATGTCCCCCGGCCGGGGACACGGGCTGGGGCGCGTCCCGGAGCGGACAGGGACACCCGGGAGGGGCGGCAGGAGGAGCCCCCGCTGCCCTCACGACATCCAGAAGCCCCACTCCCCTCACGACAGCCCCACACTCCCCTCACGACAGCCCCTCACGACAGCCCCTAACCCCCCGTTCCCCTCAAGACAAGCAGGACCCCCCGCCCCGCTCACAGCAGCCAACAAACCCTGACGATACCCCGCAGCCCCTCGTTCCTACCGCGACAAGCCGCCGTTCCCCTCACGACAGCCGGCAGCACCCCGTTTCCCACGGCCCGCCCCCTCCGCAGCCTGCCCTCAAGGAACCGGGGGCCGCGCACCGGGGTGACCCCCAAACCGGCTCCGTTACCCCACAGCCAGCGAGCCGGGCCGCAGGCCTCCTCCCCTCCCGGCGCCCGTGTCCTACTCGGCCTTCTCCCTTAGCCCCTCCAGCGCTCTCCCGGGGCCCCCGCGCCGCACCTGCCATGCCGGGCCCGGCGGGGCCTCATCCGCAGCCCGCGGCCCTCACCGTGACACCGACCAGACAAAGGGCGCCGCCATCTTGGCACCGGGCGGAAGCGGCGTCGCCCCGTCCCGCCGAGTGGCGGCGTCAGTGCGCATGCGCGGCGGGGGCGGTCACCTTCCCGCCCCTTCCCGCCTCAGAGGCGCCGCCATGACAGTGTGGGGGCGGTGCTGAGGGACCGGGGGGAGCCGTGAGGGACCGGGGGGAGCCGTGAGGGACCGGGGGGAGCCGTGAGGGGTGAAGGTGCTCGTGCCACCGCCGTGTTCCTCGCTAAGCATGTTCTCATCGTTTAAACACCGCCGAGGTGGCGATTCCATCACTGTCCGAGTCCCTGACCACCCGCTCCATGAAGGAATTTTCCCTCTGTCTAATATAAACCTCCCTTGCCACAGCTTGATGCCGTTCCTCCTTGTCTATCACTTGTTTCCTTGGCTCCATCCTTCTGCGGGGGAAAGGTTTCCGTTGTAGGGAAATAATGCAACTTTCATAACTAACTTTTAATTAGTTGATTTAATTAATTGTAAACAGCACCCACTTTTGGCGAGTGTTAGTGAAGTTTCTGCACAGACTCTTGTTACTCAGATGATTAAATCACCAAAACACTAAGTTTGTTAAAACTAACCCTGACAAGCTTCAATAAAGCCAAAGATTGGATATCTGGGATCTTAAATTTATGGCACTTCAAGGACATTGGAGTAACCAGAAAATACAGAGAAGATTAAAGCCTGGAAAGCTGGAGATTCCCTGTCCGAGGAAAAGATGTAACAGGACTGTAGAAATCAGTGACCAACAGAGGATAGAATGCTAAATATTAAAGAGTATTATGTGCCTTAGAACCAGTGAACATTAATGTATAAATAAGTGAAAAAGGTTGGTTTTTATTTTTCCCCAGCTTTCCTGCCACAAACGAGCTCCTGTGGGGTGTGTTTGGTGCTGGGCTTAAGGGCCAACTTCCACATCTCCCCTGTGCAAAAGCGATTTGGGCAGAAATAGGAGGAAGAAAACGAGAAAAAACAGTGATGGGATCGCCCTTTCCCCGGTGTTTATTCCCATTTTCTTCCTCCGTTTATCCGCGTCTCCCTGGGCGAGGGCCGCTAGATGGCAACCGGCGCCCGCCGCTGCCGGGGCGGCGTTCGCGGCCCAGCGCCGGGGCCCGAGGGCAGCGAGCTTCCCGAGCCTTTTGCTGCCCGGAGCAGCTCCACTTTTAACCCTTCCTCCTGCGGGAGCAGCGCCCTGAGAGCCCGCAGGAGCTCCCCTCACCGCTTTTAACCCTTCCTCCTGCGGGAGCAGCGCCCTGAGTGCCCACAGGAGCTCCTCTCTCCACTTTTAACCCTTCCTCCTGCGGGGACAGCGCCCTGAGTGCCCACAGGAGCTCCTCTCTCCACTTTTAACCCTTCCTCCTCCGGGACAGCGCCCTGAGTGCCCTCAGCCGAGGCTGGGGACGCTGCCAGAGCGCTGGTTGCAGTCACGAGTGGCTCGGGCACGGCCACACCAGCCGTGTGTAGCCATAAACAGGCGGCCGGCGCTCGCTGTTGTGGGTGCACACACCGAGCCGAGCCTGCGGGGAGCTTCTGCCCTTCCCCGAGGAGAAACCCTCGGCTTTGGGGCCGTCATCCCGGCTTGTGCCATCCCCAGGGCGCTGCTGGGTGAGGGTGGGCGAGGGGAGGAGGGTTTGGTGCCCTTCCAGGTGGGTCGGCAGCCGGACAGCTGAGGGGATGGCTCAGAAATAGAGCTTCGGGGAAGAAATGAGTCACCCCGGGCTGGAAATAAACAGGGCAGCGGGCGCCCGAGCGGCTCCTGGTGCGGGATTCTGTCGGGATGGCAGAATATCCCTTTCCGAGACACCCCTGGGCTCTGAACACACACCCCTTCTGGTGGGTAAAGCATCAAGGAAATATAAAAAAAAAAAACAAAACAACAAAACGGAGAAGGCGGCAGTCAGACGTTGCCAATAATTTATCCCAAGCTCTATATACAAAGACAGGCTCTGGCGGAGGGTTGGGAAGGGAAGCTGGCTCCCGGCAGGATTCTTGGCACGCTGGATCTCACCCCTCAACACGCGCCAGCTAAAAATTGCCGGAGCTGGGACTCCCGGCCGGAATTTCTCCGGTGGGTGACGGAACACGATCACCGCAGGTCTGAGCCCACTGCGGAGGGAGCGCTCCCATTCCCTACCCCGTATCCCACCTCATTCCGAAATCACCCGTTTAATTAGCGAGGGAGGGAAATGGGGGGTGCTGGGGAGGGGGCAAGGAGCCCCCCGAGCCCTCAGATCTTGATCTCAGTCCGGAAGGTTTGCTGGACGTGCTCCGAGTGCTTGGCCGGCCGGCGCTGAGCCCGGATCGTCAGCATCCCGTTATCCCCCAGCGAGGAGGACACGGACGTGGGGTCCACATCTTCGGGCAGCTGGCACTTGTGGGTGAAGGTGTTCATGACGGTGCCATCCGTGGCCAGCTGGGAGAGAAAAAGAAATGGGTGAAAAGAGGCGATTTTGGGGTGCGAGCGGAATAGGGACTCATTATTCCCTGCGGTCCCCGTTAATTAACGGTGAATTAATCGCCGCTGGGGTTGCGGCCGCAGCTGTTTGGGAACTGGGCTGGATCTGGGTGGTCCCCGCATCCCCCGGGGAGGATTTTGGGGTGCCCCGCTTTAGGGGTGAGCAGGGAGTACTCACCTTCTCTGCGTGCACCTCGATCTGGTTGTTGGAGGTGGTGACGATGATGTCCTCGGGCGCGAAGTCGCTGACATCCACCGTGAACTGATAGGTGTTCCCCAGGGTCTTCACCACGCCCGTGTTACCGGGGCGAGCTGCCCGACAGCGTTTGGGGGGGTCACAACCACGGCTTGCTGAGGATCCCCCCCAAAACACCCCCTCAAACTCACCTGGGAACCCCAAGGTCTCCCCGTGGGGCCGGACAAAGCTCCCGAAAAGCTCCATAGTGCCGGAGGGCGAGGATTTCACCTTCACCCACCGCCTGCCACCTCCTGCGACCCCCGGGGGGAAGAGCGGGACCCCCTTCCTCGTTCTCCTCCCGGCGAAGGCGACGCCGGATCGGTTATTTCGGGATATTTCGACTTGACGAGCTTTTTAAAGCCTCGTTAAGGCTCCCGGCCGCCTGCCAGACCTCTCGTAAAACCGGCTAAATTTAGGTCTTGCGCCGGAGACGGTGGAAATTTTTCCCCTCTCCGTCCCCCCCCCCGCTCCCCCCAGCTCAACGCCATGGAATGCAATGCCCATTATTAAGGAATAATCACGATAATTAATTAAAATACTTATTAAATCCTCCCCGCCGCGGGATGTACGTTGGGATCGGGGTGGAGGAGGGGGGAGGAAACCCGGCTCGCTCCGGCCCGAGCGGGTCCGTGGGATTCGTCAAGGTCGTTTTTAATGAAAACGAAAGTCTGCGAGCTCAGTCGGGCAGCGGAGCCCGGGCGGGAGGGCGGCTCGGGGGGTGCAGACCCCAAAAACCCAAAAACGCGCCTGGGATGGAGCGCCCCGGCCCCGAGGGGCTGCGGGGGGAAAAGGAGAAGGGGGAGGAAGAGAGGGTGCTGGTGTCGGAGCACAGCTGGAGACCCTGCCCCACCGCCCGGAGAAGGGTCCGAGGTGAGACCCCCACCCAAAAAGGGGGAGTCTGGGGGTGGGGGTTTTTTTTGGAGGGGGTCAGCGCCCTGTTTTCCCCCCTCGCAGGGTGCTTGGAGTGGGTGAAGCGGCAGCTGTTCCGCGTGGGGGAGGATTGGTACTTCCTCTTCATTCTGGGGGTCCTCATGGCCACCATCAGCTTCACCACGGACATCATCGTCGCCAGGCTCCAAGCGGGTAAAGGAGGGGAGCCCGGGGGGGCTGCACCGGCGCCGGGGGGTTCACCCAGAATATGGAGGGGGGCTTTCGGGGGCTACATCTCCCCTCCCGACACCTCTGCTCCAGCCCACATGTGGCTGTACCAAGAGATCGGGGACATCGCGGTGCTCAAGTACCTCTCGTGGACCCTGTACCCCACGGCACTGGCCACCTTCTCCACCGGGTTCTCGCAGAGCATCACCCCGCACTCTGGAGGTGAGCCAGACCTCCCTGCCTCCCTAAAATACCCCCTCGCTAAAACGAGGGACCCCTCAAATTTGGATCCTGCCCCCTCCACCCCAGGCTCCGGCATCCCGGAGCTGAAGACCATCCTGATGGGCGTGCTGCTGGAGGACTACCTGGCCATCCAGAACTTCGGAGCCAAGGTGGTGGGGCTGACCTGCACCCTGTCGTGCGGCAGCACCGTTTTCCTTGGGAAAGTGGTGAGGGATCCCCTTCTGAGCCCCCAGACCCCTGGTGGATCCAGCTGGAGCCGGGCTGGGGGGGATGCTCAGCCCCGTGTCCCCCCCAGGGTCCCTATGTCCACCTCTCCGCCATGGCCGCAGCGTACCTGGGGAAGATGAGGACCACGGTCACGAGGGAGTATGAGGTGGGGGTGCCACCGCCCAAAAAAATTAATGGAGGGATTTGATTTTACCCCAAAAAATCCGGGGTTTAATCCTCCTCACCCTACAGAACAAGTTCAAGCAGCACGAGATGCTGGTGGCAGCTCAAGCTGTAGGGGTGGCCTCAGTCTTCGGCGCACCCATCAGCGGTGAGGACCCCCCTAATCCCACCCTGGGCCCCCCTAAACCTCGCCCTGATCCCTTTTCCCGTTTTTCCAGGGGTGCTTTTCAGCATCGAGGTGATGTCCCCCCACTTTGCCGTGCGGGATTACTGGCGCGGCTTTTTCGCCGCCACCTGCGGGGCCTTCATGTTCAAGCTCCTGGCCGTGTTCAACAGAGATCAAGGCAAGGCAGGGCAGGCAGAACGTGCCCCCTTTTCCCCTTTACCCTCCCCCCGTGGCATTTTTGGGGTTCTCACCCCCAAACCCACGCCCTCATTCCTGTCCCTGCTCCCAGAAACCATCGCTGCTGTTTTCAAGAGCGACCTCAAGATTGATTTTCCCTTTGACCTCCTGGAGACTTTCTTTTTCCTGATTTTGGGGTACGGAGGGTGCGTTCTTGGGGTGCTGTCTGTGCCCTGCCTGTGCCCTACCTGCCCTCTCCTCACAGGACCATCTGTGGGCTCGTGGCCTGTGCTTACCTCTTCTGCCAGCGCTGGCTGATGGTGGCTGTGAGGAGGAACCGGCTGACAGCCAAGCTCTTGGCCACTGAGTCCGTACTGGGCGTCCGTCCATCTGTCTGTCTGCACCCTCTGTGTCCATGCCATGCATGCCCTGCGTGTCCCTGCGTCCTTTCCCTGCAGCCCGGCTGTCTGCGTGTCCCTGTGTCCGTCCCTGTGTCCGTCCCTGGGTCCGTCCCTGTGTCCGTCCCTGGGTCCGTCCCTGGGTCCCCTCCCCGTACCCTGCCCATCCACTCTGAGTGTCCGTATGTCCTCCCCGTGCCCTCTGGCCATCCGTGCACCCGCTCCATCCACCCCACACATCCACAGTGTCCTTGTGTCCCCTCCCTGCACCCCAAGTGTCCCCATATCCCCCCCCCCCCCACACACCCTGCTCACCCCACTCCATCCACCCTGGGTGGCCACCCTGTCCCCCCCATTGACCCTGGGTACCCCAATGTCCCCCCTATGTCCCCTAACCCCACCCACCCCATTGTCCCTGTGTCCCCCTGTCCATCTGTCCGTCCGTTCCCACGTGCCCAGCACTGTGTCCCCCCTGCAGCAAACCCCTGTACACGGTGCTGGTGGTGCTGCTCCTCGCCTCCATCACCTTCCCCCCCGGGCTGGGGCAGTTCATGGCCTCCAGGGTGAGTGGGGACACGTGGGGGCTCCCTGGGGACCCCAGAACCTCCCAGCGGGGGCTCAGGGTGTCCGTTTGTCCGTCCGTGCAGCTCACCATGAAGGAACATCTCACCTCCCTGTTCGACAACCGCACGTGGGGCTCGCTGGCCCCCAACGCCTCGGCCGTGGCCAAGCCCTGGGGGCTCTGGCAGGAGTGGGCCCATCCCTCTGCCACCATCTATGGCACCTTGACCTTCTTCCTGCTCATGAAGGTAACCCTGTCCCCCCCCAGCCTCGGGGTGGGCCCCCCAAGGTGGTGGCCCCATGGGGTGACCCCCCTGTGTCTGCTGCCCCCCCACCCAGTTCTGGATGCTGACCTTGGCCACCACCCTGCCCCTGCCAGCCGGGTACTTCATGCCCATCTTCATCTACGGTGAGGAGGGGGCTGGGGGGACGTGGGGGGGACAGCCAGGGGAGGGGACATGGGGAGGGACAGCCAGGGGAGGGGTGCAGGGGGTTCCTTCAGCCCTCGGAGTGGGGGTAATCCAGGCCTGGAGGGGGGCACATCCAGCCTGGGGGTACACCCAGCTCCGGGAGGCAGGAGGGGGGTTACCTCTACCACCACCATTTCCTGGGGGGGCCCCTGGGGTCTCCCCACCTTCCCTCCTCCCCCAATTTTAGGAGCAGCCATTGGGCGTCTGATGGGGGAGGTGGTGGCCCTGCTCTTCCCACGGGGGCTCCATTCAGAGGGACCCCCACGGCCCATTATTCCTGCTGGCTACGCCCTGGCTGGTGAGTCTGGGGGCTGGGGGACACCCCCACGGGCAGGGGGACACCCACCCTGTCCCCTGACCCCCCTGTGCTCCTGCCAGGCGCGGCCGCGTTCTCGGGCTCGGTGACGCACTCGGTGTCCACGGCCCTGCTGGTGTGTGAGGCCACCGGGCACCTGGGCCACGTCCTGCCCACCGTGCTGGCCGTGATGGTGGCCAACGCCATCACCCAGAAGAACCAACCGTCCTTCTACGACGCCACCATCATCGTCAAGAAGCTGCCCTACCTGCCCCCCATCCGCAGCCGGCACATCGCGTGAGCCCCCGCCCCAAATCCCACGGCTGGCGGGCATTCCCCAGGAAACGATGGGAATTTGGGGGTTTTGTGCTCACCAGCTCCTACCAAGTGGCGGTGGAGGAGTTCATGGAGCGCCGGGTGGTGGCCCTGGCCAAGGGGGACGGCTTCCAGGAGGTGCTGGTGGCCTTGGACGCCTCTGCCGATGCAGAGTACCCTGTGGTGGAGAGCACAGGTGGGATGTGGGGTCTGGGGGGGTCACTGTCACCACTCCCTGGCCCTGTGGTGGCCCTTGTCTGTCTCCTCATGCTGTCCCCATGGTGTCCCCCCAGTGCCCACTGGATATTCCCATGCTCTGTCCATACCACGCCCACGCTGTCCCTACGGGGAGCTCCTGCAGTGTCCCCACCCCGCTCTCACGGGGTCCTGTGACACTCCCAGCCTGTCCTGTGTCCTCGAGCCCTTGGTATTGCCACGGTGCCACCTCAGTGTTCCCGTGCCATCCCCACGGTGTCCCTGCACTGCTCCAGAGCTGTCCCCATCCCCTCTGGTGTCCCCATGTTGTCCTCTCGATATTCCCACCCTGTCCCTATACTGTCCTCACACCCTCACCCTGCTGTCCCCATGGGGTGTCCCCAGCACCTCCCCCTGCTGTCCCCACACTGTCCCCTCTTTCCAGGGTCCCCCACTCTGGTGGGCACCATTAGCAGGTCCCAGCTGGTCACCTTCCTCCAGAGCCACAAGCACCCCCAGGCGCCCCAGGGGGAGAAGGTAAATGGGGTGGGGGGTACCCTAGCACACCCAAAAAGCCGCTTTTCCACCCCAAAATGAACACATCATTCCTCAAGCTGGCCGCCGTGGGGACGCTTGGGGACGACTGCGCCATTGAGCCCATCATGCTCCAGTTCTCCCCGTGGACCTCCTTGCATCAGGTTTGGGGGAGCAAAACGTGTCCTGGGAGCCCCCCAGGCCCGTGTCACACTGAGGGGACACGGCGGGGGTGGCTCTGTCCCCACGTGTCCCTGTGTCCCTTTCCCAGGCCTATCACCTCTTCCAGCTGCTGAAGCTGCAGCGAGTCTTTGTCACCCGCTCTGGGGAGCTGGTGGGGGCCGTGAGCAGGGCGGAGGTGAGAGGGAGGAGAATGGGGCTGGAAAAGGGAACTGGAAAGGGGGGAAAAGGAGAAGGGAAAACAGGGGGGGAGTCCCCCTTCCACCTCCCCTGTCCCCTTCCACCTCCCCTGTCCCCTTCCACCTCCCCTGTCCCCTTCCACCTCCCCTGTCCCCTTCCCACCTCCCCTGTCCCCTCCATTCCAGCTGCGGAGAGCGATCGAGGACCTCGCTGACCCCAAGTGATGTTTTGGGACCCCGGGGAGCCCCTCCCCAGGGGTACCCCCATGGAAACGGGGGTGTCCTGACCCCCCCAGATGGCGTGGGCTGGGGGCGCTGCTTCTGCAGCAGAGCCTGCTGTGCATTAAATGCCTGTTTGCATTAAATGCATCAACGCTTCCTCCTCCTCCTCCTCCTCCTCCAGCCCCGCCGGTTTCTGCTGGGGGGGAGTCGCCCCCATCCCAAACCCAACAACAACGCCTAAAACCGCCCAAATCACCCCAAAAGTGCCCAGGACACGCGCTGAGGTGCCCCAGTCTCTGCAACACCCCGCTCTGCCCCACTCTAAAATTACCAGCACATCATCGTCCTTATTTTAATTACTGTGATTAATGATGGGGTGGGTGTTTAGTGACCCCGGAATCCGGGGGGAGTCGGGAGGCAGAGCCCCCCCCCCCCCCCACTCCGGTGACCCCCGGACCGGGGCGCAGCGGGTTTGGGCGCTAACAAAGCCCTAATTAAGCCCGGGGGGTTAATTAGGCGCGGCAGGGCAGGTTGGGCAGGGCGTGCATGCCCGGGCCAGGCACGGGACGGGTGAAGCGGGGTCAGCGCCAGGGAGACACCCCAAAAGTGGGGCAGGAGCTGGGCTGGGCTCCGGGGAGGAGCGAGGGGAGCGGCCCCCCCCAAAACCCCGCTGTCCCGTGCCTCAGTTTCCCCGTGGGGGCGATAAGGGGGGTCAGGAGCCCCAGCCCGGGGTGTCCCCCCCCAGTCTGGACTTTGAGCCGCCACCGGGGCCGAGACCAAAAAACTCGTGACACCCACAAGCCGAAATGCCCCAAAATGGGGCGAAACCCCCCCAAAACCGCGGCTGGCGCAGCGCGGTGTCGGTGCCGCCCGTCCCTGATTATGGTTTGGGGCAGAAAAAAATGCCAAAATCCCCTTTTTCCGGAGTTTTCCTACCCCGTCATTTGCAGGCTCCGGGCAGCCGGGCTTTGGCTTCGGGGAGCGGCCGGGGATGGAAAGGACAAATTCCTGCTGGGTTTTGCTGGGGAAAGAGGCCCCGGATGGGAAACACTCCCAGAGCCCTGTGAAAACCCTGATAACCCCCTAAAAAGGTGTCAACCCCTTAAGAAAGCGTCTTTAACTTGTTTAAACCACCTTAAAAAACCCTTTTTAACCCATTTAAAGCCCTATTAAAACCACTAAACCCTCCCACTTTTAAAACTCCTTAACCCCCCTAAAAATCCCTAAATAAACCCCTTAAAAAACATCAAGCTCCCTTAAAAAATAACTTAAAACCCCTTTAAAGTCCCTAACCCCCCCTTACAAACCCTGATAACTCCTTAAAAAAAATCTTAAAATGCCTAAAGCCCCCCAAAACTTTAAACCCTCCCTTAACTCCCCCTTAATGCCCCACAAACCCTTTAAAAATCCTAAAACACCTTAAAAAACCCCTTTAAAACCCTCTTAAAAATGCCTTTTAAACCCCTAAAATCCAGGGGAAAACTCCTCTCTCTGCCCCCCAAAGTCCCTCAATCTCTGTGAACCAGTAGGAAAACACAATATTCTAGAAAACCAAAAAGCACATATATTTATTCAAAACCCCCCAAAAATCCCCATAAATCCATGAAAAAAAGGGGGGAAAAAAACCATCAAATTTTTTATTTTTTTTTTTAAATTTCCCCCTTTTTTTTCTCTCCCAAACCTGACACAACCTTTAATTCTTTGCAATAAATATACAAAAATAGAATAAATTAGGTTTAAAAAATACAAGGCAACACTGGCAGATCAGCGTTAAAAAGGGAACAAACCACCCAAAAAACCCAGTGGGAAAGGAATAAATAGGGAGGAAAAAAAGTAAAAATAAATCAGTTTTGGGACTGAGCCCTTTTTTTCTTGAAATGTGGGGGGGAAAGGAAGCAGAAAAATCCCTCCCCCAGCTCCAAATGAGCTTGAAATTCCATTTTTTTTAGAGGGGAGGGAAGTGGCAGCACCCGTTTCATCCCCAGGCGTGGGGACAGAATCGATAACAGTACAAACAAACCCTCAATAATTACAGAGACAATAAATAAACCCCTCGGGGAGGAGGGGGGGTCTTCATGTGGCATTCTGGGGGGGCTGGGGGTCAGCCCGGGGCCCCCCCGGCCGCTGCCTGCTCCTGCAGCCCCAGCAGGCTGTAGGCGATGCGCTTCTGGTGGCCCGGCAGGCGCACCCCGATCCGCTTGATGTCCCTGGGAAAACGGGAAAGAGGGAGTTGGGATCAGCGGGAACGGGGCTGGGAGGGGCTGGAGCCACTGCCCGGGTTTGGGGGGTACCAGGAGCAGCGTCCTGGGGGTGGGGAGGGATGGGAGGGTGGACACGGCTCATCCCAAGGGATGGAGGGATGGATGGATGGAGGGATGGATGGATGGATGATGGATGGATGGGTGGATGGATGATGGATGATGGATGGATGATGGATGGATGGAGGGATGGAGGGATGGAGGGATGGAGGGATGGAGGGATGGAGGGATGGAGGGATGGAGGGATGGAGGGATGGATGGACATGGCTTATCCCGAGGGATGGATGGACATGACTCATCCCAAGGGATGGACAGACTGACACAGCTCATCCCAGCCTCTCCAGCCAAGGAACATCTAATTTTATCCCGTCCCTCGGGCCCCCAAGGCCACGGAAGTGGTTTCCGTTCCCAGCACATCCCAGTCCCGCGGGAGCTGGAGGGGCCGGGCTGGGAATGTCCAGGGGACAGGGACAGGGACTCACTCGCCGGTCATCTGCAGGACCTTCTCGATGGTGCTGTAGCCCGAGGCCATGAAGGTCTCGGTGTACTGGGGCATCCGGATGGACTCCAGCCACTCCGGGACCGAGCGGAACGGGACGCCCTCGGAGCCGCTGGTGCTGGGCAGCCGGATGGACACCCTGCAGGGACGGACGGAAAAACGGTGTAAAAATAGAAACAGGCAAAAAAAAACCCAGAGAAAAGCAGAATCTGGGGAAATGATGTGGAAACAGAAGGGTGAAAAGATGATGCAGAAATCAAACTTTGCAAAAAAACGATTCGGGAACGGAGGGATGTAAAAAAATAATGTGCAAATGGAAGGTGCAAAAAATGATGGAGAAAGGTGAGGGCAGAAAAATATTGGAGAAATGAAACAATGGGAAAAATGGTGCAGGAATGGAAGGGTGGCAAATAGAGAGGCAAAAATGGAAATATGGAAAAATAACACAGGGTTAAAAAGATGTGAAAAATAATGTGAAAATGGAAGAATGGAAAAACAGTGCAGAAACGGGAAGATTCCAAAAAATGAGATGATGAAATGAAGGTGCAGCAAAATGAAACAATGCAAAAGGTGGGAATGTGAAAATGAGGAAATACCAAAAAATGATGAAGGAATGGAGATGCCAAAAGCAAGGTGAGAGTGCAGAGATGGAAAACCCAACCCAAACCAGCACCACGGGAGTGCAAAAAATGACAGAAAATGCGAAGATGGACACAAAACGATGCAAAAACCGATAGAAGACGCAAAAATGTGCAAGAATCAGAGATTCTTTGGTTGGAAGGAACCCTAAAGCCCACCCCATTCCACCCCTGGCATGGCAGGGACACCTCCCACTATCCCTGGGTGCTCCAAGCCCTGTCCAGCCTGGCCCTGGGCACTTCCAGGTGCTGCCTCAGCTGCTCTGGGCAACTTCCCCCCCTCCCTCTTCTTGCCCCCCACCCCATCCTGGTGCTCCCCACACTCACCGGGGGTCGAAATCTGCCAGTGCCTTGAGGGACTCGGGGGCCCGGATGAGTTTGTCGAGGATGCTGACGATGTCGGTGAACTTGGGGCGCCGGCTGCGCTCCTGCTGCCAGCACTGCATCATCAGCTGGTAGATGGCCGAGGGACAGTCCAGCGGCGCCGGGAGGCGGAAACCCTCATTGATGGCCTTCATCACCTGTGAGGATGAGGAGGAGGAGGATCAGGGATGGTCCCCCAGAAAAAGTGTTCATTAACAGAATCCCAGGATGGTTTGGGTTGGAAGGACCTCAAAGCTCGTCTCATTCCAGCCCCTGCCCTGGGCAGGGACACCTCCCACTGTCCCAGGTTGATCCCAGCCTTGTCCCAGCTGGGCCTGGCTGTGCACACACCTCGTGGTTGGAGAGCTCCCAGTAGGGCCGCTCGCCGTAGGACATCACCTCCCACATGACGATGCCGTAGCTCCAGACGTCGCTGGCAGAGGTGAACTTGCGGTAGGAGATGGCTTCGGGTGCTGTCCATCGGATCGGGATCTTCCCGCCCTACAGCAACACTGGGGTCAACCCTGCGCCCCCAAAAAGCCACCGTGCCTTGTTCCACCACCCCAACACCGTGATGGACAATCACCCACCGTGTTCCACCACCCCAACACCGTGATGGACAATCACCCACCGTGTTCAACCCCTCAAACACCGTGATGGACAATCACCCACTGCATTCAACCACCCCAACACCGTGATGGACAATCACCCACCGTGTTCAACCCCCACAACAGAACCAAGCACCCCCTGGCCGTGGCCATCCCCTCCCTGGCTCCCTGGCTGCAGTGACACTCACACTGGTGGTGTAGGTGGCCTCAGGGTCATCCTCCAGCACCCTTGAGAGCCCGAAATCAGACACTTTGCACACCAGGTTGCTGTTCACCAGGATGTTCCTGGCGGCCAGGTCACGATGGACGTAGTTCATGTTTGCCAAGTACTTCATGCCAGCGGCGATGCCCCTCAGCATCCCCACCAGCTGGATGACACCAAATTCACCCTCTTTTTCCTGGGAAAAGGGGAGAATCCAGCCTGGAATCCACCTGTTGTCCCACCTCCTGTGGTGGGTGTTGGAGGTTCCTTCACCCCGTGGTTGCCACCACGTGTCACCTACCCGCAGGAATTTGTCCAGCGCCCCGTTCTCCATGTACTCCGTGATGATCATGAAGGGCTTGTCTGTACAAAAAGACCCCAAAACAGGTAAAAACCCCAAAAAATATCTCTCCAAGCCCCCCAAAAAAGCCACCCCCATAAAATCTCTAAACCTTCCACAAGCCCTCCCAAAATTCTTTAACCCCCCAAATGCCCCTCAAAACCTCCCAAATAAACCTGAATTCCCTCCCCAAAAAAATCCCCGACCTCATCCCCCCAAAAAGACCCAAATCCCCCAAATTCCCCTTTGTGTCATTGCTCGAAACAGCCTGTTTTTAATTTCATGGTTTTTGAGGTGTTTTGCTGGGAAATCGGGGTGGTTTTTTGGGAGGGGACAGGACGGAGAGGCCACTCACACTTGGAGACGACGCCCTCAAGGCGGATGATGTTGGGGTGGCAGAACTGCCCCATGATAGTGGCCTCGCTCAGGAAGTCCACACGCTGCTTCTCTGTGTAGCCCACCTTCAACGTCTTGATGGCCACCAGCACCTCCTTCCTGCCGCGCTTCAGGGTGCCCTTGTACACCTCCCCAAATTCACCTGCTCCGAAAAACGTGGGGCGCCCTTAGCCCCCCTGCCCCACCCCGATTTCGGGGCGTCTCTGGGGGGACAAAGCCACCTACCGGCGCCGATGACCTTCTGGCGGGTGATGAAGGACGGGGGGATCTCGGTGGTGAACTTGAGCATGGCTTGGTTGGGGTCTTCGTAGGTGTGGGGGTCGACGTAGGTCTTGAGGGGCTTCAGCTGGTCTGGGGGTGTCGAGGAGGGGGTCACCACGCCTGTGACCCCCCGCCCATCCCCGCTGTCCCCACTGGCCCCTGCCTCACCTGACTTGGAGAAGTAGACGTCCTCGGCGGATTGGCGCGGCCGTGACCTCCTCCTCCTGTGGAAAACCAAGGTTTTGTCCCAAAAGATCGTCCCTCCCCCCATTGTCGGTGCTGGGACAGTGACGTTTTGGGGTTTTTTGGGGGGTCTGGGCGGGGTTTGTCCCCTTACCGCCGGAGGACGTAGAGGAGAGCGGCCAAGAGCAGCACAACAAAGACGATGCCGGCGACGCTGCCGGTGATGACGGCGGTGGATGCCATGGCCTCGGAATCTGCGGGGACATCCAGGTGAGTTCCCTGCAGGAGCCCCCCTGGAGCCCCCACCCCGCGCTCCCAACACCCCCCGGCCCCTCCTCACCCTCGGGCAGGGTCTCGAACTCGTGCTGGGGGCTGAAGGCCCCGTGGCCGTCGGCGGTGAGAGCCTGGACACGAACCACGTAGGCGGTGGCTGGGGACAGCTTGGGCAGCGTGACCGAGGTGCCCTCGCAGCGCAGCACCGAGTAGCTGTTCTCGTCCACCTGGGGACACGGCAGGGTGACACCGGCGTGACACACAGGGAGGGGTGGCAAGGGTGGGGCAAAGAGGGAGGTGATGTGGGGGAGGTGACATGGATGGGGCAGGGATGGAGGTGACATGGATAGAGGGATGAACATGGGAGGGACACGGACGGAGGTGACGTGGATGGAGGGGTGACACGGATGGGGAGGTGACACAAATGGGACACGGATGGAGGTGACACGGATGGAGGGGGGGGTTTGGGGGTGTCAGCCTGGGTCACCTTCTTGCTGTAGGTGACCTCGTACTTCCAGACCCGGCTCTGCTGCCGCAGTGGCACCGTCCAGGACAGGACCAGGCTGGTGGCTGTCCGTCCATCCAGGCTCACTGATGTCACCCGGGGGGGCTCTGCCGTGGGGACACGCAGGGACGTGACTGAGGTGTCCCCAGAGGGTCACCGACACCAAGGAGGTGTCCCCATGGGAGATGGGAAAATCACAGAGGTGTTCCCATGGGGGACAGGGACACCGCAGACGTGTCCCCAGCACGGAGGGAAGGTGTCAGAGCTGCAGGTGTCCCCTCACCTGTCTGGTTGACGCTGATGGTGGCACTGGCCACGCTGCGCTGGTGGCTGTAGGGGGACACCCCGTTCCGGGCCTCCACGGTGAAGGTGTAGTTGACGTGCGGCTCCAGGTCGGTGACGGTGACCTCCGTCCCCGCGAGCCCCCGGGGGGGCTGTGAGAAGCGGAGCCCCCCGTCGCAGGACCGGCACTCGCCGCTCTCAGGCCAGCACTGCTCGCAGCTGATGCTGTAGGTGACGTCCTCGCGGCCGCCGGGGTCAGCGGGGGGGGCCCAGCGCAGCTGCACCGCAGCCCCCAGCCCCAGCGCTGTGACAGCCTGGGGGGGCGAGGGGGGACCTGCGGGGGACACAGGGCGGGGTCAGGGCGGTGCCTGTCACCTCAGCGAGTCCCCCCCATCCACAGGTGACTTACGGGTGCAGGGATGCTCTGCAGGGTCCTCGGGGGCCCGGAAAAATCCGTCCTCACACGGGCAGGCGGCGGCGGCGGCCGGGGCGGGCAGGGTGTGGGGGGGACAGGGCTGGCAGCCCCCCGAGGACACCGCGGCCTTGAAGGTGCCGGGGGGACACGCTGGAGGGGACACGCAAAGTGGCACCGGTGAGATCCCAAATCCGCTGGACCGGCGCCTGGCAGGCGGGAGGGGGAGGACCCCCCAAGCACCCGGAGAGGTGGAATTCCCAAATGGGGAATTTTAGGGTATTTAATCTTATTTATTATATTCTGCTTTATTTGGATTCCCCTGGCCCACCCTTCACCTGTCTGAGCTCTCCCACCCTCACTGAATGTGACTCCCACTGGTGAGGTGGAAAGATGAGGCTCCAGGACTGGGAATTTTGGAGCCAAAACCTCATTTCTCCAACTCCAAACGGGGGAATTTTTAGGGCATTTCACCTCATTTTTGCAGTCACTGCCTCGCCCTTCTCCAGCTGAGCCCTTCCACACTCACTGCACTCAAGGCTGAGGATCCAGCATTGGGAATAACAGGGCCAAACCCCCCCTCCTCTTCCCTCCCACTCCACCCCGGGCACACCCCAGGATGGCCCATCCTCGGACACCCCTTGCTGCCTCAGTTTACCCCGCTCCACACCTTGGCAGGCGTCTCCCAGGCTCTGGAAGCCGGCGCGGCACAGGCACTCCCCGATGGGCACGAGCCACTCGCCGTCGGCGTTGCAGTGCAGGGCCGGCGCCTGCTCGGCCACCGCCTCGGCCACGCACGAGCCCCGCACCTCGGCCAGGGTCTGCGAGTCGGCGCCGGCCACGGTCTCGGGGAACCGCGCCATGCCCCGCACCACGGCCGGACACCGCTTGTAGTAGACGCGCACGGAGAGCAGCGCCACGCAGGCGCCCAGGTCCTGGAAGGCCAGGTAGAAACCTTTCCTGCGGAGCGGCCCCACCGAGCGCACCTCCACGTTGAGCTTCACGTTGCGGGCGGCGAAATCCTCCTGGACGGTGATCTCGTCCGGGGCGATGGTGTCGATCTTCCTGAACTGCCGCTTCTGGAAGTTGGTGCCGTAATCCACGTCCGACTCGGCGTAGTAGAGGTTGAAGGTCTCCTTGCAGGAGCCGCCGCCGGCCGTGGGGAAGCTGTTGCAGTCGCGCACGGTGAACTGCAGCTCGATGAAGATGCGCTGGGCCACGCCGCGGTAGATCCAGTTGGTGCGGAGCCAGTTCTCCTGCTCGCCCTCCAGGACGTTGCACACGGAGTACATGTAGATCAGGGAGTCGTTGAGGACGTTCTGCAGCTGGTCCCACTGTCCCCGGAGACAGAAACGCGGCTATGGGGGGGGAAACTGAGGCACGGCCCCCTGTCCCCATCCCCACGGAGGTCCCCAACCCCATGGATGTCCCCACATCCATCCCCATGGGTGTTCTGGTCCCACGGAGGGCCCCATCCCAACCCCAGTGGAGGTCTCCAGCCCCACGGGTGTCGCTGTCCCCATGCCCATGGAGGTCCTCACGCCTGGGGCAGGTTCCTGTGGAGGTTCCTCCCTACGGATGCTCCTGTCCCCATTCCCACGGGTGCCCCCAGGCCCGTCCCCATGGATGTCTCTATTCCCATGGATATCCTCATCCCCACTCCTGTCAAGGTCCCCAGAGATGTCCCCATCCCCACTGAGCTCCTCCGTGGCTGTCCCCGTTCCCCATCCCGCTGCTGGACCTGTGGGTGCTCACCCCTTTTCCGTAGGGCTGGGTCAGCCAGCCCAGCTCCCCGTGGGCCTTGGCAAAGTCCAGCAGCACCACTGCAGGAGAGGAGAGAGGACAGGGATGTCAGGAGATGCCACCAGCACCCGTGGACACCCCCAGGACCTGCAGGTGCCACCAACACACCCCTTTGGCCCTTGGATGTCCATCCCCCAGGACCCACGGACAGCCCCATGGAAGTCCCCAGGATGTGCAAACACTCCTGGGACCCACAGATGTCCCTGGGACCCACAGATGTCCCTGGGACCCACGGATGCCAGGAGGTTCCACGGATGCTCTGAAGACCCCTGGATACCCCCACGGATCCTCCTGATTCCCACAGACACCCCCAGGGCCCGCAGGCAGTCCCGGGCCCCAGCCGGGTCCCCTGACCCCCGGATCCCCCCAGGTCCCGCTGGCAGAAGCCCCCGGGGCCGCCCCCCGAGGCGGGGGAGCCGCAGGGCCCGGCGGTTCCTGCCCTGGCACGCCGAGGGCGGTGGCCGGATCCAGCGCCGGGAGAGGAAGAGGAGGAAGAGGAGCCCGGGGAGGGAGCGGGGCCCCCCCGGTGAATCACCCCCCAGGAATGTGCCCGGACGCCCGGGTTCAGCGAGGTGGGTCCGGCGGGAGGGGGGCGATTTCGGGGCGGAGGGACCCCCCCAGCTCCCCCGGCCGAGCTCGCGGCACCTCCGAGCCGGGGGGGGACCCCAAACCTGCCCGGGGGGAGCCGGGTGGCTGCAGCGTCCCCCCCGCGCCGTGCCCGGGGTCAGGAAGGATGCCGGGGCGGATATCCCGGTTTTCCTGAGGCTGGAAATCCCCCCCGGCAGCCTCCGGAGAGCGGAAAGCGGCGGGAGCCGGGGCCGCAGCGGGCGGGGGTTCCCTGCGGCTGCCCCCGGGGGTGGCTCCGGGGACAATCCCGGGGCTGGAGCTCCCGGGACAGCGCCGGGGCCGCAGCACCGTCCCGGGAGCCACCTGCACCCACCATCATCATCCTCAAATTCCCCGTCGCCTTCGTCACCCGGCCACGGCCGCCACCACCTCCAGTGCCACCGTCAATGTGGCCACCAAGCCCCAGCGCCACCCCCGCGCTCCGGAGCCGCGTCCCGCTGCCATTCCCGGCTGTACCCGTGCCCTGTCCCCTGTCCCCTGCCCCAACCCCGATCCGTGTCCCGAGCCGAGCCCCATCCCATTCCCAAAGTGAACCCCAATCCCCTCCTCTCCCATTCCCAAAGTGAACCCCAATCCCATTCCCAAAGTGAACCCCAATCCCATTCCCAAAGTGAACCCCAATCCCATCCCCTCCCATTCCCAAAGTGAACCCCAATCCCATCCCCTCCCATTCCCAAAGTGAACCCCAATCCCATCCCCTCCCATTCCCGAAGTGAACCCCAATCCCCTCCGCTCCCATTCCCCTCCCCATCCCAATCCCACCTCAGCCTCCATGAAATCCCAAAATGAATCCCATCTCCATCCTCACCCCAGCCTCGTTCCCTCTCCAGTTTCAGTCTGAACCCCAATAACAATCCCCAAATGGATCCCATCCCATCCCAATCCCGCTCCATTCCCTCTCTCACCGCCTCCTCACCTCAGCTCACCCCAAATCCCACAGGATCTCACCGCAGGGAACCAATCCCCCCTAAATCCCCAAATCCCACCACTCTCCCTTCCCTGCACCACTTTTAAAACCCCAAATCCCAATATTCCCTTCCTGGGAAGCAGCACTTTGGGAACACACCCCAAATCCCACAGTGACCCCCTCTGCTGTCCCCCCGGCACTTCCAAAAATCCTCACTTTGGGATTTTTTACCCCATTTTTAGCTTTTAGGGAGTATTTTCCATTCCAGCCTCTGATTTTATTTGCATTTGGGGCTGGATTCTTCCACTTTACCCTCGAAACTGATGGATTAAAAAACCCATCAGAGTTTTCAGAAACTTAATCTTAAAAAAAATTGAATATATACACAAAAAAGTGAATTTCCCCTTTTTCTTTCGCCCAGCCCTCCCAAACTAAACCCCAAAATCAGCGGGGGAAGGGTTGGGAGGTGGAGGCCGAGACGCTGCTTGTTTTTTTCCCAGTAAATTTTTGGGATTTTCCTGACATTGTTTTCCAGCTCTCGGGCCGGATCCTACCCGGCCCTGCACCACCCATGGGAAACGCTCCAGTTTAAGGTGATTTTCCCCTTTTTGGGGGGTTCATTTTTTAATCCCCCCCACCCTCAAGCCTCTGCCAGCCTCCTCGGGGGCTTCCGGCAGGATCAGGCCCCGGCGCGTCAGCCGGACGCTCGGCATGGGAAAAGTTGCCCCAAACTTTCAGTTTTCCTCTTATTTTATCTTTTTTCCCTCTCCCCATTTATTTTTTTTTCTCTATTTCAGTTCTCCCCGTATTTTAGCCCCTGTCCCCTTATATTTTTACCCACCCCCACCTTTTTAACTCACTCCCCTTAAACTTTCATCCCTTAATTTAACTTTTCCCCTTTTAATTTCAACTTCTCCACACTCATTTCAACTTCTCCTCAAATTTTAACCCTTTCCCCCCCAAAACCCGCGCTCCAGCACTTGCGAATTCCCCACCGCACCCCAAACCGTGGGAGGGGGGGAAGGTGGAACCCCCATCACCCTTTACCCCCAGAGCGCTCCCCAAGCCCTCAGCTGCCCCCAAATCCCCCCAATTCACCCCAAAACCAGCCCAGCCTTGGGGGTACCCCCAATAAAGGAGTTTTGGGGTGCTCCTTCCCAACCCCCCCCAATAAAAGCGGAGTGTGGGGCTCACCTTCCTCGGCGGCCAGGGGGCTGAGGGCGGTGAGGAGGAGGAGGGTGAGGCTCGGGGGGCTGCCCGCCATGGCGGGGCGGTTTTTGGGGGGTCCCCACGAGCGGCGGCCCCGCGGGGAGTGCGGGGGGTGCGGGGCGCGCGCCCGCTCCTGTTCATTCATGCCCCGCTGACGTCACCGGCCACGCCCGCTCTTAAAGGCGCAGCAGCCGCTCCCAGTACGCACCAGTACGGAACTGGGAGGGCGCGCGCCTCGGGGTGGGGTGGAGGGGAGGGGGTGTGGGAGCTTCCCACAAGGTGGGGCACGGCCCTGGAGGGGGCTCGGGGGTTCCGCAGCACCGCGGGGACCCCCCCGGGCCCGGGCACGAAGGGGTGAACGCGCCCCCCTTCCCGCCCCCTCCCCTTTCATTCATGAATCGGCGTGGGAAGGGCGGGGGGGCGGCAGCCAATGGCTGCAGGGGGCGGGACCGCGCGGTTACTACTGGCCACGCCCCCGCCCACCAGTTCCATACTGGGGGGTTTGGGGGGAACTGGTTTGGGGGGGCCTGCCGGAACCCCAGAGGCCCAAATCCTGAGCACCACCGTCCTCGTGATCCCGCAGCACCCCAAATCCCATCACCCACAGCACCGCAAACCCTGCAGCACCCCAAACCCCACAGCACCCCAAACCCCACAGCACCTACAGCACCCCAAATCCCACAGCACCCCAAATCCCATCACCCACAGCACCGCAAACCCTGCAGCACCCCAAACCCCACAGCACCCCAAATCCCATCACCCACAGCACCCCAAACCCTGCAGCACCCCAAACCCCATCACCCACAGCACCGCAAACCCTGCAGCACCCCAAACCCCACAGCACCCCAAACCCCACAGCACCCCAAATCCCATCACCCACAGCACCGCAAACCCTGCAGCACCCCAAACCCCACAGCACCCCAAACCCCACAGCACCCCAAACCCCATCACCTCTAGCACCACAAATCCCCCGGTACCCCAAAGAAACTCAAACCCCACAGCACTCTAAACCCTGCACCCCCTGTTCCCATAACCCCTCTGCAGCCAAGTCCCCCAACACCCCACAGCACCCAAATCCCCCAAGAGACTCAGCACCCCCATTCCACGATCCCACTGAACCCCAAATCCCCCAGGATCTGTGGCACCCCAAATCCTGATGATCCCACTGCACCCCACACCCCGCAGCACTCCCAAACCTTCATTACCCCAGCACCTCATTCACCCCAAATCCCAATCCCGAATCGAGTCAAAAGGCCACCCAGCATCTTTTTTTTTTTTTAATGGAAATCACCGGTTTTATCAAAAGAACACCTTTATCCCTCCCACTCCCCAATCCCACCCCAAGAGGGGGTTCAGCTGGGAGTGTCCCCCGTGCTGGCGGGGGTGACACCGGCGGTCACTTGGTCGCGCCGCCAGAGCCCCTCGACCAGGGCGTCCAGCACGGGGGCGACCCGGGCCAGCCCCGCCCGAGCCCCGCCGGCCCCCGGGGACCCCCGGGCCCGCAGCACCCGCAGCCCCCACCTCGCCTCGAAGGCCCGCACGTCCCCCTCCGTCACGGCCGCGTGTGGGGCCAGGTCGAATCTGGGGTGGGGAGGGGACACAGGGTCAAGGGAAACAGCAACACCCCGGAAAATCCCCCCAAAACCACCCGAGATCCGTCGGGAGCTGTGAAGGTGTGGGTGTAATGAGGTGGGAGCGTTCTCTGGCTGCCCAGGCACTGAGTGGTTTGAAATCTGAGGGTGCAAACCTGATTGTGGGGTCAAGGGAGACACCAACACCCCAAAAAATCTCCTTGAGGGCGGCAAAATCCTCTAAAAATAAGTAGGAGCTGTGAACCCACTGGTGTAAGGATTTGTGCACGTTCTCAGCCTGCTGAGATACCAAACGCTGAGAAATCTGGGGGTGCAAACCCGTTTTGGGGCGCAGGGAGGAACACAAGGTCTAGGAACAGCTTATAAAAAAACCCCAAAAGCCCGTGAAGGTCAGCGGGAGTCGGGAATGTGCTGGTGTGATGAGGTGTGCCTGTTCTCTGAGAGCCCTGGGGGTGCAAGGGGACCCCCCGAAAGGATACTTGGTGCCCACCACCATCCTGATGATGTCGCGGTCCCCGGGGCCCAGCACGCGGTCCATGAGCGCCGGCAGCTCCTCGAAGGACGCGCGGTCCGTGAAGGAGAACAGGAACAGGGCAGCGTCCGCCTCCTCCTTACAGGCCTGGGGACAGGGACACCCCCTCACCGCGGGGTCCCGGGGGTGCCCCCCACCCCAAAACGCCTCCCCAGCTCACGGGCAGCAGGTGCTCGAATTTCCTGAGCGCTCCATCACCGCAGTCCCAGAGGTGCAGCTGGAACAGGACGGGGCGGCTGCTGCCGCGGGGCTTGGCCGGCCAGAACAGCGTGGTGGCCTCGATGCCTGCGGGGACATCGGGGACCGTCACCCCAGGGACCCCCGGGACCCTGCGGGGACCGTCACCCCCGGGAGCCGGTGTCCCCCCGGGCCGTACCCAGGGTCTCGTGGTGGCCGAGCAGCCCGGGGGTCCCCCCCAGCCAGGCCACCAGCGCTGTTTTGCCGACGCCGCTTCTCCCGGCCAGGAAGAGTTTGTAGGTGACAGTGGGGACAGCCAGGGCGGGCGGCAGCGCAGGGCGCTCCAGCAGACCTGGGGAGGGGGCTCAGGGTGACTCTGGGGGGCTGAGACCCCGGTTTGGGGGGCGCAGGGGGGGCACTCACCGAACACTCTCCGCTGGTTCTTGTGCAGGATGGAGTCCAGGTAGGGGCGGCCGGCGGGGGAGAGAAGCCAGCCCGGCTCCAGCGCCCAGTCCTGCTCTGCCATGGGCCCCAAACCTGGAGCCCCCTTCCCTCATGGGGTCACTGCATCCCGCAGCTTTGGGGACCCCTTCTGGCCTCACCCCAGGGTCCCTAAGTCCTCCATCGGTTCACTAAAACACCCCCCCACGTCCCGGCATCCTCCCGTGGGGTCCCCCAAACCACCCATGGGGTCCCTGACCACCCCTCTGGGGGATGCCTGACCCCCTTCCATGGGGTGTGTGTCCCCCCTGTGGAGTTCCTACATCCTCCCATGGTGTCCCGGACCCCTCATGGTGTCCCTGACCCCTCTCTGGGGTCTCTGTGTCCCTCTCTGGGCTCTCTGTGCCCCTCTCTGGGGTTCCACCACCCTGCCATGTGTTCCCTGACCCCACCATGGGGGTGTCTGTGTCCCCCTGCCACCCCTGTACCCCACCACAGGCTCCTTCCCGTGCACCCCCACAGGGCCCCTGCGGGTTCCCTGGCCCAGTCGGGGGTCCCTGACGCCCCTGAGTGTCCCCATGTCCCTCACGGCCCCTCACGGCCCCTCACGGCCCCTCACGGCCCCTCACGGCCCCTCACGGCCCCTCACGGCCCCTCACGCCATCCCCACTCCCTCAGGAATTGTTCCCGCCCCGGCTCTTTAAAAACGCGGCCCCGCCGCTCACCTGAGGCCGCTTCCGCCTCGCCGTGACGTCACGGTGTGGGCGGGGCGCTGTGGGACCGCGCCCAGCCGCAGCTGCGCATGCGCGGGAGGGTTGGGGGCGCCTGGGGTGACCCCGGTCATGCGGATTTTGGGGGGTCCCCATCCCGAATTAATGACACCGGGACGATTTGGGGTCCCAAACTGCCGGTTTTCCCAGGCCTTGGAGCCCTCATCCCTAATTGCTGACACTGGAATGCTTTGGGGTCCAGCAGCTCCCACACTGGTGGGACTGGAGGTCCCAATTTCCAGCCCCAGCAGGCTCTAGGACCCCCAGCCCCAATTCCCATCTCCAACGGGCTGTGGGACCCCCAGTTCCCAGCACTGGCAGGGTTTGGGGTCTGCATCCCAAGCAGGGTTTGGGATTCCTGAATTCCCAGCTCCAATAGGCTTTGGGGTCCCTGGGATCCCTGAATTCCCAGCTCCAATAGGCTTTGAGGTCCCTGGGATTCCTGAATTCTCAGCTCCAATAGGCTTTGGGGTCCCTGGGATTCCTGGATTCCTGAATTCCCAGCTCCAATAGGCTTTGGGGTCCCTGGTTTCCAACCCCAACAGGCTTTGGGGTCCCCATCCCCAATTTCTGACTCCAGGAGGCTTCAGTGTCCCAAATTCCCTGTGTCCCCCCTTTGTCCCCCTCCACTGCTGCAACATCCCCAGGTGCAGAATTTCCCTTTCTTACCCAAAAAAGACTCAATATCCTCCCCTTTCACTCCTAAAATTCTGAGGGGCGCAGCAGAAACTTCCCCTCCACATCATCCCCAACCCACCCATCCCCAACAGCACCGACCATCCATTTATTTTCCTTTTTATTTGTTAAACCACTAAAAATTCGTGGGGAAGGCGGGGGAGGGACCCCCACGAATCCCCCCAAAACGTACACAAGATTTTAAATATCACCGGAATCGCTTCCCATTGCTGCGCCGGGGGTGGTGGCGGCGTTGGGGACACCTGAGTGGCGCTGGGGGGGACACACCTCGCTCACAGCACCGGATCCCAATCGGGGCCGAATCTCCGCACAACGGCACAGAACCGGGGGGATCCCGGGATGGGAACCCTCCAGGGATGCTCGGCAGGGACAAGGACACCAAGTCCATCCCGGGGTTTGACTCTTTTTTCGTGGTTTTTTTTTTTGGGGGGGGGGTGGGGAGGGATGGATGACAAAAAACATGCAAAGGGCACGCGCCAATCGATGCCGAAGCCTCGAGCGCCTTTCCCACGGCCACGCTCGGAGAGGGAAAAATCCCACAGCTCACCCAAGGTGCTCCTGAGGTCTGGGGGAGGGGAAAAAAAAATGGCATTTTGCTTTTCCTTAGGAGAAACGGGATCGTCGTGGGACCAACGGCTGAGGTGGGATTCGGTGAGGGATTTATTTACAGAGTGGGGAACGCCGCGGGTGAATCCCTCCCCGTCCCCAACGCGGCTGGGATGGGATTTAAGGCTCCGACCGGCAAAAAGCTCAGTGGGAATGGAGAAGAAAAATTTCGGGAAGAAGGGACCACGTCATGGCGCTGCCGGCTTGGGGAGGGCTCCGCTTGTAGGGTGCTGGAGGTTGTTGACCAAAACCTGGCAGAATCCACCCCGTTTTCACCCCCTTGGAGGGGACAGGGGAGGATGGGGGCTGTCCCAGAAGGACGCACAGGTTCAATCCCTTCGGATTTGGATTTAATCTTTGCGAAAGGAGGCACGTGCAAAGATGAGGTGAAGTTACTGCATCGAGGCTGCCCTCGGATTTACCAGAATCTGTCCTTTTTCCCTGGAAAACCCACCCTGTTCCCAGGCTCCAAGGGGCTGCTCCGGCCTTGGATGGCTTCGGGCTGCTGGATTAAACGAAGCCTTGAAGTCTAGAAGGGAATTGGGCAGCCCAATATCTCAGTTTTGAGGGAATAATGGGAATTTCAGAGTATTTTTGCTGGGCAGAGGGGATCAGGGCTGATCCCGAAGCCTGATCCAGCGGGGCAGGGAGAGGAGGGATGCTAACAATCAAGATTTTTGGCATTTTGACACAACAACAACAAAAAAAAATGTCCTTTCCTCCTTCTTTTGGTCCTGCCTGGAGGACAGGGATGAGCGGCAGGTGAGAGGCAAAATAAAAAGGCATCGTGTTTGTGTCGAGCAAAGGTTGGCAGCGCTGGGAGGTTCCCAGTGGGATATTGCTGTTGTTTTCCTGACGAAGTTGAGCACGGAATTAATCAAGCTAACAGCCTCCTGCCTGCTGGAATTTGGGTTATTCCTATAAAACCACTTCTGCTCACAACCCCACGAGGAGCTCAGGAGAGACCGAGGCTCGCCAGCGCTCGGAAAGCAAAGCCAGGAGGATCCCGGCTGCAGGAATTCCCTGGCCGCTCACCCCAAATCCTCGGATCCTTCCCCACCTGTAAACACAACTCGCTCGACTGGGGCTGTACTGGGAACTGCCAGGGCAGTGCTGGAGGGTTCGCTTGGACTTTTATTGGTTTCCTGCTCCCCTAATTCACAGTTTGAACGCCTGTGTGCTGGGAAGGGGCTCGGGAAGGAGGAGGAGCTGCGGGGACGGAGGGGACAGGCGGCGGCGGCGGCCGGGGGCCGCATTATCTCTTTGCTCGCACAAAGTACAAGGCATTTGTTTTGGGGTAATATTTGACGTTTTGTTTCTTGTCCATGAGGCCACCGAATATGATCAGCTCCCCTCGGCCTTGCACCACCGTGTGTAAACTGGTCTCGGGCGGCCCCACCACGGAGCTGCTGTTGAACACTTTCCACTTGACTCGTCCCCGCTCCTTGGTGTCCTTAATGTCCAGCACGTACATCTGCATGGGTTTGCAGTTCATGCTCTGGTACAGCGGCTTGCCCACGTTCAGCGACTGCGGCGGGTGGTGCCCGAGGCGCCGGGCGATGGGGGGCAGCGAGTGCCCCTCGCCCTGGGCGGCGCCCGGCCGCGCCAAGCCCGGCTCGGAGCCCGGGGACCCCGGGGACAGCGCCAGGGGAGGGCTCAGCGCGGCCGAGGGGGCTTTGGAGGACAGAGCTTTGACGGCCTCCAGGCTGCGGCGGAGCGCGCCGGGGGACACGGCGCCGGGCAGGGCGGCGTGGGGCGGGGTGTGGACGCCGTTGGTGTGCTCCGGAGGGTTCCGCGTGCCCGCTGTCCTGCCCTCCGCGCCATCCAGCTGGCACAGGAGGGACGTGGGCTTCTGCTCCCAGCCCAGCTCCGCGGCGGCCAGCCGCAGATCCGTCTGCTCCGGCAGCGAGCCCCGGCGTTTGAGGTCGAAGCCCTCGGCGGCCGAGGGGGTGCCGGGGGACAGGGCCTGCACGGGGCTGTCCAGCGAGGCCCCGCCGGCCGGCGCCGCTCCGGGTGACACGGTGCCGCCGTTGAGCACCGGGGAACTGTCCCCTCTGGCTGGGGACAGGCTGCCCTCCCGCGAGCCCGACGGCGTCTGCCTGCGGGGCCGCAGGGTGCCCCAGCGGCCGTTGACGCAGGGAGCCTCGTCCGTGCTCCTGACCGGAGACTGGGAGCGGAATTCCCGCATCTCGGGCACCAGGGCGGGCGGCGTGGCGCTGATGGGAGACGGGCGGGAGTTGAGGCTGGGGCTCAGCGGGGCTCTGCCGCTGGGGGCTTGGCTGAAGACCACAACACACTGCCCCACCTGCAGGGAAAGCAGGGAGCAGAGGTCAGAAGGAGCCTTTGTGCTGGGGAGAAGCGGTTCCGGAGCGTTCCGGGGAGGGAGTAAAGAGGGAGGGAGCAGGGACCCCGCCGTGCCCGTACCCTGCACGCGGGATGGCACCACAGCTCCGGGGCTCCGTGGTCCTCGTTCTCCACCTTGAGCGGCTGCCACGTCCAGGGGTTGGCCTGCATGTGCAGCAGCCAGGCGTCTTTGAACAGCTGGGGAGGGAAGGGTGACAGATTCAGGAGCCTGGGCTGAGGTTCAGGAGCCCGGGCTGCTGACGGGCTCAGCCCATCAGGGCCATGCTGGGAGCAGTGCTGTGCTGCTGCACACAGAGGATGCTGACCCAGAGCAGGAGCTGATCACACCTCACTATGGACATGGATAAATCCCTTCATCCCCATCTACTACCTCAGTACAAAGGGCTCATCTTGACGAACCTCAGCGAACCCAGGGAGCTGCTCAGAGAGCTCCTGGGGTGAGTTTTATTAATTAAAGCAGCTCCAGCAACAGCTAAACAGCTTCTCTGGAAAATCTACTGGGTGAATTCCCAGATTTGAGGAACAAAATGCCCCCAACGTGCAGAGTGTCCCCAAATCCAGTCCCCAGGTGCCAAGGGGGTGTCCCTGCTCCCCCAGGTACTCACTGCATTGGGACCCCCGCAGCCGCCGAGGATTAGAATGGTCTCGTTGTCTATCACAATCTGGAGGGGACAAAGCAGAGTTTCAGCCTGGGAAGGATTTCTGGCCAGGCCTCCCGGGGCAGACAGAGGCAGGTTCTCAGCTGCACAGGCGCTGCCGGGTTCTGTGTGCCCCAGGATGAGGAGTGGAGCAGGCCTGGGACCGAGCGGGATGCAGGGCTCATCCCACTCCTTGTCCCACAGCAGTTCCTCTCAGAGAGGAGAGCAATCCCTTCCCAGAGCACCAGGGACCCCTCTGCAAAGGGAAGGTGGAAGGATTGTTTGGGAGAGCAGCTGCTGGCAGCACTGAGCTCCCCACGGGCTCCTTTCCACGTTCCAGCAGGAGCCACCCCAGCCCTGCTGGGAGCCCTGCTGGCACCAGCCACACTCCAGCAGTCACTGCCCACCCCAGATGGGGACAGCTGCCTCAGGCCAGGTGACAATCCCGGGATGGGAAGAGGGGAGCAGCCACAAGGGCCCGGAGCCACAGCAGGCTGTGCTGCCCCTGCACTGAGCCGAGGGGACGGGGTGGGGACGGGGCAGGGGTTTGTTCCTCACGGCTCTGAGGCTCTGGGGGAGACAGGGACCGTGCCCACACGGACAGGGCTGCACAGGGAACTGGGAAGGAGCCTGTGGAGAGCTGTCTGGAGCTGGGAGCGAGGCTGGGCCTCGGCTGAGCTCACCTGGGACTGGCCCCCGCGCGGGTGAGGGCTGGGCCCAGAGATGCTGGGCTTGGACCAAGCCCACTGCTCCAGATCCAGCACCCAGACGTCGTTGCTCCTGCAGGGACGAGACAACACGGGCTGAGGATACAACCGGGGATGTGGAACTCGCCTCAGGGCTGGGTTTTATGGCACAATTAGGACTTTTGCAGGCTGGAGCCTTGGGATTTGCTGCAAGAGGCGAAGGGCGTGATAAGGCAGCAGGCAGACCCCAAAATCCTGCAAAAAATTCCTCGTGGGCGACCCCAAGACCATCCCATCCCTGTCCTGGCTCACAGGGGCGCCTGTGTGACCCCCTCACCCCAAACTTACATCTGTCGGGATCCAAGGGAGCCCCCAAAAACGATCATTTTGTCCTCGATGACACAGGAGGAGTGCCCTGCCATGGGAGGGGGGCCGTGGGTGGTCATGATGCAGTTCCACCTGGGAAGAGAGGCAGGAACACGTTCCCCAACGAAGGAAAATGCTGGATCAAAGATCCTCCAGAAGATGTCACGGGGGGAAAACCACAGGGAAAACCTCCAGATATCCAAATAGCAACAAAACTAATTAGAAATCCCAATGTGCTAAACATTTTTAAGGCATGAGCGAGACCCGTGGCCGAGTTGGGAACATCTCCCCTTTCAATTAAGTTTGCCTCAAATTCCTTCCAAGAGCTTTAATTACAGAGTTGTAACGACACAGCCCAAAGTGCGCTGGATAATTGATACTTTTGAGGATGAAAAGTTCTCAGTGCAAGAGGAGCAGGAACCTTCTCCTCATTCCAGCATTTTTCCTTCTCACACACGGGATGGGTGAGAAAGCTGGGTCTAAAATCAGCCAAATGCTGTTGAAAGGGAAAAGGAAAAATTCCTGCCAGCTCCATGGACATTGCTGGATGCTGCAGTCCCGGAGCTGGGAAGGCAGAGGTTGAAGTGATGGAGAAATGTGATTTATCACATCTCCCCGAGGGAGCTGAGTTTTGGATCACCGCTGAAAACAAGACCTCCAGCACTTCACGCTTATCTCAGCAACACCTCAGTGCTCCCAGCCAAAGTGATTAGGCTTTTCAAACACCCAGGTTTCCCACCTGGATGGGGGTGCCAAGGCAGCCTGGAATATTTAGCTACAACTCCAGAAGCATCTGGAAGCAGCAGCACCCACGAGGCGCTTGGCAGCACCCCATCCTCAGCTCTGCTGTGCTTGTGTGGCTTTTTTTTGTTTCAAGAGACACACCTGGGAAAGCAGGACCACGCACAGCTTCCCAGGCATTCCTCCAGCTGCATTCCAGAGCCATTTCTCCAGGATCAAAGCCTGCTCTTACCAGTTTTTGGAGGGGGAGTAGGTGTGGATCTCATCGAAGAACCTCTCGGGCTGGTGCAGGGGGTAAGGGCTGGGCCGGGTCCAGCCCCCAAAAAGCACCAGCAGGTCCTTGTAGACCACCAGCGTGGCCCCAGCCTTGGGAGAGGGGTAGGAACCTGGCAGGGAGGGAGGAAAAGTTAGGAAAATCGTGTTTGAACACAAGCCCCCAACTCTGCATCGTTTCCTCCTGAAGTGTCACAATGGGGAGACTCCACCTTTACAAAAAAAAAAACCTGAAAAAAAAGGAAAAAAAAAGAAAAAAAATGGGCAAAATTAGAGCTGGGAGCTTGGGAAGAAAACTCCTGCCAATTTGTGTCATGGTAATTAGTAGGAGCCTGAAAGCACATCTCAAACACAGCAAAACATCTGTCACTCACTCGCAGGAAATTGCCGGTTTTCCAGCAGATCCCTCCAAATTATTGCTTTAGCGCCAAATAAAAGCAATAATTACCTCCAAATACCTCTAACAGCTCTCCCCCAGGAGGGAGGGAGGGAGGACACAATCCCAAGGCAGCCAGTGTGGCTTGTGCAGATGTGTGGGGTGCTCACATTCGCTGAACCCCGCGTTTGAGGAGCTCTGGCTGTCAATGAAGCCACCCCTCGAGGCTGCAGGATGCAGTGCTGCTTAAAAAATCATGGAAAACCTTTCTGTGTGGCCTGTCTGAGGTTCAAAGGGCTCTGCAGGGAGCGGGGGACTCCTGAGCAGGACCTGCATGAGGACAGTGTGACCTCCCGGGCTCGGTGCCGTTGGGATTTGCCGGGCTCACATCATTCCGTGTGTCCTGAGGCTTTTCCTGAGCTCACCTCTCAGCCCACTGCTGCTTCTGCTGGCCCTGCAGCCCTGGAAGTGCCCAAGGCCAGGCTGGAATGGGATGAGCTCTGAGGTCCTCCCAACCCAAACTGTTCTGGGATTTTATGGTTCCGAACCCGCTTGGAGCAGGAGCAGCCTCAGTGCAGGAAATCTGCTGGAAAGAGCAAGTGCCAAAGGATTCGATCCCTTTGAATTTATGTTGGGAAACTGGAAACATCCACTGCAAAATCCCAATCCCTGCCTGCCCCTGGAGCCAGGGGTGCTGCTGTGTGAGGTGTGGAGCAGCTGAAGCCTCTCCAGCCCAGCTGGCTCTGAGCATCCCGGCTCCCACAGCACCCAGCAGCGCCCAGCAGTGCCCAGCAGTGCCCAGCAGTGCCCAGCAGTGCCCAGCAGCGCCCAGCAGTGCCCAGCAGTGCCCAGCAGTGCCCAGCAGCACCCAGCAGTGCCCAGCACACTCCCCCAGCGCTGCAGCCGCTCTTCCCAGCCCATCCAGGAATCCTGGAATCCTCATCCCAGCCCCACGGCTCCCTGCCCGCCCCTGGCAGCGGGGCAGCTCAAGGGCACGGCTCACACGTGGCCGTGGTGGCACCTCTGTCCCCTCCCCTGTCCCAGCAGGACTGGAGAGACACAATTTCAGCAGGGAATGACACCCAGAACAGACTATTTCTAAAAGAAAGCGGAGCAGCTATTTTAGGATGCTGCAGCTGAGGGAAGCAATTCCACCACAATGGGTTCCAGGTGCTGGGAGGGGAGAGCCCAGCAAAAAGCAGCCCCTGGACTGATGCAGAAATGGCCCCAGTGTCCCTTCCCCAGGGACAAAGTGTCCTGCTGCTGCCCCCAGCCCACGGAGATGAGGGGAAAATGGGATTTTCAGAAGCACTTAATGCAAGGTCAGGCATGGCCAGAGCTGCACCGAGGGCTCCATGAGGATCAGGTGCCAGTGAGGGTCACATTTGGTGAATTCCAGTTCTCCTGGCTCGTTCCATGTGTGCAATTCATTAACCCACACCAGCAGGTTTCCAGCCTAAATAATTCCCTGGCAGTGCACAAAGTTCTCCTCCTAAGCCTGGCACCACAATGAAACATTTTATTTGGTGAATAACATTTTATCCCAGGTGATTCCACCAGGAATACCACAGGGTGCTGGGGTTACACTGGGTTATTTTTACACACAAAAGGGGGCAGCTAGAGTCATTCCAAGATGGAAAAACATTGGCACCTTGCTCAGTGGTGAGGAAAGTCACCCTCCCTGTGCTGAAAGCTGAAGGTCAGCCCCGGCTCAGCCACGGAGACAATTCCCAAGTGAGTCAGTGCCGTGCAAACAGCCCAGGGCAGAGGCCAGCCCCGGTTCTGCAGGAAGCTTTGCCTGTTATTGGACATTGTAGAGATGTAAATGAGCTGAGTTTCATTCTGCAGCGCAGGAAAACTCGGCATTTTACAAGTCCAAGGAGTGCTGGCCTCTCAGAGCCTCTTCCCACGGCAGAACCGGGCTGTCTGTGGGTGCTCTCCACAATCAGGTGCACCACAGGGACACGTGGAAAATCTGAGGAATTCATGCTGTTTATCCCTAAAGCAAGGGAGAACTGCTGGATCCTGGGGAAGGGCAGGAACATCCCGAGGGAGCTGCTGGAAGGGGGAAGGAAGGCAGCTGGGTGACCTCAGGACTCAGGCATGCGGAGGGACACGGGACATCAAAGGGACTCCAGGAGCTGGTCAAAGTCCGAGCCCTCTGGAGATTGTGGGAGGTGGGAGCGGCCCTTCCAAGGCTCCCAGGAGCACAGGGGATCCTCTCTGGGATTGCACACGGATCGGGCTGAGGAGCCATCGGGGCCTGGGCAATGAACTGCACCGTTCCCAGGGGTCCTGGGGGAGAACTGGCTGTGTGCCTGAGCTCCCCACCCCAGTATCACCATCCAGCCCAGCATCCAGCTTATCCCTCCATGTCCCAGCCCAAAATCCAGCTTATCCCTCCATGTCCCAGCCCAAAATCCAGCTTATCCCTCCATGTCCCAGCCCAAAATACAGGTTATCCTGCCACAACATCATCCAGCATCCAGGTTATCCCTCCATGTCCCAGCCCAAAATCCAGATTATCCCTCCATGTCCCAGCCCAAAATACAGTTTATCCTGCCACAACATCATCCAGCATCCAGGCTATCCCTCCATAACATCACCCAGCATCCAGCTTATCCTGCCACAGCACCATCCAGCATCCAGGTTATCCCTCCATATCCCAGCCCAAAATCCAGATTATCCTGCCACAGCACCATCCATGTTATCCCTCTGTAGTCCAGTCCAAAATCCAGGTTATTCTGCCACAGCACCATCCAGGTTATCCCTCTGTAATCCAGCCCAAAAGTCAGGCTATCCCTCCATGTCCCAGCCCAAAATCCAGGCTATCCCTCCATGTCCCAGCCCAAAATCCAGGCTATCCCTCCCGGGGATGAAGGTGTGAGCAGGCTGAGGGGGCAGCACGGTTCACTCCTGCTGAGCACAGCAGGCTCCATCCCTGCACAGCTGATGCTGTTCTTTCTTTCTGCAGGGATGAGGAGTTAAAGGCTGGGCTGAGCTGTTTGATTTCCCTGCTGATGGATTTTCCTGCCTCGCAAAGCCAAAAAAACCAACGGAAGATCTCCGGCTCCCACAGATGTTTGGAAAAGAAACGCCAGCCTGTGACGGCTCCCGACACGAGCTCTGGCCGGTTTATCTGGGTTGGATCTGTCCTTATAAGCAGTTTTTAAAGGCTGGTTATCCAGCCCCTAAAGCCAGCGGAGCTGCACGTGCACAGATTAACGGGAACAAAGGAAAAGCTGGGCTTGAAGGGACAGGGAGAGCCAGAGCAGCTCTCACCTCTGCCAGGGGCAGCCCAAAAAGCAGCTGGAGCGGGGAGCAGAAACGCTCACCACAGATTATCAGCTGGAAGGGCTGGCTCAGGGTTGGGAATATTCTCCAGGAGGGGCTGGGGGGCTGCACTGAGCTGGGGAAAAGGGAACACATGGGAAGATTTGTGTCAAGGGGATCTCTGAGGAGCTTTACTTGTGGAGAAGGACGAGGGCTGCAGCCAGGAGCTGTTTCTGCTGGGTCTGGTGGATCCTGAGGGAGCCAACTGCTGCCATTGCAGGCGGCTGGATTTCCATGGAACACCCGGATAACCAAAGCCAAGTGTCCAACCCCAGAGCTGAGAAATTAAAGGATTTTCCCCATGGATTTCCAGGTGCAAAGGAATCCAAGCTCCCAGGTTCAAGAGCCACTTGCAATCTGCACTCCGGGAGAGCATCCCTGGGCAGGGGCTCGGGGCTGCCCTTTCACAAGAACCCTGGAATGGTTTGGAAGGGACCTTAAAGCTCATCCCATTCCACCTCCTGCCGTGGGCAGGGACACCCTCCACTACTCCAGGGTGCCCCAAGCCTGGCCTTGGACACTTCTTCCCAAGAATGGTGCCTGTTTTGCACTCTGAGCGATCCCAAAGTGGATCCAACCCTGCCCACCATGAGTTTTGTGTTTCCACGCTCAAGCAGGAGCTGGTTTTTAGTCTGGCTCTTAGGCTGGACCTGGATTTTCAAATCCCAGTTCCCAGCCTGGAACCCTCATCTACCCCAGCCTGAACACCTCCCACCTCACACAGCTCCATCCCAAACCTTCCCCCTTCAACTGGGAGCAAAACCAGTGAAGATAAAACCAGTAAACCCCAGTGCTTCCCAGGCCAGCTGGGGTTTTTCCACAGCAGCTCCATGCAGATCCCTGCCAGGTTTCCCAGGGGGAAGAGGACAAGCTGCTGAGCAGCAGCCCCGAGGCCAGGGGAGCATCCCAGCAATCCCAGCAGGAGCACTGGATTCGGGAGGTGCCGAAGGAGCGCTCCCATGGGAGGAGCAGACACCCCTGTCGCACACCCACTCATTCCCAAAGCCAAACCCAACACCCTGCTCAGCTGCCTCGGATCCAGCATTTCACATTCACCTGTTTTTAATCCCAAAACGTCTAAAACAGAGCACTGGGATTAGGAACACGTTCTAGACCAGCTCTGACCAGGCCTGCCTTAACCTCAGAGCCTTTAAAAGCCACAGAAGGATCATTTTCTCCTACCAAACCACAGGCAATTTAGTGTTCCCTTCCAGAAAAACCCCAAATTCCACGCTGGGAAGCAGACAGGAATTCAGCCTCGCAGGAGTTTTACAGAAAAACAGAACAAGATCTGATTTATCTCCTCAAGCAGAGCGACAAAACCTCCGCAGGCACAAACATCCTCCCGGGAAGGAAGTGGGGGAACATGCCGAGTTTATCTGCAGTTTCTGGGGGGTCACACCAGCAGCCCCCCGGTGCTGACACACCGACAGGATTCCCAGCGTGGATTTCCAGCCCGCAGTGACTCGGCACTGAGCTGCAAGCCCAGTCAAAGCCCGGCGTGGCAGCCAAGCTTTGGCTTCTCGCAATCCCGGGGAGGAGGAGGCAGCAGCCCCGGGCAGGATCAGTCACCTCCGCGCTGTTGCAAGGTGCCCCTGGGTATTTATTTAACCCCGGCGTTTGCGAGGCGCTGCCGCTGCGATAAAGCCGTGGAGAGGGAGAGGCAGCGCCCTCTGAACCCCGGGGATCTCCTGAGTCAGCCTGGGCGAACGCCTGGCAAAAATCTCCTGGTGCAGCAACTGAGCAAACACGGCCGAGACAGACACAGCGGGCTCGGCCTCGCGTCTCCAACAGCCACGAGCCGGGGTCACTGGGACTCCTGCTGGGATTCCTGCTGGGATTCCTGCTGGGATTCCTGCTGGGATTCCTGCTGGGATTCCTGCTGAGATTCCTGCTGGGATTCCTGGTGTGATTCCTGGTGTGATTCCTGCTGGGACTCCTGGTGTGATTCCTGCTGGGATTCCTGGTGTGATTCCTGGTGTGATTCCTGCTGGGATTCCTGGTGTGATTCCTGGTGTGATTCCTGGTGGGATTCCTGGTGTGACTCCTGGTGTGATTCCTGGTGTGATTCCTGGTGTGATTCCTGGTGGGATTCCTGGTGGGATTCCTGGTGGGATTCCTGGTGGGATTCCTGCTGGGACTCCTGGTGTGATTCCTGCTGTGATTCCTGCTGTGATTCCTGCTGTGACTCCTGCCACAATTCCTGCTGTAACTCCTGCTGTGATTCCTGCTACAATTCCTGCTACAATTCCTGCCATGATTCCTGCTGTGATTCCTGCCCCAATTCCTGCTGTGATTCCTGCTGTGATTCCTGCCCCAGTTCCTGCCCCAATTCCCGCAGCTCCAGGGCAGGAGAGGTTTCACTGGGCATCAGCTGTCCCTTGTCCCCGGGGCGAGCTCACCCTTTGGGAAAGGCCCCGCACGAGGGGCTGCTCCTGCCAAAGCTGCTGTTCCCCCCGGGCAGGATCCCTGCCTCCACGTGTGTTTATCCCCATCTCCAGTGATTTAACAGCTCCCTGAAGCAGCCCCTGGAGAGCTCAGTGCTCCCAGAAAGGGCTGTGTTCCCCGCAGGAGGCAAAGGAAGAGTCGGGAATTGCAGGAACACGGAGAACAGGGAGAGCGGGGCTGTGTCCCAGCCCTGCTGAGCTCCGCGCTTTCCGCTCCCGGATCGTCCCAAAATGGAGAATCCCAAAATGAGTGGTGTTCCAGGAAACGGCTGCTGTGTCATTTGGGTGAGGTTACAGCAACCACGGGGCTCCAAACCTCAGCCATCCTCTAAAGAGCACGCTGTGGGCACAGCCAGAGAATCCCAGAAGGATCTGGGATGGAAGGGACCTCACAGCTCATCCCACCCCAGCCCCTGCCATGGGCAGGGACACCTTCCACTGTCCCAGGCTGCTCCAAGCCCTATCCAGCCTTGGACATTTCCAGGGATGGGGAATCCACAGCATTTCTGGATGCAGGGAGATGGAGGAAGTGCAAAAAGCGTGGGAAGAGCCAGGGCTTTGCTGCTCCCAATATTTGCTGCAGGGACAGCAGCTTTTTACTGGAACCTTCCTGCTGAAATTCCCAGCACAGGAAGGGAATTTCAGCCCAGCTCTTTGCACTCCCCTCCCGTGCTGCCTCCCCGCTTTCAACCCATCAGTTACTGAACCTCGCTCCCTCCACGCCAGGGAAGCACTTTTATCCCTCATTCCAGTAATTCCAGCCCTGAACGCCAAACTCCCTGAATATTTCACGTCAGGAACCAAAACCCACCTCTGGACTGTGGACAAGCACACACGAGTGCCCGAGTTTCCGAGCGGATGCTTTGGGGAAAGGTTAAAATCGGGCCGGGAGCTCCGGGATGCGCAGAGGCTGGGATGGCACACGGTGCTCAGCACGGATTAAAGTGCTCTGGGAATGCTGCCTGCTCAATCCCAGATATTACCCACCTAATCCTGGGGGACTGAGTCCTCAAGGCAAAGGCTGGGCTGCCTTGGAAGGAGCTCTTGCCGATAGATGTCAGCACAGCCTGCCCGAAATTCCCAGGAGGAGCTTTCCTTCCCAGCTGGCAGCGCAGCCATGGGACTGGGGGGTTTTATCCCACAAAGGACGGGGAGGAAGGTGCTGTCAGACCAGGAAAATGGGATAATTGGGTGTGAAACCAGCAGGGAATTTGTGTCCAGGGAAAGCATCACCCCCGGGTGCCTCCCAGGCCTCGGGAAGGAGGGATGGGCTCGCTCTGGGGTGCAACACATTCATGAGATGTGAGACACCACCAGTGTCAACAACCCCGTGTGTGGCTCTGGGAGCCTTTTTCCTGAAAAGGAAATAAATTGGAGATGATTTGTCCGAGCCACAGCTCGCAAATTCCTCGGCTCCAACCAAACTCAGACGAGCGAGATGTTAAATTCTCCGCAGGGCTGGGAAATCAAACTTGTCAGGAAAAAATAAAAAATAAAATAAAATCCTGATAGATAAAAAAAGAAACAAAACCCTCTTGGAAAATCCAGCCTACCTTCTGCCTAGGTTGAAGGGATGACAGACCTGCACTCTGGGATCATTAAATGCAAATTGTTTTTCGAGTGCGGGTGTTCCAAGGTGGAGGAGGGAGTAGCTACTACTACTGTTACTACTACAACTACCTGCTGGTACTACTGGGAGGGATTCCTGTCCAAGGGCAGGCTGGGCAGGGTGTGAAGCAGGCTGGGGTGGTGGAAGGTGTCCCCCAGGTGTGTACTGAGGGCAGAGGAACCGACAGAGGAACCAGCTCCCCACTGCAGCAGCCGCTGCCCTCCAGCCCTTCCTCTCCAGCTCCCTCCTCTTCTCCCTCCTTCCCTTCCCACGGGGCTCCTGCCACCTCAGGCTGATCCCACTCTCAGGGTGAGGGATCATTTCCTGAGGGAGGGCTACAGCCCAGCCCTGCTCCGAGGAGCCCCTTTCCCACTGCAGGGAATGTTTGCCCCCCGTGTTTTCCCCCACGAGCTTCCTGCGGCGCACAGAGAGCAGGGAACGGCAGAGGGAGGGGGAGTGCTGTGGCCTGCTGGGGTAAAACCCTGCCAGCCCCTGCTCCTGGGCACATCCCCACCTCCCTGGGCCGCTATCCGGGGCTTCTTCAAAGCCATTCCTGGGAGGCAGCAGGCTCCCGAGGCTGGGCACACCTTGCTGGGGTTGCTGAGCTGACTCTGCCCCCTCCCTGCAGCCCCGGGAGCAGAAAGGAGCCCACAGTGGCTCTGGGACCCTGTCGGATGTCGGGAGCCGCTGGAAAAGCTGTGGGAGCACAGCAGGGATGAGGAGCTGCTGGAGGGAGGGGAGGATGGAGCCAGGTAGGGATGTGGGGCTCGGGAACGGGAGGCACAGCAATGTTTTCCCTCGGAGGTTTCCCATTCCACTGAGCAGTCATTGCCTCAGCAGGAAAGCCCTTCACCCCCTGTTGGGAGGGAGCAGAGTGCCCTGCTCCCAGACCTTCTGGCTTTTCCTGCCTGGTTTGGTGAAGGCAGCTGAGGGATAAATCCCACAGTTCACACTGGGTGGGTTTGGTACCTGCGTGTCCCTGGGACTGATCCATGGCCGTCCCAAGGCTGGATGCCAGTGGGATGCGGTTTGGATCCAGACAACAGAAACCTTCCCGAGGTTAAACACAGCCAGAAAGGCCAGGAGCTGGAGGAGGACAGAGCCTGGCAGGTCAAAGGGAACAGAAGTTTGAGTGCTGTAAAGCTAAACCCGTGGATTAATCTCCTGGAAACCAGCAGCGCCTTCCCAACCAGGCGGCACATGATGCAGGAAAAACAACAACAACAGAAAACAAACCTTCACTTGATTTGGGTTGATTTCTCATCTCTTGCCCTTGAGATATTTCATATTGAACACCACAAATTCCATTAGAGACGTTCTGCAGAACCAGCCAGGCAAAGAGAGGAACAAATGAAGATGGATCCAGGGGCTGGGAACAGCCCTGCTCCCACCTCGGAGCTGCCAGTCCACCCTCTGCAAGGGCAGGAATGAAATCCAAACTCCACATCCAGGGACACTGGTGGAGAGTTTGTCTGTCAAAGGCTTGGTAGGAGCCTCCTTGTAAAACTGGGAGCCCAAAATAAAGGAGGAAAAGATTCCATATATTTAAAGTGGAGAAAGCAATTTCAAACCACCTTTCAAAGCCTGCAAAGTCCTGAGGGGCAGAAATGAGGGATGGGATAAGGAAGAAATGTGTGTAAGGAAGAATTCAGGTGTGTGATCAGGAAGGAATCAGGTGCAGGATAAGGGAACTACGGGCAGGAGGCTCACAGGATTAAAGCTGAGCTTCCCAAGGGGGCAGAAGTCACTCCGACCTCGAGGACTCCAAGAGGAGTCCCTGCCCTTTGGAAAGGCTCTTGGAGGGAAAGCCATGGATTTTTGGAGGATAACACAGAATGTTTCAGCTCTGCAGAGGCAGGAACGAGCCCTGCTGCCACCAAACCCAAAGGGAAAAACCACCCAGATCAGGAAAAGAGCTGGAAAAAGCTTTCCTCTCTCCCAGGCTCACCAAAACCGCTCACAGCACGACACATTTCCCTCCACCCCCTTCACCTGCTCCACGCTGGAGGCTCAGGCACTCAGCCATAATCAGAGAGGTTATTCCATGCCAGGAATGAGCTCCTGGATCCTCCTGGCTCCCGGGACACCGAGGGCCGTAGTGGGCTCAAGGTGATCCTGAGTTTTTAATAAAGCTGAGCTTTTCCTTCCATCAGACGTGGTGTGGGGCAAGGTCAGAGGCACAGGGGACACTGAGAGAGCTTTGGTCAGGGTTTTGGGGGGTTTGAATGCCCAAAGCAAGGCCTTTGGGAGCCTTCCTGGGAGCTCCACTGTGAAACTCCACTGACTGGAAAGTTGTTTTGAAAACTCGCCGCTGTGTTCTAGAAGGGGGAGATGAAAAACAAGGCTGGGCTTTTTAGCTCGGGGCAAGGTTTTTGCACAGCTTTGTCAAGGCCAAACCTCTCTGCTCCACCAGGACCACATCTGACACCAGGAGTCTCTCCCGAGCCTCTCCTGCCTCCTTCGGGCTGCTGCTTTTGTTGACACAACACCATCAAAGGCACCTTTCCCTCAACCCCAAAGGGAAACCTGATCCTCCCACTCCCTGAAGAGCTGAGGAGCACCAGGAGCTTTTCCTGTGTCCTGCTGGGGCCACCCAGGAGCTTTCAGCAGTGCCAGCTGGAGCAGCACGGAGGATCAGAGAGGATCGGGGCATCACACGGAGGAGGAGCCTCCAAACCTGATCTCCAAATCCTGAAAGATGAGGAGCTTTTCCCTGTCCCCAGTGTGAGTGTGGGGACAGGAAACACCAGGAGAGGAGTCCTGGGGAGGTGCCCCTGCAGGGCAGCAGCACCAGGAGCCTCCTCCCAGGAAGGGGAAAAGCGGAGCCTCGGGGCTCCTGAACTCCTCTTGGATCCCAGAGGGATATCCCAGCCTGCAGTGGGAAAACAACAGGGACAGGGAGAGCCCTTCCAGCCCTCCTGACTGCCCTGGCAGCTGGAGCAAGGTGGGAGCAGCAGGGGGAGGATAAAGCAGACCCAGGAGGAGGAGGAGGATGTGCAGATCCTACAGGAATGCAGCTGCAATGCCTCTCCCTGCAAAGCCCTGGTGGTTCCAGCACCATTCCTGACTTTATAAACACAACAGGCTCACTTTTAAAGGGAAAAGCTTTTCACCTCTGTGCCATGAGCCCCTGGGACAGCAAAGCTCCTGGCCTTTTTGTCCCTAATTCAAAAAGGGATTTTCTGGTGTGGTTCTGGCTGAGACCAAGCCTGAAGAGAAACAGCCCAGGCAGGGCAGCAGGAGATTCTGCCTGTGACTTATCCCTGCAGGATGCTGTGGACAGGAGGCTCCAAAGTGCCTGGGGCTTCTCTGGGAGCTCCCCTTGCACAGGGATTGGGGTGGGAGCTCACCAGAAGGGTTCCACATGGAAACAGGACAAACCTTCCTTGCCAGCAGGGCAGCAGATGCAGGGATGAACCCCTGCTCAGCCGAGTCCAGGCATCAGAAAAGGCCTCACCACAACCCCCTGCAGCTCCTGCTGTATGAACTGATGGAATCATGGAATGGTTTGGGCTGGACCTTAAAGCCCACCCAGTCCAGGGACAACTTCTGCTGTCCCAGGGTGCTCCAAGCCCTGTCCAGTCTGTGCCAGGGCCTCATCCCCCTCACAGGGAACAATTCCTTCCCAATATCCCATCTGACCCTGCCCTCTGGCATTCCAGGCCCTTGTCCAAAGTCCATCCCCAGTGTTCCTGGAGCCCCTCCAGGTACTCAGAGTCCTGGGACTCTGTTTCAAATGGGCTTTGGTTTCTCTCCTGGATGTTCAGCCCATTTTTGGGGAGCACCAGGGACTCTTGCCACTGGAACCAGCGTGCTCCAGCTGGACTCACGGGAGTGGGGCCTCACCCTGGCCTCCAGCTGGATAAACACATTCCAGCACAAAGCACCCCCAGCCCCTCAGCAGGATCCCCTGAGCTCAGATGGGCTCCAGTCCCAAGGACTGCCCAGGTGAGCCGTGCAGGTGAGGCCAAGGAAAGCATCCCCACCACGCAGAGAAGGCTCTGCCTGCCAGGGACCAGCGGGCCAGCACCGGGCCAGCACCGCAGCGTCCCACACCTGGGGCTGGGAACCATCCTGCTCCTGCTCCAGCACACCCTGCCTGGGATGGGAAGGGCTGGGAGCAGCTCCAATGGCCAGGAGAGCTCGAGGGAGAAGAGCTGGGAGAGGAGGCACTTTCTGAAAACAGAGATCCTTGCTGCCCTCCTCTCCAGAGCTTCCAACCCCAAAGCTCTCCAGAAGAGCCAGGCACTGCCGACTCTCCTGCGCTGCTCCAGCCCCATCAGCCACACGTCAAAGCCATTGTTTCAGATCTAAGCAAAAAAATACTTTGAAACCTCAAAAATTAGGGTTTTTTTCAAGTAATTATCTCCCTCCTCCGTCTCTGAGACTAAAGAAACGCAGGCCAATTATTTCTTTGAAGGCTAAATATTTACTCCCAGATGAAGCAGCTCGGGCTGGAGGGGAATTATCCAGCTCTGATGTCATCTCGTGCCTGGCAGCCAGAAAACCCGGATGAAAACAGGTAGGAACAAACAGCAACAACAACAAAAGGGCGTTTTCTCCTGGAAAAGCCTCTCAGAAAGGGATGAAGTTGTGTCCAAGACGTTGTGCTCCCACTCTCTGCCCAGGGCTCATTAGAGAAGATGCTTAACGAGGGGGAACGTGGAGTGTGAGGGAACCTTTCCGAGCTAGACCTGGCCTTGGGAAAGGGCCAGGGTCTTATTCCAGAGCTGTGGAGTCAGTGGGGCAGGTGTGGGAACACCTCCACAGCAATTAGCCTGCACACACAACGAGTGGTGATCAATCAGAACGTCAACTCTTCCTTGTTTTGGTTCTTTTCAAACCTTATTTACAGCACAGGATTTCAAAGCTCCCGGCTGCTGCCCCCTCCAGTCGCTCCCCTTTCCCAGGCAGCGCTCTGGGTCTGGGGCACCCAAAGGAAGAGCGAATCCCACCAGGGGTGACTCATCCCTTTGGAAAAGCAGGAACGGGAGCTCTCCCTGCTCCCAGCCTCCAGTTTCAGCTGCGATCCCATCTCGCCATGACAACGTGCAGGAACATCTCCCCGGGGGATCTTCCCGTGGGACCTCACCCCACCGCGCATTCCCACAGCCATTCCCGTCCTTGGGGAGGCACTGACTGGGATGTGGCTCCGTGGGAGCCCAGGGCCGGAGCGGGGCAGCTCTCAGCCCGATCCTCCCTGGCCAGGATCCTGTTCATCCTCCCCTCTGCAGCCCCGAGCACGGGGAGAGCTCCAGCAGGGAAGGATGGATGGTCTGGAGGGGTGGGGTTCGTGTTCCCCCCCTGTTTAAATCCACAACTCCTTAACTCTCCCCTGTGGGAGTGACACAAATCACAAGGATTTTTGTGTGACACAAAAATCAGAACAGGAACGGCACACTTCCCAAGTGTGGGTGGAGACCCAGGCACCAAGAGTGAGCTGCTCACAGCTGGGAACTGCCAGGTGACACCAGCACCTGGGACCTGTCCCCAGTCCCTCCCCAGCTCTCCTGGAGCCCCTGCAGGCACTGGAAGGGGCTCTGAGGTCACCCTGGATCCTTCTCCTCTCCAGGTGAACGCCCCCAGCTTTCCCATCTCCCTCTGTATCCATCCCCACCTCTATTTCCTTGTTCCCTGAATTCTGGAGGGCCTCAAGTGCCAGACAAGGAAATAATTTGAACAATATCTGAGCAGTCCACAGTACTCAGAGCACAGGACAGGGAATTCTGTGCCCAGCAAGGAATGCTGGTGGATGCTGAGCTCCTTTTCTCCTTCCCCCTGCCAAAACACCTGCTTGAACACTGATTTCTCCCCCCTACCCCAAGAGCTTCCCCCAATTTTTCTGCTTTCCTCAGAGTTACTTTGGCGGAACTCAGGAATTAAAAGGAAAAAAACCAAACTGTTGTGGGTGACATTTCCAGCACCAGAAACAGTGTGGGAAATAATCTGCTGTGTTTTCCTGCCTGGACAGCAGGAACAAACCTGCTTTCCCACGCTCTCCCACCTGCATGGGCTTGTCTGCTCCACTCCCCAAAATACCTGCAGTGGGAGCCACTGGAATGAGCAAAGAAAATCTCAGCTCAGGGACAATGACTCTCGCCATGGAATCACGGAATGAGACCTAAAACACACCCAGTGCCACCCCTGCCATGGGCAGGACACCCTCCACTACCCCAGCCCTGTCCAGCCTGGCCTTGGGCACTGCCAGGGATCCAGGGGCAGCCACAGCTGCTCTGGGCACCTGTGCCAGGGAGGAATTCCTGCCCCAAATCCCATCTCTCCCTGGCACTGGGAGCCATTCCCTGTGTCCTGTCCCTCCATCCCTTGTCCCCAGTCCCTCTCCAGCTTTCCTGGAGCCCCTGCAGGCCCTGGAAGGGGCTCTGAGCTCTCCCTGGAGCCTTCTCCTCTCCAGGCTGAACAATCATCACATCTTTCTCAGCCTTTCCAGTGTGAACAATCCCAACTCAGCCTTTCCCAGAATGAACAATCCTGATTATCTCAGCCTTATCAACACAGGCTCTGGTGGCACAACAGAGACCAGCAGCTCCTGAGGAGACCCCTCAGAGCAGCACTGAGAACACGGATTCTGCCACAAACCCCACATTTCTCTGGGACACAGCCCAAATCCAGGGGGACACAGCCCAATCCCAGTGGGACACAGCTCAATCCCAGTGGGTCACAGCTCAATCCCAGTGTGTCACAGCCCAATCCCAGTGGGTCACAGCCCAAATCCAGTGGGACACAGCTCAATCCCAGTGGGTCACAGCTCAATCCCAGTGTGTCACAGCCCAATCCCAGTGGGTCACAGCCCAAATCCAGTGGGACACAGCTCAATCCCAGGGGGACACAGCCCAATCCCAGTGGGTCATAGCTCAATCCCAGTGGGACAATGCCCAGCCACACATGGAAACACGGAACCTGAGCCATGGGAAGGAGGGATGAGGTGTGGGGGGAGCTGCCAGGGCTCACCTGAGGCCAGGGGCCGGATCCACTCCTTGCTGTTGAGGTCGAGTCTCCAGAGGTCATTGAAGGCGGCGTTGCAGCTGCTCTGGGTGCAGCCCCCAAACACGTACATGGACTGGTTGGCATCGTAGTAACACGCACCTGCAGCAGAGCACAGCTCCTGTCACTGCTCTCCCAGGGTTATTGTCACTGCCCACACGGTTATTGTCACTGTCACTGCTCACACAGTCACTGTCACTGCCCAAACACAGTCGCTGTCACTGCTCACACTGTCACTGTCACTGCCCTCACACGGTTATTGTCACTGTCACTGCACACACAGTTATTGTCACTGCTCACACTGTCACTGTCACTGCTCACACACAGTTATTGTCACTGCACACACAGTCACTGTCAGTGACACTGTCACTGTCCTGTGCCTCACAGTTATTGTCACTGCTCACACTGTCCCTGTTCTGTGCCTCACACTGTCACTGTCACTGCTCACACAGTTGTCACTGCTCACACTGTCACTGTCACTGCTCACACTGTCCCTGTCCTGTGCCTCACACTGTCACTGTCACTGCTCACACTGTCACTGTCCCTGTCCTGTGCCTCACACAGTTATTGTCACTGCTCACACTGTCACTGTCACTGTCCTGTGCCTCACACTCAGATCAGGCTCTTTTCTTTCCTCCCTGCAGAAAAGCAGCCAGGCTGCCCCGGAACCACAGGGTATCCCTGAGCAGGGGGAAGCTCCAGCTTCACTTCCCAAGAGTATTATCCCCTCAGGCAGAGCTCCTCAAAGTGCAGAGAAAACTGCTTTAGAAGCCTGTAATTAATTAGCTTAGCTGTGATTAAGGCACTCAGCTCGCTGACCTTCCCTGAGCCGCTTCACACAGCTCACAGACCCTGTGCACCCAGGGCTGGGGGTTTGTTCTCTTTTCAGGATTTCATTTAAAAATGATTTATTTTCATTTAAATGAAAATTTCATTTTCATTTAAAAAGCTCCACTAAAACACAGGAGGAGCCACAGGCATTCCCTCTGCTCCCTGGAGGAAAGGATGAGGCAGCAAGATGGGGAACAGGGAGGGAACTCAAAGATACCAAACCAAGAGGTTTTGGCCCCAAAACAAAATCCATGGGGGTGTTTGTAGCATCCAGGTACCTCTGGCAAGAGAGAACTGAAAGGTGGAGCAGGGAGGGCTCTGCCTTGGAGAATTCCTGTAAAATTCCATCTGGAATAACCCCACAGCAAAATCACTGGGACTGTGCTTTCATATTTCGTTTTTAGAGTAATTTAAAGCTGCTGAAGATAAGGAAGGCAGAGCAGCTTGAGGGGGAAAAAAATAGGGGAAAAAAAGGAAAAAGCAAGCCCAATGAAAACTGCATTTTATTCCAGCCTGGAGGGATTCCACAGTGGGATTGTTGGGGCTGCTCTGAGCCAGGAGCTGGACTTTGATGATCCTTGTGGATACAGCTCAGGATATTCTGTGATATGTTTATATATAGTTTTATATCAGGTCTAGAATAAATCAGGGGGAAACTGTGCACATCCCTGATGGTTTCAGGGTTATTTTTGTGTGGAAACAATGAATGGATTTAGCTGGGGTTTTTTTTCATGTCCCAGCAATATTCAGTGACCCCCAGAGTTTCAGCACTGCAGAAGTGGCTTATTTTTGGAAATGAATCAATAATTCTGATGTTTGAAGACACTGATGCTCAGAGAGAGCAGAGGCAGCTGGTTCTGCCCAGCTCCTGACTCCCCTGTCCTGAGCAATGGATCGCCACAGATTTTCACCTGCAGCAGCTGATAACCAAAGCAGAGATGACTGGGAAGGGAAAACCAAATGGAAAGCACATCCCCTTCACTGTAATCGAAGAACGTTGCCTTCTGAAAGGTGGAGAACATGAAATAAATCAACCCATCCAAGGGTTCAAGGGCTGTATTTCCCACTGGAGAGATGGGAAGGAGCCAGCTGGGCTGTAAATCCCATCCCCACACGGTCCTTGGGTTGGAGGGTGACATCCCTTGGGCACTTGCAGGGATCCAGGGGCAGCCCCAGCTTCTCTGGGCACCCTCACAGGGAGGAATTCCTGCCCAGGATCCCATCTGACCTTGTCCTCTGCCACTGGGAGCCATTCCCTGCGTCCTGTCCCTCCATCCCTTGTTCCCAGTCCCTCTCCAGGCACTGGAAGGGGCTCTGAGCTCTCCCTGGAGCCTTTTCCTCTCCTCAGGTGAACGCCCCCAGCTTTCCCATCTCCCTCCATCTCCACCTGTTATTACCTCACTCCCTAAACTGCCACTGTCCTGCTCCTTGCAGTGCAGGGCCTGGGTGCAGCCCAAAATCCAGGGATATTGAGCAAGGCTGGGTGCTGGGAGGAGCTGCAGCTCTGCTCCAGGAGCAGCCCATCCTGTAAAACAAACATTCCAGCTCTCACCGCTCCCAGCGGGTTTGTCAAACCCACAAATTGCTCTAATTACTCAGCCCCGGTGGTGCCACCAACCCCGGGCTCCCTGGAAACAAAAACAATAAATCAGGGCTTAAAATTAGTCACTCCTCCAGCAGAGGATCGATATCCCTGGCACAATGGTCGGCATTCCTTCGCTGCCTTTCCGTTTCTGCATTCCTCAGCCTCCTGACGCGCTTTTCCGACTGCGGGCAGTGATTTCAGCCCGTGACTCATCGCCCTGCTCCGACCTCGCAGGTTCACACATAAAACAACCCGGTGACTCCTGCAGACATCACCCCAAAAAAAACCCAACCCAAATATGGAGGATTTCTGCCTCTAAACACTCAGAATTATTGATATTTCCTGCCCTGAAGTTCTGCAGTTTCAGTGAAATGCTCTGGAAAAGTGACAGCTCGTCCAGCGTGTGCTCAGCTGTGTGATCCCTGCCAGGCTCCCACGGCACCACCTTCCATTCATTATTCCTTATCAAGCACTTCTGCCCTTCCTCCCTCCAGGACTGACAGCACACAGGTTGACCTCCAGCTGCTTAAAATTCTCCTCCTTGTCGGTTTGTGCTCCCTGTGAGCACTTCTGGGACAGTTCTAATCATTCCTGGAAGAGAGAGCCAGCCCCAGCCGGAGCTTTGATGGCAGCACTGACTCATGCCTGGCCGATGACGTCTTCCCACAAAAACCGGCGCATCGCTCATCCCTCAAAAAGGGCTTTGTGAGTCCTCCCCACTGCCCAAACCTCTTGTTCCCTCCACCTCAGCTCCCAGTCATCCCTTGGGATTTTAGGTGAGGGTTCAGAGATTCAGTTTAACTTTCCGGAATCGGTGATTTGTAGCTTTGCTCTGGCGCTGGAATCCTGCCCGCAGGCACGGAGCGCTGCCGCAGGGAAAGCAGAGCCTGCAGATCCGGGCAGCTGCTCACAAACCAATCCGTTTAAGTCAGCAAACAAGTTAATCCAGATTAGTTTTGTGCCCACAAAGTGCATTAATAACGCTGCCGTGGCCAGCGGGGCCGGGCAGAGCCAGGGCACTGTCACCGAGCGAGGCTAATGTGGATTACACGCTCCGAGGGCAGTGGATTTAGGGAGACAACTCACTCTGGAGCCAGGAAGCTCGTGGCAGGCAGCAGGATAAAGGAAAGAACACACATTGCTCTTTGGGGCAACTCTGAGCCTTTTCCAGGGAATTTCTAGCTGGCCTGAGCTCCAGGCAGTGGCAAAAACTGCTAAAATTGAAGGGAAATACATGCAAATGTGAAGTCATTAATAAGCACTTCACTAAGGCTGCTAAAAATGAGCTGTGAACTGCGGAGCCTTTTCATCCTTCGGGAGGGTGAGGATGTCTGGCAGAGCACAATGACTTCACCAGAGCTCCCCACAGCGTCTCCCGGACTTGTCTTGGCAGGAGGCAGCGGCTGCCTCGTAAATTATTGCTTGGGAAGATGAAAATGCGATGCCTGCTGCTCTTGGAATGGCAGGGCTTGCACTGTCTTTATCTCCCCTTAGAAAAATGCAATTTGCTTCCTGGAAGAGCTGGCCCCCAGAGGGCTCTGACCCCGTGCTGGAGCCACAAGGTGGAATTTTTGTTGTGTTTTGTTTTTGTTGGAGCTGGGGCAGCTCAGTGCTACTGCACTCCAAAGAACAGGGCTTATTCCCAATTTTCCCTCAAAGGCTTCAGGTATATTTTTCCCTTTCTGTTCTCTCCCAGAATCTCAGGAGCAGGGGAAGAATTCACACAAACATTGAGTGGTGCTGTTGACTGAACTGCTCCCTTTTGCCAGCAAATCCACCTGCAGCTCTGCTCAGTTTGAGCCCAGCACACTGCAGAATTCCCAGTTTTCCTTACAGATGCAGAGGACCTGTGTGAGCGGCTGGTGCACGTCCCTGAGCGCTGCACTTCCCAAACCCCCCGGCTTTGATGGGAATGACTCCATTCCCAAAGGTCCAGGGGCTGAGGGAGGACACAAAGCTCAGCCCAAATCCTGGGGGCAGCTCTGGGTCCCTCAGGACAAGAAGGACACTGAGGGGCTGGAGCTGGGAAGGGGCTGGAGCCCCAGGAGGGGCTGAGGGAGCTGGGAAGGGGCTCAGCCTGGAGCAAAGGAGGCTCAGGGGGAATTTCTGGCTCTGCACAAGTCCCTGGCAGGAGGGGACAGCCGGGGGGATTTGGGATCTGCTCCCAAGGACAGGAGGAGAGGGAACGGCCTCAGGCTGGGCCAGGGGAGGTTTAGGTTGGATACTGGGGAAAATCCTTCATGGAAAGGGTGCTCAGGCACTGGCACAGGCTGCCTAGGGCAGAACTGGAGTCACCATCCCTGGAAATGTCCCAAGGCGTGTGGATGTGGCACTTGGGGACACATTTAGGTCAAGGGTTGACACCACAATCTGGGAGAGTTTTCCAACCTGGGGAGCCACAGAAAGATCCCTGCACAGCCACAATCCCACCCCACTTCCACTCCATCAGCATTTCCTAGGATCAACGAGCCCACCATGACCAGCAGCTCCCAAATCCCTGCTCTTGCTCCACGTGCCAGCACAGCCGTGGGACTGAACAGGGTGGGATTGAACAGGGTGGGATTGAACAGGGTGGGATTGAACAGGATGGGATTGAACAGGGTGGGATTGAACAGGGTGGGATTGATCAGGGTGGGATTGAACAGGGTGGGATTGAACAGGGTGGGATTGAACAGGGTGGGTTGTTTGAACCCCGTGGGTTGTTTGAACACCAGTGGTGACGAGAGGCAGCTCCCACAGGGATTGCAGGGGGAATTGCAGGGGGATTGCAGGGGATACTCACTGTGTGAGAAGCGCTGGGTGATGGGGGTGCCGGGGTAGGGGTACGTGCGGCTCTCCCACTGGATGTTCCCTTCCTGCACTGCCTTGATGAAGCCGTGGTAGCACTGATGGGCCACACCTGGGGACACAACACCACAAAAACAAACTGTGTCTGCACAGCCACAGCAGCTCCAAACCCCCGTGCCTGCCTTAGAAACACGCCGGGAATGCGGGGAATTAGAGAGAATAAAGACAAGGGAACTCTGCAAATGTGGAAATCAGCAGTGTGCCTGGGTCAACACATCCCTAGCAGCTCCAGCTTGGGAAGCCGGGCCTCTGGGAAAGGAAGGAAGCACTGGGATGCTTTGGAGAGCTTGTGTGCAGCCCTGTGTGCTGCACCCTTGTTCCCTCATCACACCCCGAGGGGCAGCTTCCCTTCCCCCAAGGAACCTCAGTGCAATAATCAATTTTTGAGAGTGTGAGTGCAGCTACTGCCCTGGGATCTGAAAAAAGTCAGAGAGGAGATATCAGTGATAAAAGACATCAGGGATGCTCCAAGGCCATCACCAATTCTGTCTGAGGGGTCAGAGGCTGCTCCCTGAGGAGACAAAAGGCTCTGGAGAAGGATTCTGCAGCTCAGCAGACGCTTGGTGGCACCTGCACTGAAGATGCCACAACCTGCCAAGAGCTTTTCCCCAAGCCCCGTGCCAGGAACACCCCCAGCAAGAAATCCCACTCCGGAATATAAAGCAGGAAGGGATTTTTAAAATAAAAAAAATAAAGCCTGGGGGCCTCAAGGAGCTGATGCCCGAGAGTCACACGGGAAAGGGAAGGTGAGATCCAGGACTGCACGGCAGATGTATCCTGGCAAACAGGAAAAATGAACCAGGAGAACACGGAGCAATTGTTTACCTCGAGTGACCTCCCTGGGCACAGCTCGCAGGTGGTGGCTCCAAACCCTTTTTTGGCTGGAATTGCCCCAGAAGGGCCCAGCTGCTCTGCACCACTCGTCCCCTGAGAGGTGACACAGCCCACAGCCACTCTGAGCACGGGCTGCTCATCCCTCAGCTCCAGGGGTGTTTCCTACATCCCTTTGGGGTGAGTCCCAGACGTTTGTCCATCCCAGCTGCATCCTTTGCAGGCCACTCTGGGAAACAGCCACGCACCCACCTGGGGCTGCAGCACTTGGGAAAGGCCCTTCCCCAGGGCTGGGGGCAGCTGCTGCCCCAAAATGATGCACTGGGCCGTGGTCCCTGCTGGGGTAACTGGGGGATTTTAACCCCCAGCCTGTGCAGCTCTGGCAAAGTGGGAAATGCCTGGGATGTGAGCCATGCTTTCAGATGAGGAGAAATCCATGAATGAGCCATCACAAACTGCCAAGGGCGTTCCTCACCTCACACCTGCTCCTGCTTTCCAGAAGGAACACGTTCCCCTTGTCCCATTTCCTAGAATTTAACAGCTCTCATCTGAAACTCCTTGTTTTTCAAATGAAGCTCGTGATTAAAGTGTGCACCCAACAGAATCGTACCAGAAATCACCCAGTATATTAAAATAAAACCAAGCAGAAGGTTCTGCTTGTATCCTTGTCCAAATTTTCCCTCCTTATTTGCTGTATCATACTTCTCCAGCATGAAAACACCCCCAGGAGGCTCTGGGATGAATGCTGTGCGGAGGCAAAGGAAGGATCTGTGTCTCTGGGCTACTCTTCCAGGAAGCTGGAACACTCACACAGATTTTATATTCCACTTATCTCAGGCAGAGCTGGGGTTGTTTCCAGCTGAAAGCAGCAGCTCTGGGAATGTGAATTACTGAGTTAAAGCCACATCAGCCATGGGACACTGGCAGGGGTCTGGGGAGGAGGCTGCAATCCAAGGTCACTGGCGCAGCACTGGGAGCATCCAAAGGCAGCAAAGGAGCTGCTCTGTTCTGGGGCTTGGCCTTTGTTTCAGTTTGGGCTGGAAGTGACCTCAAAGCTCATCCTGCCCCTGCCAAGGCCCTTCCACTACCCCAGCTCACTCAGAGCCCCATCCAGTCTGGCCTTGGACACTTCCAGGATGGGAATTTGTGGCCTCTGTGGGTTTTCTATGCTGAGAGAGGCTGAGCGGTTCAACCCTGCACAGCTACAGGCCTGCTTTGAGCAAAGCCAGTGACCCCATGGCTGTTAGGATTTCTCTGGGATTTCACAGCAGGCAGATTTCAGAGTTTGGGGGGAAAACAAGAGGCAAAGGTAAAAGAGAGCTGGGCTCCAAATCCCACAATTAAAGAAATGCACTGCCATCACTTGTACCTTTGATCAGTCGATACCACTGTTTGCAGACAAGGGCGGCGGTTTTGTGCTCCTGGTAGGGAGAGAGGAAGGACAGGATGTATTCCAAAACCTCTTCTGGCAGCTCCAGCATCGATCTGGAGCTGGGCCTGGGCTCCTCCACCTCCAGCTCAGTGTGGGGCTCATCCTCCTGCTCCATCGTCCCTTCCACCACGGCGTCCTCTGGATCCACGGCCATGAAGCCATCGTCGTCGCTGTCCGAGGAGCTGGCCATGGCATCCCACGTCACAGCTGGGAAAAGGGACAGTGGGGAGGTCACAGGGAGGGTCTCAGATGCACTGAGAGGTGTGTGTCACACCAGAGGGCTCTGGCACGGCAATCAGAGCGCAGGATGTAGGTCTGGCAGTAGCTGAGGGTGGTTTAGGAACAGCTTTTTTCACTCCGTCTCTCCCCACCCTGCCTCCAGTGGGAAGCAGAGAGCCAAAGGCAAAGCCCTGGAGCTGCTGCTCCCTCACTGGGCACGAGGAGACATCACCCTGCCCTGCCCAGCTGGGATGGGGACAGGATCCCTGTGGAATTTCACCCAAAGTGAGACAGGATCACCACCACATTCACAGCCCCTCCACCCTGTGGAACCTGTTCTGCCAGCGAGGCTGTTTTACCCCAAACAGCTCCTTCTGGGGGAAAATTCCCTGCCTCGTTTTCACCCTCCTTTTCCCTGTTATTTGTGGAATACCTGCACACAGCCCTGGCTGCCAGAAGGTGAGGAAAGCAAATCCCCCTGGGATTTACTGCTGATGGAAGGCTGGGACAGCAGAGGTTGTACCTCCAGCTATTCCCAACATCATCCCAAGTGTAAGGTGACACCTCGACGACAGAAAGGTATCGTGGAATAAATCCACCTTAACGAGGGGCTGTGTCCAATCTGGGCAGCTGGCACTGAGTGAGGTTAAATCCGTGCCTGTCACTGCAGGACAAACCCCTGGGCTCCCTCTCCTGGGATGCAGCCAGCCTGTCCTGAGGACAGCAGCAGCACTTTCCTTTCCCAAGGTGCCTGAGTGGAGAGCAAGGCAGGCAGCTGCTGCTGGATCAACAGCCCAAGCCACACTAACAGCTCCTGGGGATTTCTTGTCCAGAAATTCCCTTTTTATCCTTTCCCAGCACAAGGAAAGGACCCAAACCAGGGTGAGCTTGAACTGACCAGAATTACTGCAGACAGATCCACACAGTTCATGGGATAAACCCAACCTGCAGCAAGCCAGGAAGCAAAGCAGCTCCTCAACAGGGAAGACAAGACACAGCTTTTCCCCAATATCCTCCAATATAAGGACAATATCATTATTTATTTCAAACACTAATCATCCCAGAAAATACAGCTGGAAGGAATTTAAGTTATTGATGTTTAACCTGGGTTACGCAACAGGATAAATATCCCAATATAGAAATATCCTGATAAAGAAATACATTGATAAACAAACCCCATTAAACCACATCAGCTCAGGTCATTCACCTGATTTATAAATGTGGTTTATTTATCAGGAACAACCTGAGCTGTCATTCCCAACCCAGGGTTTTCCCACGCTGTGGGAATGGCAGGCAGTGGAGACACAGACACATGGAAAGCTTTCCATGGCAACCAAGGGAACTGGGAGATTAAACCCAGGAAAACGACAGGCGACAGCATCAGCCCCCAGCGCTGTCGGGTTCCCTTGGAAAACCCAATTTTTGGGAGGAAGCATGGCAGAAGCTTGCACAGAGCTGGCATCCCAGCCCATGGCACCCCAGGCCATGGATTCCCAGCCCATGGCACCCCAGCCCATGGCACCCCAGCCCATGGCACCCCAGCCCATGGCACCCCAGCCCATGGCACCCCAGCCCATGGATTCCCAGCCCATGGATTCCCAGCCCATGGATTCCCAGCCCAGGGCATCTCCCGGCTCAGAAATCCCTGCTGTGACAGGGGAGGCTCCAAACGCTGCCTCACAACTCGCACCGCTCCCCGGGGACTGAGGGATGGGAAGTGGGGGAAAAAGGGAAAAGTGGAGCTGTGCTAAAAGATAATGGAAGAATGGAGGGTGGGGCTTTTTTCCAAAGGCATCCATGGCTGAGGAAGTGCCTGTGCTTCCATCGGGGTGCGGAAGGGCAGCAGGCTCTGTCCCTCCCTGGGAACACGGAGCAGCTCCCCTGGAGGTTTTGTGCCAGAACCCAGAGCAGGAGGGTTCTGCAGAGTGAAACCTCGGGAATTCTGCATCACCACGGATGCTCCTTATCCCTGCAATACAGGCAGCTCCAAGAGGGCTTCCAAGAAAGGCTTTCCCCCCCGCTCTTTCCCAACAGGAAATTGTTTTTCTTTCATACAAGTCAAGAAAGGATTCCTAAATTCCATCCACAGGATTGAAAATCCCAACATTTCTCTGTACAACCTCCCTGTGATGGTTTTGCCTGTTAGAACAACAGGGTTTAGGGACTTTGGGAAAAAATCCCAAATTATGTCATTTTTACCGCTGCCCATCGTCCTGGAACAGCATCACTGCAGCTGAATTTTGATATTTCTGTAATAAAAAGGTACCAACATCCCAGGAATTCCTCCCAGCCCAGTGATCACTGACCCTCTGCTATTCCAGATTCCTGCTCGTTTCTTTCCAAGGTTTCAATTAAAGCAGCAATGTGACATTACAAAGCAGGATTTACTGCACAAACAGCAAAGCAACTTAGGAACAAATCCTGCTGAATGTGTTTTCCCACAAAATAAATGCACTGAAAACCAGAATGAAAACGTGGAGGGGTTTTATCCTGGATTTATTGGTGGAGCACAAATCAGGGAGCTGGTGTTTGAGGGATGTTTTGGTGTGGGGTTCACAGGAAAAGGGGAAGCAGCAGAGTTTAACGACACCACACTTGAGGTGCATGTAGGGAAATAATTATAATTATAATACCTCATAAATGGCTCCAAAGCTTAATAAAAATCTTAATAGGTCTTAATAAATATGCAGGAAATTTATAATGGAACCACAAGGAAAACACTTCAGCTGCCCCAAAATCCAGCCTGGTTTTGTTCACATGCAAAACAAGGCTGAAAACACAATTCCTGTGAGTTCTGTATTTCCCTTTCCACACAAGAAAAGACAATCCTAAAATTCAGAATGCCATGAAAAGAAGCCAAAATCTCCGCCATCCACCAACCCCTCCACTTGTTAGGGATGTATTTGGAATTAGGAGAATTTCCATGTTTTTTGGACAATATTATTACCCTTAAAAGAGTTGGATTTGTTTCATTCCTGCCCAAAGCTGCCTTGCTAAGCCCTGGCAGCACAGGAGGAGCTGCTGGGGTGCAATAATCGGCTGTTCCCTACTCCCGTGCTCCCGAAATCCCCTGGATTTAGGAAGCTGGGAGGATTTCGGGCTCACACACTCCCTCTGCCGGCCCCTGCCAAGCCCTGGATTCCCATTATCCTCACCTCAACTTCTCCCTGCTCCCTCTGCGAGCCCCAAAACCTGCAATAACCCCATGGCAAGCAAATAAAAGGCTGGAAAATCGAGTTTTTTCCAAGGAAAAGGGCAGCTGCTCCTCCTGGTGTAACATCTGCTGTAGGAGGATGAACTTGAAACGATAAAAACATTTATCCAAACCTACTCAGGATGATTTATTGGCAAGGATTCCTGATTGGGAATGCTGAGCAAACACTGGGAGATCCTGGGAATTGCTGTCAGCCTTTCCTTCGTCAGGAGAGCACAGGAGCACATTAGGAGTTGGAAAACTGGGATAATTGTTTGGACAGCCTGTGAGAGTGTCACAGCATTCCCAGAGTTCTACAACACCTGGAACCTCCCAAAGTCACTGAAATGGGTTCATGCACACAAATGAAGGGAATTTCTAACAGAACTGCGAGGAGAACACAGCCACCGACCTAAATCCAGCTCGCTCCTGCTCATGTGAAACATCAGCCTGAAAACACAACTCTGTAAATTCTGGATTTCCACCCAGCCCAATGCCCGCGTCCAGATCCAACTGCCCGGGCGGAATAACCAAATGAAAGGTGTGGAAATGTCTTTGGAAAGGGTTTGACACCAAAACTAACACTGGATGCCTCAATTCCCGATTTTCTGACAGGTAAAAGAGAGGGAGAAACGGGATTAAATGCACAGGGAATCCTGGCACAGGGAGGTGTGAGGGGCTGGGAACAGCACCCACAAACCACCAGGCAAACCCCAGCCACAACTGAGCCACAACAGCAAAACACAAGCCAGGGATTCCACTGGAAACAGATTTAATGAGTCTGACCCACCCAAGGGGCTGGAGGAGAGGATTTGCTGCAGTTTCCACTCATTTGAGTGGAATAAATGAGAGCATTTGTTCTTGTTTTGTACAGGATTTTCTTATTCCTCAGCTAAGGGGAAAGGCAATGCAGGGAGAAGCAGAAGCACTGGATATTGGGGATGAGGAAAGCAGGAGCTCTCCTTCCATCCTTTGTGCTGTGCCTGAAGGCTCTTTAGGGAGCCTAAATATCAAACACTGAGAGAGAGATGACAAAAAAGCGCAGTCAAATCCATAATATGTGAATCAGCAAACAGAAATTCAGGGAAATTGTGCAAATTTCAAGTTCATCTCTACCATTCAATGACAAAATGAGCTCCCCAAGGTGTTCCTTTGTTACCATCCTGTCACCCCAACAAGGAGCATCAACCAGCACTGATCTGAGCAGGAGAACAGAGCAATTCCCTCATCATCACCTCCAGGAACCCTGGGATCCCAGAGCATCCAGGAATCCTGTCCAGAGCAGCCACAGCATGCCCTGTGCCCCTCCTGAGACACAACTCTGCAGAAACCTGAGAGTCTGGGAGGTTTCAGGAATTCCCAGCAGCTGCTGGGACTGGGGAAGAAAACACCCGGCCCAACAGCAGCTCTGGGAAGAGCAGGATGGATCAAAGGTCGGAGGAACTGACTGCAGAAATTCCACAATGGATGAGTGATGCTGCACCTGGTTCTCTCCTTCCAGGTGTTCTGGGCAGGTGGCAAAAGGCTCCAGCACCAGGGACAAGAAAAGGCAGCGATTCTCACGGCCAGCCCCTTCCTTGGAAGCTCAGCACAAGGATAACTGCACCCAGAAGGTTCACGAGCCTCTTTTAAAGCACAAATAAATCACACTGCAGGCTCTCCAGAGTGACAAAACCCCAGCTGGAATGATTAACCTGTGTCCCAGATTCCCTGCGGTGAGAAGTCTGGGGAGGGACAGCTCTTCCTGCAGCCAGCCCAACTTCACAGCGAGGTTCTGACATTTCTGAGCTGCTTTTTACCCAGAAAACCCCAAACCACTCCTCAAACCAGAGATGATCTTCTGCCCACTGAAACCTAACGGGAGTCAAAAATCATGGGATGGTTTGGGTTAGAAAGGACCTTAAAACTCATCCCATTCCCTGCCATGGACAGGAACACCACCTAGATTTGCTCCAAGCCTCATCCACCCTGGCCTGGAAAGAAAAGCTCCAAATAAATAAAAGCAGCTCTGCCACCTTACCTCAAATTATGAAAAAACTTGCACAAGACATAACGAGGCAGGGAAATACTTCCAAAGAATTCTGGAAGTCAGGGAGAAATGCAGTGCATTGGAATTGCCAGTTGCTGGTGCCTGAACTGCACCCATGCTTCCCTTGGGGGGAAAATGAGGATTCTCAGTCACAGATGTTGCAGTGGGAGTTCAGTAAGCAAATACAAATATTTAAAGATTGCCATAGAAATGGGGGAGAGAACACAGTCCAGAGCAGCTCCTGAAACAGAAAATTCCCAATGGGAAGAGCCCTGATTCCTGCAGGTCGCTCGACACGAGCCGCGATTTTCACGTGGATGTGTCACCCCTGCTCTGCTTTGATCCAGCAATGCAGGCGAGTTCAAAAGGAATTCTGACCTGGATTTCCCAACTCCATCACAAGCTGTGCTGGCTGCTCCTGGCAGCACAGCCTGGATACTGCTGAGGACAGCCCAGAGAGACGCCAGCGGCAGCGCTCGGGGTGGGAAATGCGCTCTGAAAGGAGAAACAGCCCTGGAGAAACAGCCCTGGAGAAATACCCCTGGAGAAACAGCCCTGGAGAAACAGCCCTGGAGAAAAACCCCCGGAGAAAAACCCCTGGAGAAAAACCCCTGGAGAAACAGCCCTGGAGAAACATCAGCACTTCCCAGAGGCCTCTTTCCAGCTTTTATCCGGATCTGGGCCAAACCTGGCTCCAGCTCCAACACCTTTCCTAAGCCCTCACAGCCATCTCCAGGTGATGCTGCCGTTCCCAAGTCAAAGCCCGAAGCTTACCCACCTCCAGCCTCAGGAAAATCCTGAATGGATGTTTTCCAACACAGCCTGCCCTGACGGAACACACAGGGAAAAATCACTTCCCTTGGAGGCGCAGCTCTGTTTACACAGAGAGTGGGAAGCCTTTTCCAGCAGCCCTCGCTCACATCCTGTGGAAGTGGCTGGGCTGGAAGCGGGCTGTGCCCAAAGCCAGCGCCTCCTGGAAGCCCTGGGAACAGAACTCCAGGGATCAGCCGCGTGCTGGGAACGCACAACCAGCCCATCCCCAGCTCGCACTCCAAACCTGCCGCCGCTGGCACTCCCGGCAGATGTGCACACTGCTGCATGCCTTACGTTTCCTGGGATTAAGGATGGGATGAGCACTGCATCCCAGCTCTCCAGAAGGTGATGCAGAGGCTGAAATCCCCAAATCAAAGGTCACACACATTCAGCAGTGGGAATAAACCAACCCCACCTTCATTCCAAGCCCAGGCAGGGCAGGAACACGTGTCCTGTGGGTGAGCTTCCTTCAGGGGCTGCTCCTGCAGCCAAATGCAGTGAAAAACGGAGTCCCAGGCAATAAACTCAAAATAAAATTCAAAATCGTACACGCTGCCTGTAAAAACCCGTGAGAGAAAATGATAAAACCGTCCAGAGCCTTTCCAAATCCGAGAGCTTCACCTGCCACCCTGGGACAGCAATGCTGCCTGGGTGGAGTCACCTGTCAGGGAAAACTCCAGGGAGCACAGCAGGAAAAACATGCACAAACATCCCTGCTATGCCAAAACAACCATGGGATGTGGCTCTGCCGCCACCTGAGCACGGAGACACACAGCTCCCGGAGAACAGGATGGAATCCAACGTGACGGAACAGCACCGTGTGCGAGACAGGCACCACCCTGCCCTGGAAAAGTGTCCGGGTTGGACGGGGCTTGGAGAGACCTGGGATAGGGGAAAATGTCCCTGCCCACGGCAGGGATGGTCTGTAAAGCCCCTCCAACCCAAACCCCTCTGGATTCTATGAAACAGCTGGAATTCTGTCCAAGATTTTCCTCTCTTCTCTCCCGCTCGTGACACCAAGGAAACACCAAGCCCAGGGGGACATAACCCAAGGGGGAAATCCTGTTTTTCAGCCTTTCTCTGGCATCAGCGTAAGGAAAAGGAAGGAGAGATGGTGGTGGGAACACCCAGGAAATCTCCCACTCTGGCCCTTGATCTCCAGAAGGGCCCAGCCCCGGCTGCAGGGGCTATGTCGCGATATAAAACACTTTGTCAGGACAGCGCAGCATCGCCCCCGAGCCTCAGCTTCCCTGGGAGGCTCCGCTCGTGGGGAAAGGTCCTTCCCACCCAGGGCACGGATTTAGGTCAGCAGCTCCTCCAAGAGAATTCACTGCAATTCCCGTCCCTCTCAGCCAAGGGAAGAGTTCCAGCTGCTGACCCGAGCCGGCTCCCAACGATGATTAAAGCACAATCGGCATTCCCGGCCATCCCGGGGTTATCTCCCATCCCCGTTCCACACACGAGCATTCCCCTTTTGTTCCTGCACCGAGCGTTCCTCGGAGATCAGCCCATTAAACACCCCGGCTCCTCCTGCCCCGCTGCAAAACGCGAGTGGAAACCGCGAGTGGAGAATCCGAGAGGTTCGGGAGGATGAGCTAATCCTCCTGCCGAGCCCTGCAGCGGCTGCTCAGCCCAGCCCCGCCGTGCCAACAACAGATTCCTTGGGGAACGCCGTTCCCAAAGCCCCGAGCGCACACAATGGGGCAGCGACACCCCAAAACCCCGAGCTGGGCACCCCGGCTGCTCCCAGGACCGAAATCGAGGGATTCACACACACACAGACACACAGGGACCCAGGGGAGATGCGGATTCGCACAGAGAACAAGCGCAGACTGAGCCTCACCTTTGTTTTCACACATACCCAAGGCGAGCTGAGGTTTTGGGGACACCCCCAGCCATGTCTGCCCCCCAAAGAGCCGTGCCTCCCCCCCTAAAAACCATATTTCCCCAAACAAAGCCATGTTTCCCCCCAAAAAAGCTGTTTTCTCCCCTTAAATGCCCTATTTTCTCCCCAAAAAAGCCATTTTCACTCCCACCGCCAGCCTGTGTCCTGGCACTACCCCATGCCAGCACTGAATTTTGGGGAAACAGGGCTTTTCGGGGAAAAATGGGACTTTTTTTTCCTCTTTTTTTGGGGGGGCGGGAGGGGAGAATATGGCGCTTTTTTTTAATATGTTTTTTAGGGGGCAAACGTGCCTTTTGGAGGGGAGAAACATGGCAATTTTGGGGAAATCATGGCTTTTAGGGAGGAAAACAGAGATCGTATGAGAGAAGGACGGCTTTTGGGGGAAAACACGAGGTTTTCTGGGGAAACACGGCTTTTAGGGAGAACATTTGGCTTTTCTGGGGAAACAGGTTTTTGGGGAAATGTCTTTTTTGCGGGGAAACATGGATTTTTTTGGAGGGGAAGAAACATTGTTTTAGGGGGGAAGCTTGGCTCTTTAGAAAGGGAACACGGCTTTTTTAGGGGCAAACAAAGCTTTCAGAGGGACAGGCTTTGCTTTCTCCCCGCCCTGAGGGAGCCCCCGGGGCCCCCTTCCCCTCGAACCCCGGAGCTGGGAAGGGGCTTCCCCCCGCCCAGAAAGGGCTACAACCCCTTTACAACTCCCTGCCCTCTGCAGCGACCCCCAAACCGCTGGGAGGAGCTGGGACAGGGGCTCCCCTCACCCTCCACCCTCAAATGTGGCCCCCTCCACAGCAGGCCTGTCCCGCCCCGAGGGGCCCGTCCCGCCGCTCCGCTCCCCGGGGAAGGGCCCCGCCCGGGGAAGCCGCACGGCGGGGTCGCTCTCACCTGCCGCCGGGCCGAGCCGGGCCGGGCCGGGCCCTCAGGGCTGCGGGCGGCGGGGCCGCTGCGTCGCCCAGGTGACGGCTCCGACCGGCGCCGCCATCTTCCCTCCCCGCCCTCCCGCCGCTGCCCCGGCCGCGCCGGCCGCGCACTGCGCAGGCGCGGGGCCGCTCCCCGGCATCACGTGACGCCGGGGATGGGTGGTGTTCTGCTGCCGCCATGATGAGAAGGTCAAGCCCTCGCTCCATGGCGCAGTCCTGGGGCCGCCATTTCTCGGTGTTGCTGCCGCCATGTTGGGGAGGTCGGCGCTGAGGCGAAGGTGCCAGGGCGGGTCCCGCTCCTTGTCCCGCTCCCTCCTGGTTTCCCTTCCTCACCCACAGCCCCGGGAGGCACGGCTGGGGCACGGGGACCCGCTCTGCCTGCAGCGGTGCCCCTCAGCACCTGCTGCAGCCCCGCCATGTCCCTGCGTTTCCCTCAGGGAGCTGGAGCCTGTGAGGGCTCAGCAGGAAGGTGGGGTGTGACCCGTTCCTGGAGGGCTGTGGTGCCTCTCTTCCCATGGAGGTGAGGAAAAGAGGGAGTGGAGCCCATTCCATGGGGCAGCATCCCTGTGCGGGGCTGTGCTTTGGCATCGGATGTGGCTGGCGGGTTGTGTGGGGACATTATTCTCATATACGTGTTGAATAAACATAATCACTGCCGCCCTTCCCACAGAGCCACATCCCGCATGGAGGAGCCTGCTCAGCCTGTGCCCGTGCCCTGACCGAGGGGATGCTCCAGAAGCCTCACGGAGAGCCTGGATTGCCGGGGAGAAACCACGGGATGTGTCCCAGGTGCTTTGTGGAGGGCTGGGGTAACCTGGGGGGAGCCGTGGGGTTTGTCCTCCAGCAGGTGAGAACTCTTGGGTTGTGACACAGCCATCACTGCTGCGGTCCCAATGGATCCCACCGAGATTTTTGGGATGCTCGGGGTCAAACATGGCTGGGAAGGGGATTTCTTACAGCAGGATGGAAGGAAACGTCCAAGAGAACGCCGCTGGAAGGGATCGAGCCAACCATGCCAGGCACAAACTCGGCTCCTGTTACCTTCTGGAAAAATCCCAGAGGATGGGCAGACACAGCCCCAGGCTGCTTCAAGTTTTCCTCCATGGGCAGCATTCCCAAAGAGAGAAAACGCCATCTCTCGCCCCACTGAGCTGCCAAAAAGAGCTGAAATCCAAGGATTTAATGCTCCCAAAGCACTGCACAACCCCCAGATCCTCTCCAACATTTCCACCTTGGATGAACAGCCCCCCAAAATCCACCTGGAGGGGTGTCCGGGGGTTTCCTGCCCAGATTTTGGGCTTAGCAGAGGAGTGGGAGACTCAGGGTGAGGGCAGACCACAGGGATCAGGAATTATTTTAGCTGGAGGTTTATTGTGATATTTTTTAGGAGTATAGTCGCCATCTGCCGGCAAACTCTGGCTCTTGGGTGGGAATTTGGGGGAAAAGTTAAGGATTTAAGGGCAGGTTCTGTAGCTCCCTGTGTGAAAATTTGGGTTTTATTAGGATTAGGACAGTTAATTTTTGAGCAAGGAAGAGGAAATGTTAATCCCACCCAAAAACTTTTGTATGGCTCAGAGCTCAAAACATTGGAGTGGTGAATATCTTGGATATGAATGAGAAAGGTTTAAGAAATTACGGGATCTTGGGGAATTTTTGATGTTTCTGAAGGCTGGAGCTTATCCTTGTGCTCTGAAAGAGCAGCTTTGGGCTTAAATAGAGAGGCAGAAATTGGAGGATGGACACCTGGATTTCTGCAGGAGGGACCAGAGGTTGGATTGGTGGCTGAAATAGCCTAAATTTGGGGAGAGATTTGTCCAATAACCCAAAACTGGGGGAAGACGCCTCAAAATTAAGAGGAAACAACCTAAAACTAAGAGAAGAGACACAAAAATCACGGGAAAACAAAACTATAGAAAAACAAACCAAAAAAAATACTCCAAAATTAAGAGAAAACACCACAAAACCAAGGAAAAACACCTCAAAATTAAGGGAAAACTCCTCACAATTGTGGGAATACACACAACAATTAAAGGCAAAGACGTCAAAACGAAAACACGCCCAAACGAAGGGAAAACAGCTCAAAATTTAAGTAAAAAGCCTCAACAGCGAAACACCTGCCCTGAGCCTGGTCCTCCGGGCCGCCAGGGGGCGCCGCGGCCCCGCCGCCGCTTCCCGCCCTTCCCGCGCGCTGCGCGTGCGTTGCCGGGCGCGGGCCGGCGGGCAGCGCGCGCATGCGCGGGGCGCGGGCCCGGCGGCGGACGGGAATTAAAATGGAAGATGAGGAGGTCGCGGAGAGCTGGGAGGAGGCGGCCGACAGCGGGGTGAGGGCGGCGGCGCAGGGCCGCGCGGCTGGCTGGGGGCGCCGGGGGGGCGCGGGCGGGGGCGCGGCGCTGCCTGAGGAGGCGGCGGGACGCGTCCGGCGGCGCGGCCGCCCCGCGGCGCTGCTAGGCCTCTTAAAGGGACCGCGGCCTCGCTCGGCGTGGGGAGACTGCGGGCCGCCCCCAGCCCCGCTGCTCGCCCCTTTTTCGGTCCCACATCAGGTCCTTCCTTGGAGCAGCTCCTTGCCCGTTCTCCGTGTGCTCCTCGGCGTGCGAACCGCAGCTGGGCTCGGCAGGGCTGCGGCAGCGGGGGCTCAGCGGGGTCGCGGCCCAGCCCCGCCCCGCACAAGGCTCCGGTGCCCGGGGGGGTGAAGCAGGACGGGGAGGGCGGCGAGCAGAGCCAAAATGTGCGTGGTGGTGATCCCTGCGGGGCTCTGGGGACAGAGCGGGGCTGCGGGCGAGCACCCGAACGCCTTTTCCCCCTTGATCGGAGCGTGCTCGGGCAGAACGGGGAGAGTCCGAGCTGGGTCCCCGCTCTAAGAGCGGCTCAGGAGCTGGAATTGGCATCGTGTCTGTCACGCTGAGAGACCCCGAGGATTTGTGTGTGCTGTGCTTGCAAATACAGGGACTGTTTTAGCAGGAGTGTGGGCGGGTGCTCTGCGGGGTGTTCGCAGGGAAAGGAAACTCCGCCAGGAAAACTCTGCTTTTAATGAGTTCCTCGGGCTCCTTGAGGATCAGAGGGCAGAAGGAGCTCCGGACAGGGCTGAGGATTCTGAACGGGACTGTGGGCAAGGGATTGGATTACACCTGGCCAGAGCCAGGGGAGCAAAACAGAGCCTTGTAACTCAATGCCCGAGAGGGGCCAGTGCCAGGCTGGCAGCGGAGCCGGGGGCTGTGCCCAGCCTCGTGCCCGGCGTCGCAGTTAATTCCAGCACTCTGAAACCGCTCCATGAAGGGACACGGCTGGAGCCTCGGGACCTGATGACTGTGGCCTTGAGTAATGGTTTAAAATGGTTCTGCTGCTCCAGTCCTGCCGTGGAGCATCGTCCCAGTTTGTCCTTCCTGCTGGTACCTCTCAGGTGCTTTTCCTTAGAAGGAAACATCTCTGTCACTTATCCTTTCTCACGCTCTTTTCCAGTCCAGTCTGCTGGGAATTCGTGCTCATAACCTCAGTAGTGCTGGTGAGCAGGGAGATTCCCTGGGGAATCACAGAATTGATTGGAAAAGCCCTCCAGGATCATCGAGTGCTCAGTGCCCACCTTGTGCCACATCCAGCCCTTCCTTGGACACCTCCAGGGATGGGCACTCCAAACCTCCCTGGGCAGCCCCTGCCAAGGCCTGAGCTCCCTTTCCATGGGGAAATTCCTCTGATATTCACCCTGAGCCTTCCCTGGCCCAGCCTGAGGCCGTTCCCTCTTCTCCTGTCCCTGGGAGCAGATCCCAAATCCCCCCGGCTGTCAGGGAGTTGTGCAGAGCCAGAAATTCCCCCTGAGCCTCCTTTGCTCCAGGCTGAGCCCCTTCCCAGCTCCCTCAGCCTCTCCCTGTAGGCCTGGCAGGAGGAGCAGCTGCTGTTGCAGTTGTTGGGCTCTGGATGCCTGTGGGAGCAGTTGGAGGGGCGTGGGAGCTGAGCTGCTTGTGCAGGGTGGGAGAGGGGGCAGGAGTGGGGGATTTCACTCCATGCCTGGCAGGAAGGAGCCCTGGGGCTGCTGGTGGTGCCTGCAGAGGGTGGGATGCTGGGCAGGATACAGCACAGGAAAGCCCAGCCTCCTCTTGTCCTATGGTTCTTGTGGTCCTGATGGATTCTGGTGCAGCTGGGGACATTCCAGTGCCCCAAAGTCACAGCTACAGGAGGCAGGACACGTTCTCAGTGTCCCAGCATGTACCTGTTCAGTATTCCTCCCACAGGGTTCTCCTTGGGAAAGCAAATACACCAGATTTTTAGTTCTGGGGATTTTTGTTTGTAGTTTCTGGTGAGGGTGAAAACTTCTGCTCAAGGCCTTAGGGATGGTTTGTCAGCAAGAGGCAGCTCTGGGCTGAGCAGAGATCCCGTGGCCTCGTAATTAAAATCCATTTCACTTCTCTGTTGCAGCTCTCCCAAATCAGGCACTAGGAAAATCTCATTAGGTTGAAGAAAACCCCCAAAAAACCTGACACATCTGCTTGGGTTTGGTCACTCAAGGAGCTGTAAAACAAATCCTCCAGTGCTTGTTTAGGTGTTCAACACGGCCTCTGTTTGCCTCTTGGTTTTGTGCCATCAGAATTGCCCTGAAAACGGAGCAGCTCCTTGGGAATGTGCCACCCCTGAGTGACCACCACGGTGCCCCCTGTTCTGGCAGTGTCCCCTCTCCCAGGGATCCCGGGGCCACGGGGTGCAGCAGAGCTCTGTGGGGGCTCTGGACCCCTGTCACCTCCCTGGTGTCTCATTAGAGCCCAGGAGTGTCTGTGGGATGGGGAGGTTTTGCTTGTCTGGGATTAGGGATGGAAAACCAGGGTGTGAGTAACATGTGAGCTGTCTGAGTTTGGAGTAAGGGCTTCAAAGGCCAGTCTGGGGCAGAATGCACACATGTGCCTTCATTCCTGGTTTGTTTTTCTGTTGTGTGGCCCAGCTAGAAATCACAAATGAGAGGTCAGTTGGTGACACTCAGGTCTGTTTACCTGGTTAAAGCAGTAATTAAAGGTTAGGTGGGAAGCTGGGCTCCAGAACTGGAGTGTGTCCATGGTCAGGGGTGATCCTCAGCTTGGAATCGGTGCTCGATAGATGGACTCATTGGTTACTCCTTTGCCAACTGAAATGTGAGTGTGTCAGAGCCTTAAGAGTTGATTTCAGGTCAGAATCTCTTTCAGCTTCATCCCAAGGGGAGAGACAGCTCTGTTCTCTGCCCTGTGGGAAGGGCTGGAGCTGTGCCAGGGGGGTTTAGGTTGGAGAGCAGGAAAGGCTCTTCCCCCAGAGGTGCTGGCACTGCCCAGGCTCCCCAGGGAATGGGCACGGCCCCAAGGCTGCCAGAGCTCCAGCAGGGTTTGGACAGGGTGGGGTTGTTGGGGTGTCTGTGCAGGGCCAGGGGCTGGACTCTGATCCCTGGGGGTCCCTGCAGCTCAAACATTACTCTGGCAATCCAAAACAGGTTAAAAAAATCATGGAATTAATCTCCTTGTGTGTCTTTTTGCCCCTGGAGTCTGCAGATTCCCAGCTGTGCCTCAGCAGTGCCCCCAGGAAGGGAGAACCTGCCCCATGCCCCAGTTGGGCCACTCCAGGAGGATGGGAGCAGCCAAAGGCTGGCCATGGACTTTGTCCCTGCCTGGGGGTTGTGTCACAGCGCTCAGGGAGCACAGGTCACCTGAGGTGGCACCTGTCTGTCACCTCAGTGAACCTGTGAGGCTCAGGTGGGTGTCACCTGCCAGCTCCAGGTCACCAGATCTGAGTGTTTCAGCTCCTGTCACTGGGAGCTGCTGAATGGGAGTGAAGTCCAGCAGAGGCAGAAGGGAAATGTTTCGGAGTGTGACGCTGTGACCTCCCTCTGCTAATGACTGCTGTGGTGACAGTAACGAGCTTGGGGTGTGCAGGAGCTGTGTCCACAAGGAAAAGTGGGTTTTGGTGTCAGGGCTGGGAGGGTCACAGAATCCCAGAATGGTTTGGGTTGCTCATTCCACGTCCTGCCAGGGGCAGGGACACTTTCCATTATCCCAGGCTGCTCCAGGCCCTGTCCAGCCTGGCCTTGGGCACTTCCAGGGATCCAGGAACAGCCACAGCTTCTCTGGGCACCCTGTGCTGGGGCAGCTCTGCAGGTGGGGTCTCACCTGGGCAGGGCAGAGGGGCAGGATCCCTCCTCTCCTGCTGCCATCCTGCTGGGATCAGCCCAGGATGGATTTGGACTTCCCACACCAAAAAGATTCTGGGCAAACCTTTGCAGCATTCTGGTTTTGCTTGGCAATGTGCCCCCGTCCCATGGGGGTTCTACAGGGCCTCCCCCCACTGAAGGACACGTTCCTGGGGTGCTGAGGGTCTCCAGCTCACCAGGAACACCCCCAAGGTAGCAGCTTTATGGCTGGGCTGGCTTTTAGGGTGGCTTTTAGGATGCCAGGCCATGGGAATGTGGGATCTGAGCAGCCCCTCCGTGTCTGCATTCAGGGGTGGGTTGTGGATCCTGTTTCCTTCAGGGTAGGGGGAGGAAGGATGGCGGTGCTGGGGCTGGAGCTCAGTTTCCATGACGTCCTTGTCCACAAACGCAGCCTAAATGTCAGAGAACAGAGTCTCCTTCAGGCTGTTTGTTTGGGTGCTGTTTGGCATCCACAAATAATAGCCCTAAAAATAGGTGAGTGACATTCCTTGCTAATCTCTGGGGAGGGGGTTTTGTGCAGGGATGTGAACCAGGTTTAGTTTTTGGAGATGGGTTTGTTGGGAAGGGGGAGCTGGAAGAGCCCCTCAGGTGATGAATGGCTGGGGTTTGTCCACAGTGACCTGTCCAGGTCCTCGGATGCCAAATCCAGCTGCCTCTGCAGACAGCTCATGCCTGTGGTGCTTGTAGTGCCTCTGGCACTTGCCCTCCAAGTCAGTTCCTAATTTTACCTCCTTACCCAGCCAGTGACAGCGTGACACAGCAGAGGAGAGGGAATGACATCAGCAGACGGATGGATCAGTGCAGAGCGGCAGCAGGGATTTGATTTTAATTAAAAATGAGCGGTGCCAAGGTGATTCTGCTTTTAAATTGGTGGAGTGATCCCTGTCACGAGCTGTGAGGCTGCTCAAGGCTGGGGCTGTCTCTGCACGTGGTGTTTGAGCCCTCCATTCCTACAATTCCAAACATCCTGGTAATAAACACTGAGCTTCCTGGAAAACGCAGCGCCAGCCCCTGTGTTTGAAAGAGAACACAACTTCTGACACCCTGAGTGCTGTGTGAGGAGGGGAGCTGCTTTTGGCCATCTATTTCAACACAAAAGGAGACTTTTTCTACCCAAAAGTCCAGTGGATGTCTGGAGGCAGCTGGAATCCCCTCAGCAGGAATTCTGTGGATGCTGCAGGACTGACAGTTGTTGGGATGGGTGGGAGGGGTTGGTTTATGTTATTCTGCCAAGATCCCTGCATGTGGAGGATGTTCTGCACAGAGCACAGTGCTTCCATCAGCTGCTGAGGCTGGAATTCAGGGAATGTTTTAGCTGCTCCTGGCTTTGCTCCTCGTGCCAGCCTGGTGTGGGCACAGGCAGGGGCTGGCAAAACTGAAAATGTGTTTTCAAGACCACGATGTCACCTGAGCTGGCTCAGCGAGGAGACAACCCCTTCCCCTGAGCTGGGCTTCCATTGTTCACCACCAGCTGCTCCACAGCATCTCCATCCTCGCTGGCTGTCCTGCAGCCCGTTCCCGTGCCTCTCTCAGAGGGCAGGAGGCAGCTCAGACACGTTTTCCTCCCTCCTGAGCAGCGCTGGACTCCTTCCCAGGCCCCTTGAAGAGGAAGGAAGCTGCAGGTGTTTGCCCTCCCCAGGAGGCTCTGGCTGAGACCTGCCTTGTGAAGCTCTGCCTGGTTTTGTTACCTCCCAGGACAGGGCTGGGCAGGAAACTCAACCTCCCACCCACCTTTTATCTTCCTGAAATGATTTATTCCCTCCAAGGTGGAGGCTGCATGACCAACATCCAGCACTGTGGTTTGGCATCTTGTAGTGACTTGTGCTCCTTCCCTGCTCACAGGGGCAGGGAATTTCTGTCTAAACCCATTCCCTTCCTGAGCTGTGCCTGCTCTGTTTCCTCATGGAAAACATGGGGAAAAAACCATGGGAAGCGTGGGGAAGCAGCCAGGCCTCAAAGCAGAGCAGCTGCCTCCTGCCAGAAGTTTGGAATTTCTTTCTGTGGTGCCAGTTACCAGCTGCCTAAACTGGGACACTCTCAGGTAGCATTCCCCCCTCTTCCTTGATGATTAAATCAAACACAAAAAGCTGTTTCGGAGAGGATCTAAAACTCGCAGTGGGCTTGGGGCAGGTCAGCCACAGGAGGGTTGAGACCTGCCTTGGTTCTCCTTAGCCGAGATTCTCTGCGTAACCGCTCCGGTTGCGACACCGGCCACCTTTGCTGAGCTGGATCCCAGCCTCGGGCAGAGGCTGACAACGCTCAAAGCCCGGCTTTGTCAGCGATGAACGCGTCCCTCCGCGCTGGGTGCCGCGGCAGCAGCGTGTGGAGCGGCAGGGAGCAGCACAGGGAGGATCCCAGCCTGTGTGTGGGGCAGGGCAGGGATTTCTCCACGCAGGAATGTGGCCCTGCCAGCCAGCCCTGCCCGTGGGCTCGGCTCCCCCCGGGAATATCGAGCTGGTGGATCGCTGGAATGGCGCCTGAGGATGGCCCCGGCCGCTGCTCCCGTGCCCCGCAGGTTTGGCCTGGTCCCCAGCTGCATCTGGGAATGCCTTGCTGGGCAATCCCGTGGGGTTTCACCCTCAGAGGTGCTGTTCTGCCAGCTGAAGGGATTAAAGTGAGCGCCCCACGCCTTGCTCTGGGTGTATGCTCACCAAACACTCATTGCTTTTCTCATGGGTTATCCACGGTGGCTTTGCTTTTCCCTGCCTCTTGCTTCCCAGTCCATCCTCAGGTGGAATCACACTTCCCCCTTTACAGATCAGTGTTTGGGAGAGTGGAATTAAATGTGCGCCCAGACAGGCTCAAACTCCGACCTCCAAGCTGAGATTGGCCTTCATTTTATTAAAAACCTCGTGATTTTTACTTTTGTCTCCTTCTTTTCAAGGAAATAGACAGACGGTTGGAAAAGAAGCTGAAGATCACACAGAAGGAAAGGTAAAATCCTGATTTTCCTGAGGTGCTGTTGGACAGCTGGAGGCCTGGGGAGTGGGAACAGTGAGGAAAGAGCTTGGAACGGAGCAGGGTTGGAGTTGGGAAATAGGGAATCGCTGTCTCCGTGCCACTAGGTGTCCCTTGGGAGCCGTGCAGGGCAGCAGAGAGCTGCTGAGAGCTCCTCCAGGCTGGGTGCAGCAGAAAGAGACACTTCTCACTGGAATGGGTCAGTCAGGTAATGCCACTCTGAGACTGACTCGCTGTGTCTTGCATCAGGGAGAATTTCTTTTCCTGCTTCCTTTGGGTCTAGGCAAAGGCTGTGTTATTTTCTCCTGCTAGAAATGTTTTTAATCACTGCCGACAGGTCCTTTGTTGTTGGGGTTTTTTTTCCCCTCTTTGGTTATTGGAGAGTCATGGGGTTTGTCCTCTGGGAGTTCCAGGCAGAAAAGGGACTATAAAACCTTCAGATGGTGAGCTGGGGCCGAGGCTGGCTCCAAGCAGTGAAATGGCAGGCTGGCTGTCCTGCTGAGAGGAGCCCTGGAAATCCTTGCAGGGAATGAAATCAAGGTGCTTTCCCAACATCTTCAACTAGAAATGCTAAAATTAAAACTAAAACAGTGTCTGTTCCCTTTCCTTCAGTAGAGTCTAATGGTGTCAGACATAGCAGGGACTGATTTTCCATCCTGCTGTAGTTTAGAGTTACAGCTATGACGAGGTCTTTAATTATTCCTTAATCACTGGAGCACCCCGTGAGCGTGAGGAATTCACACACCAGGCAGAATTCCCCCGTGGAAAACAAGCACCAACCCCATGTTTTTGTTCCCAGCAGCAGAAAGTCCAAATCTCCTCCCAAAGTGCCGATTGTGATCCAGGACGACAGCCTTCCCGCGGGGCCCCCGCCCCAGATCCGCATCCTCAAGCGTCCCACGAGCAACGGCGTCCTCAGCAACCCCAACTCGGCCAGCCGCCCCGCCTTCCCCGTCAAATCGCTGGCGCAGCGCGAGGCCGAGTACGCCGAGGCCAGGAAACGCATCCTGGGCAGCGCCAGCCCCGAGGAGGAGCAGGAGAAGCCCATCCTGGACAGGTGAGAGCAGCCCCGTGGCTCCTGGGGGATTCCTGCCTGGCGCTGCCAGGGATGGGTGGGCTCCTTGGGGGGCACAGAGAGAGCCCCAGCCACGTGGGAGTGAGGGGAAGTGCCGTAAATCCTGGAATCACTGAGGCTGGAAAAGTCCTCTGGGATCACAGAGTCCAGCCACTGACTGGCACTGCTGTGTTTGCCACTGAACGTGTCCCCAGGTGCCACATCCGTGTGCCTTTGGGACACTTCCAGGGGTCCAGGCTTCTCTGGGTGACCTGTGCGAGGCCCTCACAGGGAGGAATTCCTTCCCAACATCCAGTCCATTCCTGCCCTCTGGCAGAGGGAATCTATTCCCCCTTGGCCTCTTGTCCAGAGTCCCTCTGTCTTTCCTGCTGGTCCCTTCAGGCACCGCAAGGCCACGGTTGGGTCACCCCAGAGATTCTCTGTTGTAGGCTGAGCAATCCCAGTCCCCTCAGCCTCAACTCCCAGCAGAGCTGCTCCATCCCCCTGATCACCCCAGCAGGCTCCTTCGGACTTGTTCCATGTCCCTCCTCCTGTGCTGGGGATCCCAGAGCACACCACAGCATTCCTGGGGTGCAGGGGTTTCCTGGAGGCACTGGGAACTGTACACCTCATTCCCTCCCCTGCTCCCCGTGTCCCCACAAGCCCAGCTGTGTCCCCATAGTCCCAGCTGTGTCCCCACAAGCCCAACTGTGCCCCTCTCCCCGCAGACCCCCGCGGATCTCGCAGCCTGAGGACACCAGGCAGCCCAACAACGTGATCCGGCAGCCGCTGGGCCCCGATGGCTCGCAGGGCTTCAAGCAGCGCAGATAGAGGCGGAGGCGCCGTTCCGCCGGCACGGACACACGGACCCGGGCCAGGGCACGTCCCGGGCTGATTTGCACTGTGACCCTTTTTTTTGCTCTGCCCACTGTGACCTTGAGCCCCACGCACTGTGAGCTCCCCTCTGCACCCACTGTGAGCGGCGATCCCGGCAGGGCTGTCCCAGGGGGGACGGAGGGGCCGTGCCGGACCTGGCCGGGCGCGGGGAGTCGTGTGTGTCCCGCTCGGGTCGGAGCGAGCGCCAGCAATAACGTTTGTTGTACTCCAAACCTGGCATTTAAGGATAAAAAAAGAAAAAAAAAAAAAAAAAAAAATAAGATGGGAAGCCTCCCCAGCCACGCATGTTGTCGTCATCACTTCCAGAATGAGTTCTGTTTGCAAGGATTTTTAGGTTCTTTCATTTGGTTTTCTGTTTGTTTTCTGTATCTTGGATCGGCAGAGTGCATGGGAAGGGTTTGAGCCGTTCGTTTGAATCCAGAGAGGTAGCTGAGTGTTCCAGAGGGAATTCCAATGGATTTCCATGAATGTGATGGCTTGGGGAGGACAAGCTCACGCTCTCCTTCTCCATTTCCACTGCCATGGAAGCGAACTCCTGGATCCCCCCAGGTCCCTCGGAATTGGACCCAGTTCACATCTCGCTCCTGTTAAAGCTTGGCTCCGATTCCCTGCTGGCTTTGAAGAAAAGCTTAAAATCCATCTTTTTTGGGTTCTCTTGTACGTGGGGAGGAGGGAATGCAGAGGGACCCTGTGAAAATGCCTGCTGTCCTGCCATGGAGGGCTGGGCAATGAAGAACTGGGAGATGTGAGGAGGAGGAGGAGAGGCTCCGGCGCCGCTCCAGCCGTGCCACCGGGCAGTGGGATATCCCGAGGGCCCGGCCCCGGTGGCGCACGGACAGCACGAGCTCTCCTGGAACGGCAGAACCGGGAACCAGAGCAGCCTTGGGGAAAGCCTGGACGATCCCTCGGTGTCCCGGGAGGCAGCGAGGCCTCGGGGAAGGGATGGTCCTGCCCCGGCTCCCGGGAAGAGGACGGGGAGGCTGCTGCTCCCCAGGGACGGAGCCGAGGATCACTCGATATCAAGGGATTGGATGAACACTAAATGCTCTTCCTGGAGGGGCCAGAACCTGGAATTCCTGGTGGTTCCTGCCGGATTCTTCAAGGGGGAAGGAGCCAATCTTGCTGTGCACGGAAAGCCCCGTGCGGAAACGCGGCTGAAATCCCACAGAAACGGGAGAACGGAAACTACCTGTGTATCCAAGAGATCCGCCTGAACCTTCCTGAGCTGCTTTGGGCTGGGCTGCGATTCCCCAGGGATTCCCCCTGGGATCCCGCTGACTTTTGGGGGATCTCACCCACCCGCTCAGCCCGGGGGCCGGGATGAGCTCCGGGAGGGAGCCGGGAGGGAGAAGGACGTCAGCAATAACCGTAGTCACTGCGCCTTTCCTTAATTATTCCTACAACTAGCATCGAATAGCCAAAAACCTCCCCAAAATCCACCGGATTTCTGGTGTGGCCACACGGCTGCCTCCTCCGCGTCCGGCACCGAAATCCCCTTTTCCAGCACTGGAAAATCTCCTTCTCCCGGCCGTTCCTGCTGCGTCCCGGTGCCAGGACACATCCCGCCCGCGGGCAGGGCTCGGCGGTGTTCCTGTGGGAAGCGCCTTCATCCCGAGGAGGGGGAGGATGAAACCGCGTGTTTCCAACCTACCCCCCCGAAAAAAAACAAAAAAAACCACGTGCGCTGGAAAGAAAACGTTTTATAAATTGTATTTTAAATAAATGTCTTTAAACTTTTCACGGCGTTACGGCTCTCTCCTTTTATCCCCCTGTGCGCCAGGGGTGTAAAAATCCACCAGGAAGGTAAAATCTGGGAGCTTTTGCCCATAATTGTGCTGGTTTTAAGCAATATCAGGGGATTTTAACCCGTTTTTAGGGTGCTTGAGAGGTGTGAGGAGGGTGGGGAGATGTGGATCCCAAATGTGGATGTGAGCGCTGCTCCTCCCTGGAGGGGAACCAAGCAAATCAGTTAATTTAATTAATTAAATCTGATTGTTTTGTTGCTCCATGCTGGGCTCCCCCCTGGGTGTTGTGTTCCCCAACATCCACAGAAGGTGCTGGATAATCTTGGGGTGACAATTCCAAAAGCCCTGGCAGCTCCCACTGGAGCTGATGGGTTTTTTTTTAACTGGAATTCTGATGGTTTTTAACTATTTATTTATAGTATCCATAATGTAAACACATCGTATTAATATAAAATATAGAAACATTAATACAGTAATAATATACTATTATATATTATCTATATTATCTATATTGTAATATCTAGATAATTATATATAATATATTGTACAACCCAGTATATTTATATATATATACACACATATATAATAATAATTATATATAATATTATACAGCCCAGTATCATATTTATATATATATACACATATATAATAATAATTATATATAATATGATACAAACCAGTATCATATATATATGCACATATATATATAATAATTATATATAATATGATAAAACCCAGTATCATATATACACACACGCATATATATAATAATATTATAATATAATATGATACAACCCAGTATCATATATATATATATACACATATATATATAATAATAATTATATATAATATGATATAGCCCAGTATCATATATATGTATACACACACATATATTTTACATATCATACATATTTTATAGAACATGTAATGCTCTAACACATAGCACTGTAATATAAATAAATAGAAACAACAGACCCCACTATATGATTTATAAAGTTACTGATTTATCAAAGCCGTGAATTCCGGGGCTCGGCCCAGTTCCCGCAGGGTCCTCCCGCCCGCTAGGGGGCGCCATGGGTGCGGAAGCGCCTCTGGCTCCGGCGGGTCCCGCCCAGGCCCAGGCACCATCGAGGCTGCGGCCCGAGTGGCGGCGGGGCCGCGATGGCGGCGGCACCGGAGGAGTACGAATCGGTGCTGTGCGTGAAGCCGGCGGTGCTCGTGTACCGGGTACCGCCGCGGGCCTCCAACCGCGGCTACAGGTGGGGCCCGCGCCCGCCCGCGAGGTGTCAGCGCCTCCTAGCGTTGGGGGGGGGCTCTCCCTCTTCCTGTGGGCTTTGTGGGGAGTCCCTTCCTCATGAGGCTTGGGGGTTCCCGGGAGGCTTTGGGGTCTGTCCGTTCCCGTGGGAGAGCTGCCCCTCATGGAGAGCTGCCCCTCATGGAGAGCTGCCCCTCATGGAGAGCTGCCCCTCATGGAGAGCTGCCCCTCATGGGGTGTCTCAGCCCTCGTGTGGGAAATGGCGGTCCCCGTGGGAGAGCTGCCCCTCATGGAGAGCTGCCCCTCATGGGGTGTCTCAGCCCTCGTGTGGGAACTCCCGGCCCCCCGTGGGTTCTCTCGGGAGGTCTCTGTGCCCCCATCCCCACCCCACGCCAGGGTCTCCATCCCCCCGTGTGTTCTGGGGCCCCCACCGCCGCCTGTCCCTAACTCGGGCTGTGCAAACTCCGCGGAAAAGGAACCGAAACCTCCCTCGCAGCTCCTGCCCGCTCCCCGCCCCACGCCAGCGGCTGTTTTGGGCTGAAACCAGCCGATTTATGCCAAATGGCACCGTGGCTGCCCCGTTCCCCGGGCTGACGCTGCCCTTGGTGCCCCGCAGAGCCGCCGAGTGGCAGCTGGAGCAGCCGGCCTGGAGCGGCCGCCTGCGAGTCACGGCCAGGGGCAGCACGGCCTTCATCAAACTGGAGGACAAGAGCTCGGGTGAGGAGAGAAAAACCCGGGGCTCGGCGGGGAGCAGCGCTGCGGGGCCCAGCGCAGAGTTCGCCAGCGCGGAGTTTTACCCCTCGCTGTTTTCCAGGAGAGCTCTTTGCCCAGGCTCCCGTGGAGCAGTTCCCCGGGATCGCTGTGGAGGGTGTCACGGACTCCAGCAGATATTTTGTCATCCGCGTTGAGGATGGCAACGGTGGGTCCCTCACAGCCCCCTGAGAGCTCTCGCTGCTCCTGATTTCCGTGCTGGAATATTCCCTGCACGGGGAGGAGCTGCCTCCTTCCCACGGCTCTGAACAAAAACACTTGGGTTCGGCTGCTCAGCGTTGCGGGAGCATCCCCCTGCTGCCAGTTAATTAAAAAGCTGTTTGTGCTGAAGCTGGAGGTGCCTTTAGAGAAGGGAAGGCTCTGGGGTGACTTAATTGTGGCCTTCTTGTCCCTAAAGGGGCTCCAGGAGAGCTGGAGAGGGACTGGGGACAAGGGATGGAGGGACAGGACACAGGGAATGGCTCCCAGTGCCAGAGGGCAGGGATGGATGGGATTTTGGGCAGGAATTCCTCCCGGGGAGGGTGGGGAGGGGCTGGCACAGGAGCCCAGAGAAGCTGTGGCTGCCCCTGGATCCCTGGAAGTGCCCAGGGTTGGACAGGGCTTGGAGCAGCCTGGGGCAGTGGAAGGTGTTACCCTGGCAGGGGTAGGATGGGATGGGATTTACAGTCCTTCCAACCTAAACCGTGCTGGGATTCTGTGATCCCCGGTCCCGTGGCTCAGTCTCCAGTGTCCCAGCTCCCTCTGGAGGCAGCGCCAGGCACGGGGATGTGCAGGATGGAGCATCCTCCCTTCCCTCCTCCTCCTCCTCCTCCTCCTCCTCCTCTGCTGAGCATCCCAGCCCTGACTCCTCCTCCCTGCCCAGGCCGCCGGGCCTTCATCGGGGTCGGCTTTGTGGACAGAGGAGATGCCTTTGACTTCAACGTGGCTCTCCAGGACCACTTCAAGTGAGTTTGTGCCTCTCCCTGTGTCCTCTCAGCTCTGGCTTTTGGCAGTTCTCCTCCAGGAGTGGGGGAGAAGTGGGAGCTGGGGCAGGCAGGTGTGGTGGGAAGAGGAGGAAACTCGCAGCTCGTCCTCTCTCCAGTGATCAGTGATCAGCAGTGTCCCAAACTGGGCTTCCCAAGCCCAAATTCCCAGTCCAGATTCCCTAATTTATGTCCTCTGCTTCCTCTATCAGCTGTGAGTGGCTGCCCTGAGGGGCTGCTGGGAATGGTGGGGTTTGGGGATTTTGGGGTTTGGGGATTTTGGGGTTTTGGGGTTTTGGGGAAGGATGGACGTGGTGCCACCTGTGGGATCTGTGGGGCTCCAGCTGCCACTTCTGGGAATCATCCCCTGGCTGCTCCCTCAGGTGAGGTCTCGGCTCACAGCTCAGAGGGGATGATCCTGAGCAGGATTTATCTGTCTGGGGGAGCGTGGGCAGGCTGTGAGCTCTCCTTTTCCATGGATTTCATTCCCACAGGTGGGTGAGGCAGCAGAGCGAGCTGGCCCGGCAGGCCCAGGACCTGGAGCAGGGACCCAAACTGGATCTGGGCTTTAAGGAGGGGCAAACCATCAAACTCAACATCGCTGTGAGGGCCTTTCCCAGCTGATTGCAGCTTTTCCTTCGAGTGGCACCAGGAAGCAGCAGCTCCTCCCCGAAATCCCCGGGCATGGGCTCGGGGCAGAGCCCATCGGGATAACTCTGCCTGCAGGGCAGCCAAAACCAGGCTTGTGGGATCTGGGGGTAAAATCCACCCCTGCTGTGACCCCTTTGGATACACCAGCAATGAGGGGTTGCAGCAGTGCAGGATTTTATTCCCAAATCAATTTTCCTTCCAGGGTTTTCATGCTCTGGGTTTAAATGGGATCCCACCCAAACCTCCTGCTCTCCTTTCAGAACATGAAGAAAAAAGAAGGAGGGACAGGGAGCACCAGGCCACGTCCTGCAGGGCCTGGGGGCCTGAGCTTGCTCCCACCACCCCCTGGAGGAAAATCTGGCTCTGGGGAGCGGCCAGCTCCGTTCTCCACACCCAGCCAGCTCCCAGGAACCCCCATCACAGGTCTGCCCTCCCACAGAGCTCCTGAGGGGCTGCTGCATCCATCAGAGCGGGCAGAGACAGGGCAAAATGGGAATGAGAGTGGGAAATCACTGCTGGTGTTCTGTTTTGTCTCCTCCCGACTTTGTGACAGACTCCCTGTTGTCCTGGCCTCAGCCCGCTGCTCCTCCTGCTGCTGATGTCTGGGGAGACTTTGCCAAAGCTTCGGGGTGAGCAGGAGGGGGATTTGGGGGGATGTGGATGCCCCAAAACCGCTTGGTTTTGCTGGCAAACCCTGCTGGGGAGGGGGCACTGCTCCATCCAGTCCCAGCTTTGGGATTTGGGAATGCTGCTGGGGAGGGGGCACTGCTCCATCCAGTCCCAGCTTTGGGGTTTGGGAACGGCTCTGCCCCTGTGCTGCCAATTCCCTCAGTTTGGTCCACAGGCATTTCTTGCTCTGTTGCTCCAGGAGAGTTTTGGGCTGGTCCTGGGTGACCCATTTGCAGCCCAGTTTCCTCCCTGGATGCCTTTAGCATCTCCAAACACCGTTTTATCCCTGTTCTTCCCTCTCTCCAGGTCGGCTTCCAGCCAGGCTCAGGGGAGCACAGGCTGGGTTCAGTTCTGATCCTGACCTTGTTCTGCTTTTCCCCCACGGGGGTGCTGGGATCCTTGGGATTCCTTCAGGACCAAAGAAGCAGCCTCAGGACTCCTGCCCAGCTCCAAAATGCTGGGATCGGTGCTGGAAGGAAACAGCCACACGCCTTAAAACGCTGCACATGCAGGGCCTGGATCCTGGGAGAGCTGGAGCCTCCTCCTCCTCCTCTGGGGAAATCCCTCAGGTCCTTCCCTCTCCTGGATAAGGGGGGACAGCTCCGAGTCCCCTCAGAGGCTCCTCTGCCTTCTGCTCGTGCTTTTGGGCTGGATAAATCCTTCCCTGGGCGAGGAGCATCCTCCTGGAGCCGTCCCACCTCCCGGATCCACACAAACCTTTCCCTGCCAGGACGCCAAGCACCGCCTGGATTTATTTCTGAGCACTTAACCGGGATGTGGGGAGCCTGATCCTGGCCTTTCCATCCTGAAATTCCTCATTTCTTACTCTGGGAAGTTGGTTTTACTCCTCCTCTATTTTGAAGACACGATTTTTTACTCCTTTCCATGGACATTTTATTAAGGACAGAACAGAGTCGGGCTCTTGGACACCTCTGGGGTTGAGATTCCTCTTGAAACAAATAAATATTTTCTTACCTATTTATACTGAGGCTTTTCTGAGTACGAAATCCCACTTATTTTTATCCAACCCTTTGGATTTTCCTTCCCATTTCCAACTGGATGACGGGCATTTTGCTTTCAGAGCTTTCCCCTGGGGCTGGCAGCGAACCCAGGTGAGAATGTAACGCTTCCAAGTGAACAATAAAAATGCTTTTGATGCCAGATTGGAATTTTGGTTTTTTTTCTCCCCTGGGCGAGCTCGGATCGTCCAGGATGGGCTTTTGAGATTCCCATTCCTTGGCGGTGCCGAGGGAGTGGGATTGGACACGGAGCACAACAGAAGCTGTTGCTTAGCAGTGGTTTCTGTTGGGAAGGACGCCGGGAGGGGAAGGTTGGAGAAGAAATGAGGGGAAAAGGAGGAGTTTTGGGACGCTGGGGGGTGGAATCGGAGTCAGTCCCTGCCTGGCTGGAGGCATCCAAGGCACGGTAAATCCTCAATCCCCGCTGCTGGCCCGGGTAATCCCGGCTCTCCGGGGGAGAAAGGGCACTTTCCCCGCCGGGGGGGGCGAGCGGAGCGCGGCCCGGGCGAGCCCCGCCCTGCCCGGAGCGCGGCTCGGGACCGGATCCATCCCTTCTTTCGGGAGCAGCGACGCCTCCAGCCCCCGTTCTCGGCGATCTGGGGCCCGGCTCGGGGATTTAGCCCCACCTTTCCCTACCGGGGTGGGGGCAGAAAGCCTCCAATTAGCCGGGGGCTAATTAAAGCTCCGGCGGGGGGGATGAGCCGGGGTCCCGGGGCCGTCCCCGCATCCCGGGGATGTTAAAGCCGCTTCACCCCTCGGCAACCCCGGCTCGCTCCACCCTGGAGCTTTTCCTGCCGGAGCGAGCTCCGGGCGCTAAGGAGCTTAAGGACGGCGGGGTTTAAGGCCCGGGCCCTGCGGGGAGCTCGGTGCCCGCCGGAGAGCGGCTCCAGCCCGGCCAGAACTTCCCCTCCCACCGCAGCGCCGGGGGCCGGCGCTCGTTCCTGTTTTCCTTCCCCTTCCTCGCTCTCCCGCCGCCGGGAGCCGCGGGTGGGTCCGCCGGGGGCTCGGGGGGAGGACGGGACCTCCAGGAAGAGGAGGGTCCCCGCTCCCGCCCCCGCGGGGGAGGGGACGCGGATTTCGGGCTGATCCCGACCCCGCATCCGCTTCCCGCGGGCGGCCCCGATCCCGGGAAAACGGGACTGGGAAGCAGAGGCCGCGGACAGGGGGTGCCCGGGGATCGGGGGATGCTGAGGTGGGGTCACCGCGTCACCCCCCGGCCGGGGGAGTCGGGATGGGACCGGGAATGGGGTCGGGACCGGGAATGGGATCGGGACCGGGAATGGGATCGGGAATGGGGTCGGGACCGGGATCGGGACCGGGAATGGGACCGGGAATGGGGTCGGGACCGGGAATGGGAATGGGATCGGGGTCGGGATCGGGGTCGGGATCGGGATCGGGATCGGGATCGGGGTCGGGATCGGGATCGGGATCGGGATCGGGATCGGCACTTGAGCAGCGGGTTTGGGAGGGCAAAGGGGGTTTGTGATGGAAAAAGCGCGGATCGCGGCGGCTCCGTGATCCCAGCGGAGAATCGGGGGCGGGTCTGAGGCTGCGAATGGAAAAGCGCGGCGGTTTGGGATCTAAAATGTGAATTTACAGCGGTTTGGGATCTTAAATGTGAATTTACGGCGGGTTTGGGGTCTCAAATGTGAATTTGCAGCAGTTTGGGGATCACAAATAGGAATTCACAGCAGTTCTGGGATCTCAAATTCAACTTTGTGCCAGTTTTATAATTGCCGCTATAAATCTGCAGTGGTTTTGGGATCACGAATATGAATTTGCAGAGGTTTTGGCACTAGAAATGCAAATTTTGTGTCAGTTTTGTTACAAATTACAAGTTACAAATCTGCAGCATTTTTTGTGATTGTAACTGGAAATCCACAGAAGTTCTGGAACCAAACGTGAATTTACAGCGGTTCTGGGGTCACAAACGTGAATTTGTGGCAGTTTCATGACTGTGGCTGTAAATCATCTGCTGCACCCGGGGAGGGCTCAGCAGAGCAGCTCGGGGTGCAGAGGATGCCCTGGCTGGGTCCTGGATCCCAGATCCCAGATCCTGGATCTCGATCCCAGATCCCAGATCCCAGATACCGGATCCCAGATTCCAGATCTCAGATCCTGGATCCCAGATCCCAGATTCCAGATCCCAGATCCTGGATCCAGATCCCAGAACCCAGATCCAGATCCTGGATCCCAGACCCCAGATCCTGGATCCCATCCCAGATCCCAGACTCCAGATCTCAGATCCTGGATCCCAGATCCCAGAACCCAGAACCCAGAACCCAGAACCCAGATCCTGGATATCGATCCCAGATCCCAGATCCCAGATCTCAGATCTCAGATCCTGGATCCCAGATCCCAGAACCCAGATCCAGATCCTGGATCCCATCCCAGATCCCAGACTCCAGATCGTGGATCCCAGATCCAGATCCCAGATCCCAGATCCCAGACACCAGATTCCAGATCCTGGATCTTGATCCCAGATCCCAGATCCCAGATCCCAGATCCCAGATCCCAGACTCCAGATCGTGGATCCCAGTTCCCGGATTTTGTATCCCATCCCAGATCCCAGATCCCAGATCCCAGATCCTGGATCTCAATCCCGGATTCCGGATCCCGGATCCCGGATCCCGGATCCCGGATCCCGTCCCAGATCCCGGATCCCGATCCCATCCCTCCTCTCTGCATCCCACCCCGCAGGGGCCATGGCCTCGCTGCTGTCGGTGCAGGAGGAGAACCGGATCCTGCAGCAGGAGCTGTCGCGGGTGGAGGATCTGCTGGCGCAGAGCCGGGCGGAGCGCGATGAGCTGGCCATCAAATACAACGCGCTCAGCGAGCGGGTGCGCCTCCCGAATCTGCATGTACAGCCCCAAAATCTGCCTTTGCAGCCCCAAAATCTGCGTTTGCTTCCCCAAATCTGCCTTTGGAGCCCCAAAATCTGCCTTTGCAGCCCCAAATCTGCCTTTTGAGCCCCAAAATCTGCGTTTGCATCCCCAAATCTGCCTTTGCAGCCCCAAATCTGCCTTTGCATCCCCAAATCTGCCTTTGCATCTCCAAATCTGCCTTTGCATCCCCAAATCTGCCTTTGCATCTCCAAATCTGTCTTTACAGCCTCAAAATCTGCCTTTTCAGCCCCCTATTCTGCCTTTTCACCCCCAAATTTGCCTTCCCAGCCCCCAGTCCAGGCGCTCCCGGTGTGGGGTGGGAGAGCTGCACTGTCCCAGTGCTGGGATTTGGCCAGACCGGTCCTGGCTTGCCGGGGCTTGTCCATCCCTGCTTTGTTTGTCCCGCTGTTTTTTTGGGAAGGACCCCCCTGTGGGAATCCTTCCCTTTTCCAGCACTTTTCCCTGGCAACCGGGAATTCCGAAGGGAACCGGTGCTCCCGGTGTGGCTCCAAACTGGTGGGGTTCTGGAGGAATGGAGCCCCATTATTTAATGGAGCTTAATTAATTCTGGAGGAGTTGGTGCCTCATTATTTAAACAACAACAACAAAAAAATCAAATATCAGGAAAATATCCCCAGGCAAGTTCCCACTCCTGTCCCAAGGAACTTTTATCCATCATCTCCACCCAAACCGGGAATGGGCTTCACCAGAGGTTGGGTTATCCTTGAGAGCACCCCTGAAATTCACCCCCTCCCTGAGCAATGAGGGAATGTGGGAGCTGGGGGGATGCTCGGGGGGGGTCCAGCCTGGATCCCCCCGATTCCAGCTGGAGCAGAGCCTGCAGCCGGAGCCGGGGGAAGCAGCCGAGAGCCGGAGCCTGGCCCAGCACAACATCGAGCTCCGGAGGCTGCTGGAGGAGGAGCAGGCTGCCTACAAGAGGAAGCTCCAGGCCTACCAGGAGGGCCAGCAGCGCCAGGCCCAGCTGGTGCAGAAGCTCCAAGCCAAGGTAAATCCTTCCCGGGGGGGCGCTGGGATGATTTGGGGTCACCCCCCGTGGGTGTCACCCCCCCCCGGGCCTCCCCAGGTGCTGCAGTACAAGAAGAAATGCGGGGAGGTGGAGCAGCAGCTGCTGGAGAAGGCGACGGAGCTGGAGCAGGAGAGGCTGACGGTGAGGGGGAATTCGGGGCCCCCCAAATCCCCAGGTGGGGGTGATGGCCAGCGGGGGGATATTCCCACAGATCCAGCTGGATGCCAGCGGCTCCCAGCCCGAGGAGGAGAGCAGCAACGAGCTGGAGAATGCCCTGATCCGGCTGGAGGAGGAGCAGCAGAGGTGGGTGGGAGTGGGAGGATTTCGGGGATCCCAGGAGCTGCAGAGGTGGGTGGGAGTGGGAGGATTTTGGGGACCCCAGGAGCAGCAGAGGTGGGTGGGAGTGGGAGGATTTCAGGGACCCCAGGGGAATGTGAGGATTTCGGGGATGCTGAGCTCGGTGATCCCCCGGGATCCCAGGAGCAGCAGAGGTGGGTGGGATCCCAGGGGAATGGGAGGATTTCGGGGACCCCAGGAGCAGCAGAGGTGGGTGGGAGTGGGAGGATTTTGGGGACCCCAGGAGCAGCAGAGGTGGGTGGGATCCCAGGGGAATGGGAGGATTTTGGGGACCCCAGGAGCAGCAGAGGTGGGTGGGATCCCAGGGGAATGGGAGGATTTTGGGGACCCCAGGAGCTGCAGAGGTGGGTGGGAGTGGGAGGATTTTGGGGACCCCAGGAGCAGCAGAGGTGGGTGGGAGTGGGAGGATTCCCGGGATCCCGGGGGAATGTGAGGATTTCGGGGATGCTGAGCTCGCTGATCCCCCGGGCCCCAGGAGCAGCAGCCTGGTGCAGGTGAACTCGATGCTGCGGGAGCAGCTGGAACAGGCCAACGTGGCCAACGCGGCGCTGAGCGAGGACATTCGGAAGCTCACGGCCGACTGGGCACGGGCCCGGGACGAGCTGGAGCAGCGGGAGGCAGAGTGGAGACGCGAGGAGGAGGTGGGGGGACACCCCGGGACACCCCGGGACATCCCAGGGCACCCCAGGACACACCAGGGACATCCCAGGACATCCCAGGGCACCCCAGGACACACCAGGGACATCCCAGGACATCCCAGGACACCCCAGGGACACCCCAGGACACACCAGGACACCCCAGGGACACCCCAGGACACACCAGGACACCCCAGGACACCCCAGGACACCCCAGGGACACCCCAGGGACACCCCAGGACACACCAGGGACACCCCAGGACATCCCAGGACACCCCAGGGATCCACCGGGAGCAGCAGCGGGGACAGGGGTGTGGAGCAGAGGGATGTGGGGTCAGCGAGGAGGGATGCGGGGCCGGGGGATGTTCCCTGGGGGAGGATTTGGGGGTTTGATGGGAAGTGAGGCAGGGACGTGTCGCCCCCCACCCCTCTCCATGCCCACGAGAACCGGGGTGGGGCTGAGCAGAACCGTGGGGGTGACGGGTGTGGCCAGGACGGATATTTGGGAATCTGGGGACAGCGGTAGATCCCTGACCCGGCTCCATCGCACCCCAGTCCTTCAACACCTACTTCAGCAACGAGCACAGCCGGCTGCTCAGCCTCTGGCGGCAGCTGGTGGCCTTCAGGCGCCACTTCGGGGACATGAAAGCCGCCACCGAGAGGTCAGCGGGGCCCGGGCGGGGGGAGCTCTCCCTCTGGGGGTCCCTGCGGGTCCCACCCTGCCCCTCCCGCCCCGCAGGGACCTGGCGGAGCTCGGCCACGAGGTGACCCGGAGCGGGCGGGCCGCCCACGCCGCCTGCCTGCACCTGGCGGCCAACCTGAGGCTGGCCGAGAGCCAGGCGGGAGCGGCCCGGGAGCGGCAGGAGCTGCGCCTGGAGCAGCTGCAGGAACAGCTGGAGGCGCGGGCGAGGGACGCGGAGCTGGAGAAAGCTGCCCTGGCAGCCAGGTACGGGGGGCTGGGGGTGGCACAGGATGGGGAGGAAATGAGTGGGAGGGGAGGGATGCGGGGATCCAGGAGGGATGCGGGGATCCAGGAGGGATGCGGGGATCCAGGAGGGATGCGGGGATCCAGGAGGGGATGCAGGGATCCAGGAGGGGATGCGGGGATCCAGGAGGGGATGCAGGGATCCAGGAGGGGATGCAGGGATCCAGGAGGGGATGCAGGGATCCAGGAGGGATGCGGGGATCCAGGAGGGGATGCAGGGATCCAGGAGGGGATGCAGGGATCCAGGAGGGATGCGGGGATCCAGGAGGGATGCGGGGATCCAGGAGGGATTCAGGGATCCAGGAGGGATGCAGGGATCCAGAGGGATGCAGGGATCAAGAGGGGATGCAGGGATCCAGGAGGGATTCAGGGATCCAGAAGGGATGCAGGAGCACCAGGAGGGATGCTGGGATCCAGGAGGTGATTGAGGAGCACCCGGGGGATGTTCCCCAGGAAAGATTTTGGGGATTCAGGAGCAGCGGGGGGATTCAGGAGCACCAGGAGGGATGCTGGGATCCAGGAGGTGATTCAGGAGCACCGGGGGGATTCAGGAGCACCCGGGGGATGCAGGAGCACCGGGGGATGTTCCCCAGGGAAGGTTTTGGGGATGCAGGAGCACCCGGGGGATTCAGGAGCACCGGGGGATGTTCCCCAGGGAAGGTTTTGGGGATTCAGGAGCAGCGGGGGGATGGGCCCATGGGGGATGTTGCACAGGGAAGGTTCTGGGGCTGTGGCACGGATGGGAAGGGGCGCAGGGCAGGGCTGGACGTGGCTGGACGCTGCCGGTGTCCCGGGCAGGGCGGAGGAGCTGACGGCGGCGCTGGAGCAGCGGCGGAGCGAGGACGAGGAGCGGGAGCGGGCGGTGGAAGCGCTGAACCTGCGGCTGCGGGAGCTGGTGGGCGCAGGGGGTGGGGGGTGTCGGGGGGGGCGCCCCCGGCATTCCCGACCCCACCGTGTGCCGGGGCCCGCAGGAGGCCGCTCGTGCCCGGGAGCTGGAGCAGGCGCGGGCTCTGCGCTCCGAGCTGCAGCTGCTGCGCCGGACGCTGCACGAGGTCACCCAGGTGCTGCGACACCCTGGGGCCACTCACAGCCAGGAGGGGCCTCTCCCTGCCTCAGTGTCCCCTCTGTGCCTCAGTGTCCCCTCCGTGCCTCAGTGTCCCCTCCCTGCCTCAGTGTCCATTCCCTGCCTCAGTGTCCCCTCCCTGCCTCAGTGTCCCCTCTGTGCCTCAGTGTCCCCTCCCTGCCTCAGTGTCCCCTGCCTGCCTCAGTTTCCCCTTCCCTGATTAATTTTTGCATTTCCTGATCCAGTTTCCCCCTCCCTGCCTCAGTTTCCCTTTTCCCTTACCCACTTTCCCCCTTATTTAACCTGATTTTCCCGCCTCAGTTTCCCCTTCCCTTAACTCCCCTTCCCCTTTCTCACCTCGGCTCCTGCCCTCACTGCCTGAATTCCCTTCCCTGCCTCACTTTCCCTCGGGATTTCCTCACTTTCCCTCGGGATTTCCCGGAAACAGGCGGTGCTGGCGGATGACCCCGAGCCTGCCGTGCTCTCCGTGTCCCCCGGGTGTCCCGGGGTGTCCCCCGCGTGTCCCGGGGTGTCCCCTCTCCGCAGCCTCTCCGCCAGCGCCGCCGCCGCCGCCGTTCAGGCGGCGCTGAGCCGGCGGCAGCTGCAGCTGCAGGTGAGGCCGGGATGGGATGGGAATGGGGAGGATGAGGATGAGGATGATGGGGACGCGGATCTGATGAAGGCTCACCCCCAGGAGGCCCGGAGCCAGGTGGAGGCGGCCGGGAGGCTGCGGCGGGAGCTGGCAGTGCTGGAGCAGCGGCTGCAGCAGCTGGGAGCCGAGGCCGGGAGCTGCCGGCGGGCGCAGGAGGAGGCGCAGCGGGAGGAGCTGCGGCTGCGGGCCCAGGCCGAGGGGCTGCGGAGGTACCGCCCGTCCGTCCGTCTGTCCGTCCGTCTGTCCGTCCGTCCGTCCACACATCTGTCCGTCTGCCCTCACCCCGCGCCTGCAGCCTTCCGTGTCCGCCTGTCCGTTCCTCCCAGCTGTGTCCGTCTGTCCGTCCAGCCACCCACCCGTGTCCGTGTGTTGGTGCCCTCAGGCCGTGGTGTCCGTCTGTCCCCGTGTCCCCATGTCCCCGTGTCCGTGTCCCTATGTCCATGTGACCATGTGTCCCCGTGTCCCCGTGTCCGTGTGTCCGTGTCCCCGTGTCCCCTGTCCGTGTGTCCATGTCCCCTGTCCGTGTGTCCGTGTCCCCATGTCCCCGTGTCCCCGTGTCCGTGTGTCCGTGTCCATGTCTGTGTGTCCATGTCCCTATGTCCATGTGACCATGTGTCCCCGTGTCCCCGTCCCCATGTCCCCGTGTCCCCTGTCCGTGTGTCCGTGTCCCCGTCCGTGTCCCCGTGTCCCCGTCCCCATGTCCCCGTGTCCCGTGTCCGTGTGTCCGTCAGGGAGCTGGGCCGTGCGGAGGCGGCGCTGGCGGAGGAGCAGCAGCGGGCCGGGGCTCTGCAGCAGGAGCGGGAGCAGCTCCAGCGCCAGAGCCAGGAACTGCGGGACTCCCGGGAAGAGGCGGCTCGGGATGCCCAGAGCGCCCGGGAGCAGCTGGAGAGCAGGTGGGGACACGGGGGACACGGGGGACACGGGGGGGGACACGGGGGACACGGGGGGGACACAGGTGCGAGTGCCGGGGGGTACAGGAGGTTTCGGGTGGGTTCAGGTGTGCACAGGTGGGCACGGGTGGGTGCCGGGGGTCACAGGTGGGTGCCGGGGGGGTCACAGGTGGGTGCCGGGGGGGTCACAGGTGGGTGCTGGGGGTCACAGGTGGGTGCCGGGGGGTCACTGGGGGGTCACAGGTGGGTGCCGGGGGTCACAGGTGGGTGCTGGGGGTCACAGGTGGGTGCCGGGGGGGGTCACAGGTGGGTGCCGGGGGGTCACTGGGGGGTCACAGGTGGGTGCCGGGGGGTCACAGGTGGGTGCCGGGGGGTCACAGGTGGGTGCCGGGGGTGACAGGTGGGTGCCGGGGGTCACAGGTGCGCACACCTGCGCTGTCCCCGCACAGCCGGCAGCAGCTGCAGGAGCTGGAGCTGCAGCGGGCGCGGGCTCAGCGGGAGCTGCTGGAGGCTCGGGAGGCGCTGAGCCGGGCGCTGCTGGACGCGGAGCTGGCCCGGGGCGAGCAGGAGGCGCTGGCCGAGGCTCTGGGCAAGGTGGGAGTCCGGAGCCGCCCCAGAGCGGGGCCGGGCGCGGCTCCAGGCGCATCCCCAAGGACACAGGCACAGCCCCAGGAGTGCCAGCCCTGCCGTGGGGACAGCCCCGTGCCCCAGCTGTCCCCCTGTCCCGGTTCCACGGGTGCCCCCACTTACCCCGGGTGTTCCCAAGTTCCCCCGGTGCCCCCCGTTCCCCCGGTACCCCCCAGCCCCCGGTACCCCCCAGCCCCCGGTACCCCCGTTCCCCCGGTGCCCCCCAGCCCCCGGTACCCCCGTTCCCCCGGTACCCCAGCCCCCCGGTACCCCCGTTCCCCCGGTGCCCCCCGGTCCCCGCTCCGGTTCCAGCCGCTGTCCGGCCGCAGGCTCAGGGCAGCTGCGGGGAGCTGGCGGGGGCGCGGCGGGCGGCGGAGGCGGAGGAGTCGCGGCTGCGGGACGCGCTCGCCAGGACCAGCGAGCTGGCGGCCGGGCTGGCCCGGGACAAGGCGGAGCTGAGCCGGCGGCTGGAGCGGCTGGAGCAGGAGCGGGAGCGGGGCCGGCTGCGCACCCGGGAGCTGTGCCGGGAGCTGGCGCTGCTGCGGGCGCGGCTGGAGCGCGGCCCCCGGCCCGGCCCGGAGCGGGCACGGGGAGAGCCCCGGGACGACGGGCGGGGGCTGCGGGAGGAGCTGCGGGAGCTGCGGGGGCTCCACGAGCGGCTGCGCCACAGCCTCGGCCAGGTGAGCACCGCGGGGGCCACTGGAAGGGCGCTGGGGCGACTGGGAGAGAGGGGGAAGGTGACGGGGTAACTGGGAGGGCATCGGGGGCAACTGGGAGCGGTGGGGAGAGTGTCTGGAGAAACGAGAGGGGTGCGGGGGGTAACTGGTGGTCCCGGAGCTGTCAGCGGTGGACTCTGAGCTGTCCCGGGGCTGTCCCTGGGCTGTCCCTGGGCTGTCCCTGGTGTCCCCGGGCTGTCCCTGGTGTCCCTGGGCTGTCCCTGGTGTCCCCGGGCTGTCCCGGGGCTGTCCCTGGTGTCCCTGGGCTGTCCCTGGGCTGTCCCTGGTGTCCCGGGGCTGTCCCGGGGCTGTCCCGGGGCTGTCCCTGGGCTGTCCCCGGGCTGTCCCTGGTGTCCCCGGGCTGTCCCCGCAGGCGGTGCAGGAGCAGAGCGCGGCGGGCGAGGCTCTGGCGCGGGCACGGGCGGAGCAGGAGCGGCTCCGGGCGGAGCAGGAGCGGCTGGGCCGGACACAGGCGGCGCTGGCCCAGGACGGGGCCGGACTGGCCGTGCAGCTCGAGGCTGCCCAGCGCCGGGACCGGCAGCGGAACCGAGAGGCGGCCGGGCTCAGGTGGGTACCAGGCTGGGCCGGGGTTAGCGGGCTGGGGGTACCGAGATGGGTCCAGCCCCATGCCCAGCCCCGTGCCCCACGTTGCACAGGTCGGAGAAGGAGGGGCTGGAGAGCAGCGTGTTCCAGCTGCAGCAGGAGCTGGCCCAGCTCCAGGCCCACAATCAGCAGCTGGAAGCCCAAGGCCGGACACTGACCCAAGCCAAGGAGGCGCTGGAAGGTGAGGGGTCCTGGTCACTCATGTGCCACATCAGCCTGGCCGTGCCCAGCTCCAACCCTCCTCATCCTCATCCTCATCCTCATCCTCATCCTCATCCCCATCCTCATCCCCATCTTCATCCCCATCTTCATCCCCATCTTCATCCCCATCCCTGTCTTCAGTGTCCATCTCCAGCCATCACTTCCATCCCCATCCTTCTCCATTCATCCCCACCTTCATCCCTGTCCGTCCCCATCCTCATCCTCAGCTCCATCCATATTTCCACATTGACTGGGGGTGTCCCATGACCGGGGTGTCCCACGGTGATGTCCCATGGTGATGTCCCATGGTGATGTCCCATGGATGATGTCCCATGGATGATGTCCCATGGTGATGTCCCACGGTGATGTCGGTGATGTCCCATGGTGATGTCGGTGATGTCGGTGATGTCCCATGGTTGATGCCCCACGGTGATGTCCCATGGGTTGATGTCCCATGGATGATGTCCCATGGTGATGTCCCACGGTGATGTCGGTGATGTCCCATGGTGATGTCGGTGATGTCGGTGATGTCCCATGGTTGATGTCCCATGGATGATGTCCCATGGTGATGTCCCATGGTGATGTCCCATGGTGATGTCCCACGGTGATGTCCCATGGTTGATGTCCCATGGTGATGTCCCATGGTGATGTCCCATGGTGATGTCGGTGATGTCCCATGGTTGATGTCCCATGATGATGTCCCATGGTTGATGTCCCATGGTGATGTCCCATGGTGATGTCCCATGGTGATGTCGGTGATGTCCCATGGTTGATGTCCCATGGTGATGTCCCATGGTGATGTCGGTGATGTCCCATGGTTGATGTCCCATGGATTGATGTCCCATGGTGATGTCGGTGATGTCCCATGGTGATGTCGGTGATGTCCCATGGTTGATGTCCCATGATGATGTCCCATGGTGATGTCCCATGGTGATGTCCCATGGTGATGTCCCATGGTGATGTTGGTGATGTCCCATGGTTGATGTCCCATGGTGATGTCCCATGGTGATGTCGGTGATGTCCCATGGGTTGATGTCCCATGGGTTGATGTCCCATGGGTTGATGTCCCATGGTTGATGTCCCATGGTGATGTCCCATAACCGGGGTCCCTCAGCGGAGCTGGCCGTGGCGCGGCGCGAGCGGGCGCAGGAGCTGCGGGAGCGGCGCCAGGCGGTGGCGGTGGCCGAGGCGGCCGCGGTGACGGTGGCCCTGCAGAGCGCCCGCGACGCCCACCGGGACCAGCTGGAGCAGCTCCAGCACGAGAAGGTGCCTTGGTGGGGGGGCGCAAGGATCTGGGGCTGTGGGAGTGATTTTGGGGGGATTTTGGGGTGCTGTGGTGGAGTTTTTTAGGGTGTAACAGTGATTGTTTGGGTGTGATGGTGATTTGGGGGGCTTTAAGGATGATTGTTGGGGCACAATCCTGGTTATTGGGGAGCAATATTGATTTCTGGGGTGAAATGATGGGTTTGGGGGCTCAGAGGTGATTTCTGGGGTGAAATGATGGGTTTGGGGGCTCAGAGGTGATTTCTGGGGTGAAATGATGGATTTGGGGGCTCAGAGGTGATTCTTGGGCTGCAACCTCGATTTCTGACATTTCCGATTGCTGGCGGGCGCCGCTCAGGCTGCGGCTCCGCTTGTTCGGGATGATTTTTGGGGCTGGCTGCTGATTTTGGGCTTGGCAGGAGGAGCTGGAGGCCGAGCGGGGCCGGCTGGTGCAGGAGCACGAGGAGCTGGTGGCCGAGCTGGCGGCAGCACGGCAGCAGCGCCACAGCGAGAAGCAGCAGGTGGGTGGCCCGATGTCCCCAGCCCTGTGCCAGTCCCGATGTCCCCATCCCAGTGTCCCCAGCCCTGTGCCACCCCCGATGTCCCCATCCCAGTGTCCCCAGCCCCGTGCCACCCCCGTGTCCCCCCAGGCTCTGGCGCTGCAGGAGGAGGAGCGGGTGGCCCTGGCGGGGACGCTGGCGGGGCTCCAGCAGAGCCTGGACAAGGCCATGGCCGAGCTGGAGCAGCGGCGGCAGGAGGTCACCGGCCACCAGGAGAAGGAGCAGGTGGGGTTTGGGGGGCTCCCGGGACCCACAGAGCCCCACAGAGCCCCACATGGCCCAGGTGTCTCCCCATTGCTAAAGCGTCCCCCTCTACTGCAGCCACCCCAGCCCGGGTGTCCCCTGTGTCACCCCCCAGTTCCTGGGTGTCCCCCACTGCCACCACTCCAGTCTCAATATCCCCCGTGGTCCCCCCATTGCAGCCCCCCATTCCTGGGTACCCCCTCCCTCCTTGAGCCTCACCCCCACCACTGCAAGACCCCCCCAGTGTCCCCTTCTCTCGCAGCCCCCCAACTCCACCCCCCGTGTCCCCCGGCAGTGGGGCTCAGCTGTGGTACCCGAGCGCCCTCATCCCATCCCTGACCCACCCCCGCTGTCCCCCCGGGGTCCCCCGAAGGCCGGGGGGGTCTCAGGGTGGGTGTGGTGTCCCCCCGGTGTCCCCCGCAGGCCGGGGGGTCTCAGGGTGCTGTCCCCCCGGGTCCCCCGCAGGCCAGGGGGGTCTCAGGGTGGGTGTGGTGTCCCCCCGGGTTCCCCGCAGGCCGGGGGGTCTCAGGGTGGTGTCCCCGCGGGTCCCCCGAAGGCCGGGGGGTCTCAGGGTGCTGTCCCCCCCAGGTTTTGGCCGCCGAGCTGCGCTCGCTGCGGGCGCGGGCGGAGGAGGCGGCGCTGAGCCACGAGCGGGAGGCGAGGGCGCTCCGGGAGCGAGCGGCAGCGGCGGCCCAGCAGCGGGACAGCGCCCTGCGGGAGGTGAATCCCGCACAAAAACCCCTTCCCGTGCCCCCCGAAGCCCCGCAATGGCCCGAGGTTGTGCTCCGGGCAGGCGGAGGAGGCGCGGGCGCAGCTGCGGGCGGCGGCGGAGGCGCGGCGGGAGCTGCTGGAGGCGCAGCGAGAGGCTCGGGAGAGCAGCCAGGGCGAGCGGCGGAGGGCGCAGGAGGCTCGGCGGGCCCTGGAGGACGCGGAGCGGGAGAAGGAAGCGCTGCAGAGCTCCAGCGAGGAGCTGCGGGCCGCCCTGCGGCGCTCCGAGGGGGAGCGCATCAGGTCCGGGATGAGGGCAGCGAGAGGGGGCAGCGCCTCGGAGGGGATGGGCGGCGAGAGGGAAAGCCCGAGCTGCAAGGGACAGAAATCGGAGCGTGGGTGAGACCAGGGGCTGCCCGAACTGGGAGGTGCAGGAGCTGGGAGATCTCGGGATGAGGGAAAGCAGGAGCTGAGAGATGTTCAGGATGAGGGAATGCAGGAGCTGGGAGATGTGGAAGTTGGGAGATGCTCGGGATGAGGGAAAACAGGAGTTCAGAGATTCAGGAATTGGGAGATGCAGGAGCTGGGAGATGTTCAGGATGAGGAAAAGAAGGATCTGGGAGATGTGGAAGTTGGGAGATGCTCGGGATGAGTGAAAGCAGGAATTGGGAGATGTTCGGGATAAGGAAAAGCAGGAGCTGGGAATTTCAGGAATTCAGGAGCTGGGAATCCCCATCCATGCTGGAGGATGGACGGATCCAGGAGCACATCCTGCTGTGCTGGGGGTGATGCTGGGACACCCAGGGGCGTTGGGATGGGGCGATGCTCCAGGTCAGGAGGACACTGAGGAGCAGGAGACGGGAATGCGGGGCCGGGATGGGCCCAGCCCCCGCTCCCCGCTGCCGCAGCCTGAAGCGCTCCGGGGAGGACAAGGAGCAGCGGCTGGCGCTGCTGGAGGCGGCGAGGGCGGCGGCGGAGCGGGAGGTGTCGGAGCTGCGGGCGGCGCTGCGGGGGCTGGAGAGCGCCCGCCTGGAGAACCGCAGGGAGCTGCAGGAGCTGCGCCGACAGGTGAGGGACAGCGGGGACAGCGGGGGACAGCGGGGGACAGCGGGGACAGCGGGGACAGCGGGGACAGCGGGGACAGCGGGGGACAGAGAGGGACAGCGGGGGACAGCGGGGACAGCGGGGGGGACACAGAGCCTCCCCGAAGCGCTGGTGCCCCCGCGGGCAGGTGAAGGAGCTGGACAGCGAGAACAGGCGGCGGGGCCGGGAGCTCGGGGAGCTGCAGGCCCGGGTGGCCCTGGAGGAGCAGCGGGAGCAGCGGAGCCGCCGCGAAGCCTCCGGCCTCCGGCAGAAGGTGGCGGAGAGCGAGGCCGGCACCGAGGCTGCCAGGAAGGAGGTGTGGGAGTCCCCAAGCTCCCATTGCGGGCGTCCCACATCCCCAAGTGTCCGCCCCGGAGCTGCTGTCCTGGGGCTGGAGGTGTCCCTGTCCCCTCAGGCCCCGCCTGTTGTCCCCAATCATCGCCATCGCCGTGGTGTCCCTGGGTGTTCCCATTGCTCCATCCCCGCATCCCTGGGGTTCCCTGGGACCCCACTGCTGCATCCCGGGTCCTTACGGGTTCCCCACCCGTTCCCAGTCCCGTTCCCGGTCCCGGTCCCTCACGGGTTCCCGGTCCCGTTCCCGTTCCCGGTCCCATTCCCGGTCCCTCACGGGTTCCCGGTCCCGTTCCCGTTCCCGGTCCCGGTCCCGTTGCCGGTCCCTCACGGGTTCCCGGCCGTTCCCGGTCCCGTTGCCGGTCCCTCACGGGTTCCCGGCCGTTCCCGTTCCCGTTCCCGGTCCCTCACGGGTTCCCGGTCCCGTTCCAGGTCCCTCACGGGTTCCCGGCCGTTCCCGTTCCCGTTCCCGGTTCCCGTCCCGTTCCCGGTCCCTCACGGGTTCCCGGTCCCGTTCCCGGTCCCTCACGGGTTCCCGGCCGTTCCCGGTCCCGTTCCCGGTCCCTCACGGGTTCCCGGTCCCGTTCCCGGTCCCGGTCCCGTTCCCGGTCCCTCACGGGTTCCCGGTCCCGTTCCCGGTCCCGGTTCCGTTCCCGGTCCCGGTCCCGTTCCCGGTCCCTCACGGGTTCCCGGTCCCGGTCCCTCACGGGTTCCCGGTCCCGTTCCCGGTCCCGGTCCCGTTCCCGGTCCCTCACGGGTTCCCGGTCCCGTTCCCGGTCCCGGTCCCGGTCCCTCACGGGTTCCCGGTCCCGTTCCCGTTCCCGGTCCCGTTCCCGGTCCCTCACGGGTTCCCGTTCCCGGTCCCTCACGGGTTCCCGGTCCCGTTCCCGCAGCTGCAGCAGCTGCAGCAGCGGCTGGCGGCGGCGGAGCTGCAGTTCCGGCAGCGGGAGCAGGAGCTGGCCCGCAGCCTGGAGGAGGCTCGGGGCAATGAGAAGAAGCTGCTGGCGGACGCTCGGAACCTGCGGCTCAAGGTGGAGGCGGCGCGGGCCGAGGTGGCGGAGCTGGGGCTGCGGCTGAGCGCGGCCCAGGGCCGGGCGCAGGGGCTGGAGGCGGAGCTGGCCCGGGGCGAGGAGCAGCGCCGGGCCACCGAGTCCCGCCTGGGCGGCCTCGAGGCCACCCTGCGCCGCACCGTGGCCGTGGCCAGGGCCAAGGGTGAGCGGCACCGGGGGCACCGGGGCTCCGCGTGGGGCTGAGGGGAGGGGAGGTGTCACCCCACTGATCCAGCCCTGGGGGTCTCCAGTGCTCTGCTCCCTGCATCCCGGGGGTGTCCCGGACCCCGTTATTCCATCCCCTGCATCCCGGGGGTGTCCCGGACCCCGTTATTCCATCCCCTGCACCCCAGGGGTCCCTTTCACTCCATCCCCTCCATCCCGGGGGTCTCCTAAACTCCGTTATTCCATCCTCTGCATCCCGAGGGTCCCTTTCACTCCATCCTCTGCATCCCGGGGGTGTCCGGACCCCGTTATTCCATCCCCTGCACCCCAGGGATCTCCCGAACCCCGTTATTCCATCCTCTGCATCCCGGGGGTGTCCCGGACCCTGTTATTCCATCCCCTGCATCCCGGGGGTCCCTTTCACTCCATCCCCTGCATCCCGGGGGTTCACTTCACTCCATCCCCTCCATCCCTGGGCCCCCATTTTTCCATCCCCTGCATCCCGGGGCTCTCCCGTTGCTCTGTCCCGGCTGTGTCCCCATGTCCCCCCGCTTGTCCCCCGGCAGGAGGGGTCCCGGAGAGCCCGGCCAGCCCCGCTTCACTCCCGGACGCCCCCGCGGATCCCGAGGCGCTGCGGGCGGCGCTGCGGGAATTCCTGCGGGAGCTGCAGGAGGCGCAGCGGGAGCGGGTGAGTCCCCCCCGTTCCCCCCGAGCCCCCCGAGCCCCCCGAGCCCCCAGCCCCAAAACAATCCCTTCCCAGCGCTGTTCCCGGCAGGAGGAGCTGCGGGAGGAGCTGCACAGCCAGGCCCGGCGGCTGCGGGAGGCCGAGGCCGAGCGGGACAGCGCCCGCGGCCGCGCCCAGCAGCTCCAGAGGCTGCTGGAGGAGAGCGAGCAAGGTGATGCTGCGGGGATTGCGGGAATTGCGGGAATTTCGGGAATTTCGGGAATTTCGGGAATTGCGGCCTTGGAGCCTCTCCGCAGCCGGTGGGAGCACGGAGGGAAGGGGGAGGTGATGGCCAGGCCGGGGGATGCTCCCCAAAATTTCCTCCAAAAAAAAGATTTCCTCCAAAATGCCGGCGGGAGAATTCATAAATAGCAGGAAACTCCAGTAAAGCTTTATTGTTCCTGCTTTAAACCCCAGTGCAAGCGGTAAAAATTTCCATATAGCCTTCTGAACCAAATAAATAATAATAATAACAATAACAATAACAATAACAATAACAATAACAATAATAATAATATAATAATAACAATAATAATAGTACCCCAATAAATTTTATATATATATTTATATATATTTATATTTATATATATTTATATTTATATATATTTATATTTATATATATTTATATATAATAGCATATCCCGTCAATCCCTCTGCAATTCCCATAAATCCCGTTAAGCACCAGGAGCCCCCATCGCATCCCCATAAACCCCACAGAGCCTCCCTTTATCCCCCACACGCCCCGGGATCCCCCCTTGTACCCCAATAAACCCCATAAAACCCATTGCAAACCCCACAGACCCACAGACCCCACAGACCCCACACCCCACAGACCCCACACCCCCCACACACCCCTCACACCCCACACCCCACACACCCCACATACCCCACACACCCCACACCGCCCGTTCCCCGCAGGCCGGCGGGAGCTGAGCGCCGCCCGGGCCTCGCGGCTGCTGCAGGACGAATCCCTGCGCAATTCCCGGCGGGAATGCCGCGAGCTGCGGAACAGCCTGAGCACCGCCGAGAGACAGCGCAGGGCCGCGGAGGTGGGAACCGGGAACGGGGGAATCCGGGGGGGAACGGGGGGGAATGGGGAGAACGGGGGGAATGGGGGATCCAGGTGGGAACGGGGAACGGGGGGAACGGGGGAGAATCCAGCAGGGAATGAGAGAATCCAGGTGGGAATGGTGCGGAGTCCAGCTGGGAACGGAGGGAATCCGGGTGGGAATGCGGGAGAATCCAGGTGGGAATGCAGGAGAATCCAGGTGAGAATTCGGGGATCCAGGCGGGAATTCGGGGATTCGGGGCAGTCCGGGCGGGCACGGCCGCGGTCCCGGCACATCCCGGCTCCATCCCCGCGCCAGGAGAAGCTGGGGGAGCTGGAGGGGGCCCGGCAGAGGCTGGAGCTGTGCGAGAGCCGCAGCTCCCGGCTGGAGGCCGAGCTGGGCCGGGCCCGCCGGGCGCTCGCTGAGAGGGACGCGGAGGCGCGGGAGGCGCGGGAGAGAGCGGAGCAGCTCCAGGAACAGGTACCGGCACCGATCCTGGACAATTCCAGTGCCTCAAGCGCCTTTCCATTGATCCAGTCCCGCAGACCCCCCTGAGCACCGCCCAGCGCCTCCTGAGCCACTCCCGGCCCCACAGGTCCCACCGAACCCACTCCCGGCCCCACAATTCCCACTGATCCCGACCCCACAATTCCCACTGATCCCACTCCCAGCCCCACAATTCCCACTGATCCCACTGATCCCGACCCCACAATTCCCACTGATCCCGACCCCACAATTCCCACTGATCCCACTGATCCCGACCCCACAATTCCCACTGATCCCACTCCCGACCCCACAATCCCCACCGAACCCACTCCCAGCTCCCCCTGAACACCTTCTGCTTTCCACAATCCCTCCCAAACTGCTTCCCAGTTCCCCCTGGATCCCATCCCAGTGTCCCCAGTTGTCCCCAGTGTCCCCAGTGTCCCCAGTTGTCCCCAGTGTCCCCAGTTGTCCCCAGTTGTCCCCAGTGTCGGTTCCCGGGCACAGCTGGCTCGGGCCGGGGCCCGCCCGGTGTCGCTCCCGGTGTCGCTCCCAGTGTCGCTCCCGGTGCCGTTCCCGGTTCCGCCGGGGAGCGGCTCCAAGGGGGAGGCTCCGGCCGGGTCCCCGCTCCACGAGCGGCTCCTGCAGCTCCAGAACGCGCTGGCCGCCGGCGAGATGGACCGGAGGCTGCTCCAGGTGGGATCAGAACCCGCCCCAGTGCCCCCAGTTCCTTCTGAACCCCCTCCCAGTGTCCCCAGTTCCTTCTGAACCCCTCCCAGTGCCCCCAGTTCCTTCTGAACCCCTCCCAGTGTCCCCAGTTCCTTCTGAACCCCTCCCAGTGTCCCCAGTTCCTTCTGAACCCCTCCCAGTGTCCCCAGTTCCTTCTGAACCCCTCCCAGTGTCCCCAGTTCCTTCTGAACCCCCTCCCAGTCCTCCAGGTTCCCCCTCCCACTTCTCCCCGAACCCTTTCCCAGTGTCCCCAGTTCCCTCCCAACCCCTCCCAGTGCCCCCAGTACCCCCAAACCCCTCCCAGCTACCCCTGAACCCACTCCCAGCCCCCCCAGTTCCCCTGAATCCTGTCCCAGTTCTCCCCGGACCCGTTCCCAGTCCCCCTGAGCCCCCTGACAGTCCCGGTGTGTCCCGGGGGTATCCCGGTGTGTCCCGGGGGGGTGTCCCGGTGTGTCCCGGTGTGTCCCGGGGGTGTCCCGGTGTGTCCCGGTATGTCCCGGGGGTATCCCGGTGTGTCCCGGGGTGTCCCGGTGTGTCCCGGGGTGTCCCGGTGTGTCCCGGTGTGTCCCGGGGGTATCCCGGTGTGTCCCGGGGTGTCCCGGGGTGTCCCGGTGTGTCCCGGTGTGTCCCGGGGGGGTGTCCCGGTGTGTCCCGGGGTGTCCCGGGGCTCACGGGGCTGTCCCGCTGTCCCAGGAGGGGCTGGAGGAGGCGCGGCGGGCGCTGGCGGAGGCGCGGCGGGAGAAGGGAATGCTCCGGGAGCAGCTCCGGGAACAGCGGGAGCTGGGAATGCTGCGGGAACCGGGAATGCCGAAGGAACCGGGAATGCCACCGGAACCGGGAATGCTGCGGGAACCGGGAATGCTGAAGGAACCGGGAATGCCACCGGAGCCGGGAATGCCGAAGGAACCGGGAATGCCAAAAGAACCGGGAATGCCGCCGGAACCGGGAATGCCACCGGAACCGGGAATGCCACCGGAGCCCTCCGAGGACCCACAGGACGAGGTGAGGGTCAGGGGGGGAGCCCGCACCCCAAATTCGCTGACCTTTGACCCCAGACAGGACCCTGGGGATCCCCCACAGAGCCCCGCACTGTGGCTTAATGAATTAACTAATTATCATATCTCTATCATCATATCTAATTATCTGTTACTCTGTTAGGCAATGGGTACATTGTCCAATACACACACACACATATATATCTATATATCTATATATCTGTATATCTGTATATCTATATATCTATATATCTATATATCTATATATCTGTATATCTATATATCTATATATCTATATATCTACATATCTACATATCTATATATCTATATCTATATATATATCTATATATCATCTATATATCTATATAGCTATATATCATCTATATATCTATATATCTATATATCTATATATCTATATATCATCTATATATCATCTATATATCATCTATATATCTGTATATCTATATATCTATATATCTATCTATGTATCTATATCTATCTATCTATCTATCTATCTATAGATATATATAAATGGCTCTGTTTTCCCCCCATCCATTGGGGTTTATCCATGGTTTTAGATCTGTATTTAATGTTATTTAACGCAGGTCTGTGTTTAGATCTGTATTTAATTTAAGGCAGGTCTGTGTTTAGATCTGTATTTAATGTTATTTAACGCAGGTCTGTGTTTAGATCTGTATTTAATTTAACGCAGGTCTGTGTTTAGATCTATATTTAATGTTATTTAACACAGGTCTGTGTTTAGATCTGTATTTAATTTAACACAGGTCTGTGTTTAGATCTGTATTTTACATTATTTAACGCAGGTCTGTGTTTAGATCTGTATTTTACATTATTTAACGCAGGTCTGTGTTTAGATCTGTATTTAATTTAACGCAGGTCTGTGTTTAGATCTGTATTTTACATTATTTAACGCAGGTCTGTGTGTCCGGGCAGGAGCGGGAGCCTCCCGGCCGGGCTGGATCCCCGCAAATCCCCGCGGGCTCGGCCGAGCGGGAGCTGGAGGAGGCTCGGAAGCGCATCCAGGTGCTGCGGGTGGGTCCCTGCACGGGCCGGACCCGGTCCAGGGGATGGCAATGGGGCTGATCCCGATCCATGGGCTGATCCCGATCCACGGGGCTGATCCCGATCCATGGGCTGATCCTGATCCCGATCCACGGGGCTGATCCCGATCCACGGGGCTGATCCCGATCCATGGGCTGATCCCGATCCACAGGGCTGATCCCGATCCATGGGCTGATCCTGATCCCGATCCACGGGGCTGATCCCGATCCCGATCCCGATCCCGATCCCGATCCCGATCCCGATCCCGATCCCGATCCACGGGGCTGATCCTGATCCATGGGCTGATCCCGATCCCGATCCCGATCCATGGGCTGATCCCGATCCATGGGCTGATCCCGATCCATGGGCTGATCCCGATCCCGATCCACGGGGCTGATCCTGATCCATGGGCTGATCCCGATCCCGATCCCAATCCATGGGGTTGATCCTGATCCATGGGCTGATCCCGATCCATGGGCTGGGGCTGCTCCTTCGGGAGCTCATCCTGATGGGAAGGATCCCAGTGGGATTCCTGATGGGAACGGTCCCGGTTCCGGTCCCGGTGCCAGTGCCGATCCCGGTGCCGGGTCCATCCCACGGCACGGGCAGTTCCGGGGTGTCCGGAGCAGGCGGTGCCCACTCCCGTCCCCTCCAGGCGCAGCTCTCGGTGCTGGAGCTCCGGGCCCGGCCGCTCCCCGGGGAACCGGCGGAGCTGCGGCGGGAGCTGGAGCGGATCCGGCTCGGCCGGGGGGACCTGGAGGAGCAGGTGAGGGGACACGGCCGGGGGACACGGGGACAGCCTGGGGACACGGGGACAGGGCTGGGGACATGGCCGGGGGGACACGGGGACAGCCTGGAGACACGACCGGGGGGACGCGGGGACAGCCTGGGGACACGGGGACAGGGCTGGGGACACGGGGACACGGCCGGGGGGACACGGGGACACGGCCCGACCCCACAAGGTCCCCTCCCCATGTCCCCACAGATCGCGCTGCTCAAGGAGCAGGAGCTGCAGCGCCATCCCAGCGGGATTTAAGGAATTCTACCCAGCGGGATTTCAGGAATTCCACCCAGCGGGATTTAGGGAATTCTACCCAGCGGGATTTAAGGAATTCCACCCAGCGGGATTTAGGGAATTCCATCCTCTCAGGGCTGAGCCAGCCCCATCCCGGCCCGTTCTGTCTCCTCGTTCCCTTCCCTCCGGGAAAAAGCCGCACTTTTCCCACCAGCCGACAAAATTTGTCTGTTTTTTAAACAATTTTGGACCTCATGGATGGTTCAGCCCATTTTCCTGCTGCGGTTTTAAACGGGAAAAAGAAAAAATAAATGGAAAATATTCCCTTTTTTTAGCCCCAGAAGACCCAACTGATTTATTCCACCCCATCTCAATTCCCCCCCTTTTTCTAACAAAAACCTCCCCGGATTTGTGCTTTTGAAGGATTTTTTTAGGAACCGGTTTTTATATGGGATTTTTGGGGATTTTTACTGGTGCTCCGAGGTTGGGAAAGGCACGGGAAGGGTGGCTCTGATCCCCCTCCGTCCCAGCGGGAATAAACGTGGAAAATCCAAATTGGGAGCTCTGAGGGATCTGTTTTTTGGGGAAGGTGGAATTTTGGGAATGCCAGATTTGGGCTGGGTTGAATTTGGTCCCTAAATAATAATGAATAATAAGAATAATATTAATAATAAACAGAAATCAGCAAAGAACTGCAGGAAATCCCCACGCCCTACAGCCCAACCCATCCCCCTTCTATAGGGGACCCCAAAAACTGCGAGACCCCACCCCAAACCCTTTTTATAGGCTTGGGCAGCACCCCAAACCCACCCCAAAATCCACCCACAAATCCACCCCAAAATCCACCCCAAACCCCCACCAAAATCCACCCCAAACCCCCCCCACCAAATCCACCCCAAACCCACCCCAAAATCCACCCCAAATCCACCCCAAAATCCACCCACAAATCCACCCCAAAATCCACCCCAAACCCACCCCAAAATCCACCCAACCCCCCCCCAAAATCCACCCAAACTCCACCCCAAACCCCCCTAAAATCCACCCCAAAATCCTCCCCAAATCCACCCCAAAATCCACCCCAAACCCACCCAAAATCCACCCCAAACCCCCCTAAAATCCACCCCAAACCCACCCCGGGGGTCTCTTTGTCACCCCAAAATCCCAAATTTTCCCCCAGATCCCCGAATTTCATCTCAAAATCCCAGATTTTCCCCCCAAATCCCCGAATTTCCACCCAAAATCCCCTGGGATTTCACCCCAAAATCCATCCTGAGAGTCCCGAGGTTCTGGAACCAGTCTGGGGGTTCTGGAATATTCTGCTGGACCCCGCCCGGTGCTGAGGTTCCAGATCACCCAGGACAGTCCAAAACCCCGGGAGAACCTCAGCAGCCTTCAGGACCCTCGGGATGGATCCAGAACCTTCTGGAAGCCCCTCAGGACCCTCAGGATGGATCCAGAACCTTCTGGAAGCCCCTCAGGATCCTCAGGGCGATCTAGAACCTCAGCACTGCTCAGGACTAGTCAAGATAGTCTAGAACCCGGTAGAACAGTCCAGAACCCAGTAGAACGATCTAGAACCCGGTAGAACAGTCTAGAACCCGGTAGAACAGTCTAGAACCCGGTAGAACAGTCTAGAACCCGGTAGAACGATCTAGAACCCTCTAGAACGATCTAGAACCTCTAGAACGATCTAGAACGATCTAGAACGATCTAGAACCCTCTAGAACGATCTAGAACCCTCTAGAACGATCTAGAACCCAGTAGAACGATCTAGAACCCAGTAGAACGCTCTAGAACCCGCAGAACGCTCTAGAGCCCTGCAGAACGATCTAGAACCTCAGCACCACCCAGCACCATTCAGGATAGTCTGGAACCCCCGGGGTGGCTCCAGAACCTTCTGAAAGTCCCTCAGGAACCTTTCATGGACCTCTGGACCCAAACCTGCACCAAAATCCCTCTTTTTTCCCCCCTTTTAATCTCATTTTTACCTCAAATTTTGTCTGTTTTTTTCCTGTTTTTGACCCAAATTTGGCCTAATTTGATTCTTTGGGGCCTCTTTGGAAACAAATCCTGACAAATTTTGGGATTTTCACCCATTTTTGCCCGAAATTTTGTCTCTTTTTTCCATTTTTATCCCAAATTGTCTCATTTTTTTTCCACCAAATTTTGTCTCTTCTTTTTCCCCTTTTTCTTCAGATTTTCTACTTTTTTTTTCGTTTTCCCCCCGAATTTTCTCTTTTTTTTTTCCGCTTTCCCCCCAATTTGGCCTTATTTTCCCTTTTTTGCCCCTTTCCCACCCAATTTTCTCCACCTTTTTCCTCCTTTCCCCAACTTTTGGCAATTTCTGACCCAAATCTGAATTAATTTTGGAATTTTTTGGCCATTTTGGACCCAAATCTGGATTAATTTTGATTTTATTTTTCCGGGTTTTACCTCATATTTTGGCCTTTTTTGCTCGTTTTGGGCACTTTTTACCCAAATCTGAACAAATTCTTTACCTTTTTTGGACCATTTTCCCCCAGATCTGCCCCAATTTCGTCTCTTTCCTCATTTTTAACCGAAATTTGGCCTCGTTTTCCTCTTTTTCCCCACTTTTCACCCGCATTTTGTTGATTTTTCCCAATTTTTTCCCCCCAAATCCTCCCCGATTTTTCCCCTTTTTTCACATTTTTCCCTATTCCCACCCAAATTTTCCCGTCCCCCCATCCCGTCCCCGTCCTCCCGCCGGATTTTTCCCGGATTTTCCCAATTCCCTGTTTTTTCTTTATTCCCGGTTTGTTGTTTTCTTTCCCGTTTTTTTTTTCCCCTATTCCCGGATTTTTATTTTTCCCGGAATAATCCCAAAGGAAGGAATCCCAAAATTGGGAATGATCCCAAAGGAAGGAACCCAAAATTGGGAATGATCCCAAAGGAAGAAACCCAAAGATTGGGAATGATCCCAAAGGAAACAGCCCAAAATTGGGAATAATTCCCAAAGGAAACAGTTCAAAATTGGGAATAATCCCAAGGGAAGGAGCCCAAAGATTGGAATGATCCCAAAGGAAGGAATCCAAACTTTGGGAATAATTCCCAAAGGAAACAGCTCAAAGATTGGGAATGATCCCAAAGGAAGGAGCCCAAAATTTGGAACGATCCCAAAGGAAGGAATCCCAAAATTGGGAATGATCCCAAAGGAAGGAACCCCAAAGATTGGGAATGATCCCAAAGGAAGGAACCCAAAATTGGGAATGATCCCAAAGGAAGGAACCCCAAATTTGGGAATGATCCCAAAGGAAGGAGCCCAAAGATTGGGAATGATCCCAAAGGAAACAGCCCAAATTTGGGAATAATCCCAAAGGAAGGAGCCCGAAGATTGGAATGATCCCAAAGGAAGGAATCCCAACTTTGGGAATAATTCCCAAAGGAAACAGCTCAAAGATTGGGAATGATCCCAAAGGAAGGAACTCAAAGATTGGGAATGATCCCAAAGGAAGGAGCCCAAAATTTGGAACGATCCCAAAGGAAGGAATCCCAAAATTGGGAATGATCCCAAAGGAAGGAACCCCAAAGATTGGGAATGATCCCAAAGGAAGGAGCCCAAAGATTGGGAATGATCCCAAAGGAAGGAGCCCAAAATTTGGGAACGATCCCAAAGGAAGGAATCCCAAAATTGGGAATGATCCCAAAGGAAGGAGCCCAAAATTTGGGAACGATCCCAAAGGAAGGGCCGGGAGCCGCAGGGTCCCCCCGGGGCTCTCCCCCCGCCGCAGAACAGAGAAAGGCACAGAAACAATAAACCCCCCCTTGCCCGTTTTAATTATTATGTGCACAAAAAAACCAAAACACCCAGAGAGAGAGAGAGAGAGAATTCCCGGGATTTCGGGGAGCTGCTCGGTGATGCCCGGGAGCTCCGGAGCGGGGCCGGGCTCAGCAGCCGCCGCAGCTGCGGGCGCAGGACGCTCCCACGCTCTGGCACAATCCGCTCGTGGCCATCACCCCGCACTTGGAGAACTTGTCCCGGCACAGGTCGGCTGCGGGGAGCGAGGGGATAGCCCTGGATATGGGGAAAATTCCGGGGGAGCAGCGGGGGAGAGCCCCGCTCCCGCCCCAAAACGCGATCCCGCTCTGATCCCGGGGGTTCTGGGGGCAGGGGAGACCCCCAGCCCCATGGCTGCTCACCCTGACCCCACCCCAAACCGCGATCCCGCTCTGCTCAGGGGGGTTTTGGGGTTTTGGGGGCAGCGGGGGACCCCCCGCCCGATGGGTGCGCACCCAGCTCCACCCCAAACCGCGATCCCGCTCTGATCCCGGGGGTCTCTTTGTCCCAGCGGGATTTTCCCTCCTCGGAATTCGGGGGACAAGGGCGATTTGAGCGGGGACGATCCCGGTTTTTGGGGCGCCCCTCTCACCTCTCAGCAGCTCCTCGTGGGCGCACACGGTGCGGACGCAGATCTCCTTGTTGATGACGTAAACCCGGCGGAGGCTGGAATTTTGGGAACAGAAAGGACGGGATGTGAGGCAGAGGGGTTCCCGGGATCTCCGGGGGGATCAGGGAATGTTCCCCCGGCCTCACGCACCTGTAGAAGCAGATCTCGTTCAGGCACTGCTTGCAGGGCTTGTGCACCGAGTAGAGCCGGGTGCAGGGGTACTGCTCCTCCCGGCAGTCTGCGGAAAGCGGCGATTCCCGGCAATTCCCGGCAATTCCCGGCAATTCCAGGCAATTCCCGGCAATTCCCGGCAATTCCAGGCAATTCCCGGCGATTCCCGGCGATTCCCGGCAATTCCCGGCAATTCCAGGCAATTCCCGGCGATTCCCGGCGATTCCTCACCCAGCGCCTCCCCCCGCCCCGGTTGTCCCGGCACAGCCCGGCCCCGGGGATGGGGAACGGGATCGGCACTCACCGAGCGGTCCCGGCTCCGTGGGCTCCGTCTCGGGCACCGCGGCTGAGGGGGGACAGGGACAGGGACAGGGACAGGGACACAGGGATGGGGACAGGGAAGGGACAGGGACAGGGACACAGGGACAGGGACAGGGACAGGGACAGGGACACAGGGATGGGGACAGAGAAGGGAATTTCAGGATGGGGCAGAAGCGCGTCCTTGCCCTTTCCCTGGATTTTAGGGCTGGAGCAGCCTCGGCACCCCCCGGCTGCTCCGGGAGGAGAACAGGGAGGGACAGAGAGCCCCTGGCCCTGGGGGTTCAGGGGGAGATGTCACCCACCTGGGGACTGTCACCCACCCCTGGGGACTGTTACCCACCCTGGGGACTGTCACCCACCCCCGGGACTGTCACCCACCTGGGGACTGTCACCCACCTGGGGACTGTCACCCACCCCTGGGGACTGTCACCCACCCACCTGGGGACTGTCACCCACCTGGGGACTGTCACCCACCCCTGGGGACTGTCACCCACCTGGGGACTGTCACCCACCCCCGGGACTGTCACCCACCCCCGGGACTGTCACCCACCCCTGGGGACTGTCACCCACCCCCGGGACTGTCACCCACCCCTGGGGACTGTCACCCACCTGGGGACTGTCACCCACCCCCGGGACTGTCACCCACCCCTGGGGACTGTCACCCACCCACCTGGGGACTGTCACCCACCTGGGGACTGTCACCCACCCCCGGGACTGTCACCCACCCCTGGGGACTGTCACCCACCCACCTGGGGACTGTCACCCACCTGGGGACTGTCACCCACCCACCTGGGGACTGTCACCCACCCCCGGGACTGTCACCCACCTGGGGACTGTCACCCACCCCTGGGGACTGTCACCCACCCCTGGGGACTGTCACCCACCTGGGGACTGTCACCCACCTGGGGTCGGGGCCGGCACGGTTTCCTGCTGGGATTGCTGCTGGGATTGGTACCGGAATTGCTCCTCCGGGACTCGGGGGGTGACATCTGCAAGGACAGAGCCGGTGCAGGGACACCCCCAAACCCCGATCCCCCCGCCGGGGTCCCGGGGGGGAAACACTCACCGTGGTAATCGTAGTAATCCTGAATTTCTGGGGATAAAACAGGAAACTGCCTCAGGATGGATTTAGGGAGAAAACTCATCCCGTGGGGAGCGGGAAATGAGATCCCTGGAATTCTGTGGCGGGTCGGGAAAACCCCCCCAGGCACTCCAGGGCCGCTTCCCACAGGGTGGGGATTTGGGATGGATAAAGGTTCAAAAAAATAACTGGATAAAAGGCTTTTAATAGGTACCCCGATTAATTAAGGTTTAATAAAAATTTAAAAAAAAAATTAAGGGTTAATAAAGAATTTGATAAGGGTTTAATAAAGAATTTGATAAAGGTTTAATAAAGAATTTGATAAAGGTTTAATAAAGAATTTGATAAGGGTTTAATAAAGAATTTGGTAAAGGTTTAATAAAGAATTTGATAAAGGTTTAATAAAGAATTTGATAAAGGTTTAATAAAGAATTTGGTAAAGGTTTAATAAAGAATTTGATAAAGGTTTAATAAAGAATTTGATAAAGGTTTAATAAAGAATTTGATAATGGTGTAAGAAATAATTGGGTAAGGGTTTAAGAAATAATCGGATAAATAGTTTTTAATAAAGAATTTGATAAGGGTTTAATAAAGAATTGCCAGTGAGAGCAGAGACGGAAGTTTGGGGATTGCAGAGGTGAGGATGGAGAGGAAGAAGAGGGAGGAGTTTTTCCCAGGGTGTTTTCCAGGGAAAGCAGAGGGGATGGGACAGGGCTGTCCCGGCTCTCACCGGCCTGCTGGTCGTACTGGGAGTACTGGACTGGCTCGGGGTACGTGATGCCCTCGAAGCGGCTGTACTGGCCCTGCACCAGGAGCGCTGCGGGACACGGGGGCCGTGGGTGTGGGACCCCCAAAACTGGGATCTGGGACCCCCAAAACTGGGATCTGGGACCCCAAATCCGGGATCTGAGACCCCAAATCCGGGATCCAGGACCCCAAAACTGGGATCTGGGACCCCCAAAACTGGGATCTGGGACCCCCAAAACTGGGATCTGAGACCCTACTGAGACCCCAAACCCAGGATCCCACGGACACCCCAAACCCGGGATCTGAGACCCCAAATCCGGGATCTGGGACCCCACTGACACCCCAAACCCAGGATCTGGGACCCCAAACCCGGGATCCGGGACCCCAAACCCGGGATCTGAGACCCTACTGAGACCCCAAACCCAGGATCCCACGGACACCCCAAACCCGGGATCCGGGACCCCAAACCCGGGATCTGAGACCCCAAACCTGGGATCTGGGACCCCCAAACTCGGGATCCGAGATTCCAAACCCGGAATCTGGAACCCCCAAACCCGGGATCCCAAACCCGGGATCTGTGACCCCAAACCCGGGATCTGTGATCCCCAAACCCGGGATCTGTGATCCCACTGACACCCCAAACCCGGGATCCTATGGACACCCCAAAAGCGGGATCTGGTTTAAAAAATGAGGTTTTGGGCATTAAGATGAAGCTTTAGACCTCAAAAAGGGCATTTGGAAGTTAGAAATGAAGGTTTGTGCCACAAAAAATGAAGTTTTCAACCACAGAATCAGAGCTTTGGGCTCCAAAAGTGAAGATTTGGGACCTCAAGGTTCGGTTTGAGGATGTAAAAATGAGGTTGGGGCATAAAAATGAGGGTTTGGGGCATAAAAATAAAGATTTGGGATGTGAAAATGAGGTCTGAGGACACAAAAAAAAATAGGTTTTCTGCTCTAGAGAGGGGGTTTAGAGCCCGAAAATGAGAGTTTGGACCCTCCAGACGTGCCTGGGGATTTCAAACTGAGGAAATCTGGTAAAAATGTCTGTGGGAAAGGCGGATTTGGGGGATGGGAGCAGCGCCGGGGGTTTGGGGACGCTGACCTGGCAGACACAGCAGCAGGAGCTCCGCCGCTCTCATCCTGCTGGAACGAGGGACGGGACGGAGCCGGAGGATCTGGGTGGGAACAGAGGGAATCGGAGTCGGGGGGGATTCCAGAAAACCTCAGAAATGAAGGAATTTCCCCCGAAAGGCGTCCCGCCCCTTCCCAGGGGATTCGCAGGGACCAAGCCCTGGAATATCCCGCGGGCAGAGCAGGGAGGAGAAACGCCGGGATGTGGGATCAGTCCCGGGATGTGGGATCAGTCCCAGGATGTGGGATTGGTGCCGGGATCATTCCTGGGATGTGGGATCAGTCCCGGGATCATTCCCAGGATGTGGGATCAGTCCCGGGATGTGGGATCAGTCCCGGGATCATTCCCAGGATGTGGGATCAGTCCCGGGATATGGGATCAGTCCCGGGATCATTCCTGGGATGTGGGATCACTCCCAGGATCCAGAGTCACAGCTGGGATGGTGGGATCCTTCCCGGGATCATTCCCGGGATCATTCCCGGGATGCGGCCAATCCAGACCCCCCCGGAGCAGAACTCTGGGGCTCCTTTCCCAAGGTTTCCAATTCCTTGGGAAATGAATTGTTTGGGGTGGAGGGGGGGTGCCACTGCTCGGGCATCCCCTAAATCCATGGGAACGTGGATGATGGATGGATGATGGATGGATGGATGATGGATGGATGATGGATGATGGATGGATGGATGGATGGATGATGGATGGATGGATGGATGGATGATGGATGGATGGATGGATGGATGATGGATGGATGGATGGATGGATGGATGATGGATGGATGGATGGATGGATGATGGATGGATGATGGATGGATGATGGATGGATGATGGATGATGGATGATGGATGATGGATGGATGGATGGATGGATGGATGGATGGATGGATGATGGATGATGGATGGATGGATGGATGGATGATGGATGGATGGATGGATGATGGATGGATGATGGATGATGGATGATGGATGATGGATGATGGATGGATGATGGATGGATGATGGATGGATGATGGATGGATGATGGATGGATGGATGGATGGATGATGGATGGATGGATGGATGGATGGATGATGGATGGATGGATGATGGATGGATGGATGATGGATGGATGATGGATGGATGAATGATGGATGGATGGATGATGGATGGATGGATGATGGATGGATGATGGATGGATGGATGGATGATGGATGGATGGATGATGGATGGATGGATGGATGAGGATGGATGGATGGATGGATGATGGATGGATGATGGATGGATGATGGATGATGGATGGATGATGGATGGATGATGGATGATGGATGGATGGATGATGGATGGATGGATGGATGATGGATGGATGATGGATGGATGATGGATGGATGATGGATGGATGGATGGATGGATGATGGATGGATGGATGGATGGATGGATGGATGGATGATGGATGATGGATGATGGATGATGGATGGATGGATGATGGATGGATGGATGGATGGATGGATGGATGATGGATGGATGATGGATGATGGATGGATGGATGGATGAGGGATGGATGGATGGATGGATGATGGATGGATGATGGATGGATGGATGGATGAGGGATGGATGGATGGATGCATGCATGCATGGATGGACAGACAGACAGCTGGACACCCCCTCTGGAGCCATCCCTGCTGTCCTCCCCCGCTCCCATCCCCATCTCCAGCCCTCGCGGCTCCTCCCGAGCTCCGATTCCCTGAATTTCCCCCCAGCCTTGGCCGGAGCTCGTGGGCTTTGGCTGCGGGACGGGGACAGTCGGGTCACGTCTGCCCCGGGGGCCACGCCAGGGCTGCTCCCGACCGGGACCCCGGAGAGACCCCCACGGTGCCCCGGGGTGTCCCAGGGTGTCCCACGGTGTCCCCACGGTGTCCCCCTTCAGCCAAGGCCACCGAGGAGGGGCTGAAGCCGCCCCCGTCCCCGCCGGGAGGGCCCCGCTGTTCCCCCTTCCCTTCCCCGGGCTCCGCTCCCTCCGTGCGGGGGTCCGGCGGCTCCGACCGCGCCAGATGTTTTTGCAACTGCACATCTGGGAACAATCAACCCCGGAGAAAGAACACCACAGTCCCTTTCATTCTGCTAAACCCCACCTTCCCCCAGCCTCTCCTCCTTCCCCCAGCTTCCCCCCCCCCCTCCAATTTTCCTTTCTTTTCTTTTTCTTTCATTCTTTTTGTTTCGCTTTTTTTAAATTTTTTTTTTTTTTTTTTTTTTTTTTTTAAAGCTCTCTCCTTGCCAGAGAGTTGGAGAACAAAGGGAATATTTAAGGATTCCATTTATTTTGGCCCCTGACCAGAGGTAAAGAGCTCGGTGCCCCCATCCCCGTTTTCACACATCACCTTTTCCTCAGGGGGGCCCCGTCCCCCAAAATAAATCGGAATAAAAGATCCTTTTCCAGGGTGGAAAAACGAGGGGAAAAAGAAAAAAATCCCAACCGACAAACCCACAGCTTCCTCCAGGTTTTTGGGGTATTTTTAGACTTTTTGGAAGTGGTTAAAAATCTCCAACAACTGTCAGGCCTCAAAGAAGGGCCCCCCTTGGCCCCCCACCCGGGCTGCCGCTCCCTCAGGCCCCCAAAAATCGAGGGTTTGTGAGGTTAAAAAGTCGAAACTTTGTTTTTCCCCATGGTTTTTCCAAGCTCCCAACCGCTGGAGGTTTCACAAAGCCCCCCCGAAATGGGGGTTCAGCCCCGGTTTGCTGCTGGGGAGGAGGGGGGGGGTCCCCGGAATTCCTGGGAATTGGGGAGGGGGTTTTTCCCTGGTCTGCTCCTTACCAGTGAGTGCCGGCTCTGCCCTCGCCCACCGCCTCGCTCTCCTCTCTCTGCTTCTCCAAAACTCTTGAAATGAGAGTCAAAAAAAACCAAAAAAAAAACCCAGAAAAAAAAAAAAAAATACAACCCCTAAAAAGCTCCAACCTCCAGCACGGGGGATCCGCTGGGTCCTAAAGCCACACCTGAGCCGGCCCCTTCCTCCTCCCGCGATGGGGAGGGGGAAACCCGGGGAAAACCCACAAAAATCCACAAAAACTCACAAAAATCCACAAAAACCCGGGAAAAACCCACAAAAACCTGCAAAAACCCGCAAAAATCCACAAAAACCCGCAAAAACCCACAAAAACCCACAAAAACTCACAAAACCCCACAAAAACCCGGGAAAAACCCACAAAAACCCGCAAAACCCCACAAAAATCCACAAAAACCCGGGAAAAACCAGCAAAAACCTGCAAAAACCCGCAAAAACCCACAAAAACCCGCAAAAACCAGCAAAAACCCGGGGAAAACCCACAAAAACCCACAAAAACCCGGGAAAAACCCACAAAAACCCGCAAAACCCCCCAAAACCCCCCAAAACCCCCCAAAAAGAAGCTCTGCTGCCGGGGCCGGGGTGCACCGAGGGGTTTTTTGGGGTTTTTTTCCCGTCTGGATGAGTTTTGGATCCGAGGAAGCCGCACGGAGCGGGCCGGGGTTTGTGGGGCCGCGGGGAGGGAGGGAGGGGTGGAAGGAGCAGCTCAGGGTGGGGTTTCTGTCACCTCCTGGAGTAAAAACACCCCAAAATTTGGGATGCTGGGATCACGGCTCCCCTCCCGAGGCACGGCTGGATCCCGATTCCCCCGCAGCAGCGAGGATGCTGCAGCCCCGAGGGGGATTTATCCCCAAAGGACCCAAATCCCCCAAAAGGACCCAAATGCCCCAAATGCCCCAAATGCCCCAAATGTCCCAAATGCCCCAAAATGCCCCAAATGTCCCAAATGCCCCAAATGCCCCAAATGCCCCAAATGCCCCAAATCCCCCAAAATCCCCCAAATGTCCCAAATGCCCCAAATGCCCCAAATGCCCCAAATGCCCCAAATGTCCCAAATGCCCCAAATGCCCCAAATGCCCCAAATGCCCCAAATGTCCCAAATGTCCCAAATGCCCCAAATGCCCCAAATGTCCCAAATGCCCCAAATGCCCCAAATGCCCCAAATGCCCCAAATGTCCCAAATGTCCCAAATGCCCCAAATGCCGCTGTTCCCGGCGGGGCGGGGCTGGCGGAGGCTCCGCAGCCCCCCCGGGCCGGCCTGGGGCCCCTTTCCCCGCTCCTGGCGCATTCCCGGAGGGATCGGGATGATCCCAAAGCCCACCGAGCTCGGCAGGGACGCGGAGCCGGGGCCGGGGGGCGAACCCCGCAGGTTTGGGGTGAAAAGGCAGGAAAGGAGCGAAGGGAGAGCGGCGGGATGGAGACAGGAGGTGTCTGGAGATGGGAATGGGGATGAGCAGAGATTTTCTCCCGTGGGATTGGATTCCTGGCTGAGCAGCAGGACAGGGGCCGAGAGCTGCAAAATGCGGGGAAAAAGGGATTTTTCAGAGCGGGCTGAGAGACAGACGGGGCTGGAAGGCGCTTCTCAACTCCTCTCTGGTTTTTCGGGCTGAAGGATGGATGAAACCACCCCAAGGACCCCAAAAACTCCCCCCGAGCTTCTGCCGGCCCCTCCTGCAGCTTTATCCTCAGCCCTGCTCGCCTCCATCCGCGAGCCGCCCGTCAATAATTAATATAACTAATCATTAATATAATTAATAATTCAATAATTCAATAACTCTGCACGCCCTCCCAGCCGAACCCCCCCGGAGGAAATCCCGACGGGAAAACGTCTCCGGGCTCTGAAAAGCGCCAAGAAGGGGCGCGGAGGGTTTTTTCCAAGGCTCGGGAATCCTGGATTCAGCAGCGCAGCCTTGGCCGGGCCTGCAGGAAACCTCTCTTACCTTTTTTTGTGCCTCATTTCCTGAGCTAATCCCCGGCTCCCCGGGGCAGGGAGGCGCTCGGGGGGGGGCTCGGGTTTTCCATGGAAGCGGATCCCGGCAGGAAGCGGCAGCGGGAAAAGGCCGGGATGGGGATGGGGATGCGGCGGCTCCGGTTTTTCCTCGGTGGTTCCGCGGTCTCGGCCAGGACACCTGGGCTTTTTCCAGCCCTTGTTGTTATTTTCGAGGAAATTCCAGCTGGAGCGAGGTCGCTCCGTTTGGGTTTTTTTTTTTTTATTGGGATTGATGGGTTTTGGGATGTCATCCCTGGCTCCGCTCCCTGCTTTCGAGCATCCAGCCCGGCTGGGAAAAGGAGGTGACCCCAAAACCTCCTCCTGCCCCATCCCCACCCCCAGCGGGCAGCAGGGACGAGCAGCCGAGAAAATAAAGTGTTAATTTATTGGAGAAGAGCCTGAGAGCCCCGGGGGAGAGTTCAAAAATAGAATTTGTGGGGTGTGGAGCACTGCAGAGGTCCCGGCCCGAAGCAGAGGGGCTCTGCCCGAGCATTCCCAGCGGAGAAGGGATGGGGATGGAGCCTTGGCAGGGCGGGGATGTAAACTCCCTACACATCTAGGGGGGGTTTGGGGTCACAGTGACACTGCTGGGGGGGCTGGGGACACCAGGGACCCCCCCCGGCCCCCAGACAGGGGGAGTGGGGGAATCCTGCGGGAAGAGCTGGGATGGATCCTCCTCTTCCTCTGGATCTCCTCGCCTGATCCTCCTCCTCCTCCTCCTGCTGTGGCCACGGGGTCAGGGTGGATATGGGATCAGTGTGGCTATGGGATCAGGGTGGATATGGGATCAGCATGGATATGGGATCAGAGAGGATATGGGATCAGGGTGGATATGGGGTCACCATGGATATAGGATCAGGGTGGATATGGGATCAGGGTGGATATGGGATCAGGGTGGATATGGGATCAGGGATATGGGATCAGGGTGGATATGGGATCAGGGTGGATATGGGATCACCATGGCCATGGGATCAGGGTGGATATGGGATCACCATGGCCATGGGATCACGATGGCCACGGGATCAATGTGGATATGGCCACAGGATTCACATCTGCAATGCCGAGGGATCCCGCCCACCGCGTCCCCGCTTTTTCCAGGATCAATAAATTAAGGAAGCGTCCGAGGGCTGGGGCAGAGGGCACAGCTGGCACAGCTGGCACAGCTGGCACAGCTGGCACTGCTATCTCACAGCCAGGGACATCCTGCGTGTGGCAAACAGGGGCTGCTCCAGGGGCGGCCAGGCCGGCTGCTGCTGGCTCAGCTCCTTCTCCAGCCTCTTGAAAAGCTTCTTGGAGGCTTTTTTCCGGCGCAGCCTTCGGAAGCAGCCCAGCAAGCCGTGATCCAGGGCGGTCTGGGAAACGGGCAGGGAAACGGGGTTGGGGGAGGAAAGGAGAGCCCCGTGCCCACCCCTCCCAAATCCCCCCCTGACCCACCTCCAGCGCAAAGGCGGCGAAGAAGTTGAGGGCGGCGATGCCCAAGAGGAGCAGCTTGAAACTGAAATCCTCGATGGGCTGGAGCTTGAGCAGGGATTTGGGAAAGCCCAGGGGGTAGAGGGTCAGCCAGCCCATCAGGCCGAAGAGCAGGATGAGCACGAGCAGGAAGAGCACTGGGGGCGAGAGGGGACGGGGTGAGGGGCGGGAGGAGGGCTGGTGGCCCTCGCCGCGGCCGTGTCCTCACCGTTGGTGTAGAGAGGCTCCCGGAAGGGGTGGCCCTTGGACATGGCCACGGCCAGGATCAGGTACTGGAAGCCGCTGACGCAGAACAGGACGGTGTTCTCGTAGTTGGGCAGGTTCTGGGGCGCTGTCACCGTGCTGTTCAGGGGGACGTACCTGGGGAGGGGACAGGGTCAGCAGGACGGGCAGGGGGGGCCTGGACAGCACCACCCCTTGTTCTCCATTGTTGGAGTCTGAGATCCAGAGTGTGTGCCCTTGTTTCTAATGCTTGTTCTAGGATTCAAACACTGAATTTCATATGACATGAAATTCATGAGCGTGTTTTCACGGTGATACATGAGAACAAATGTTAAAGTTAGATAGGAAAAGTGTATAATAATAATAACAATAACAATAACAATGAGAATAAGAATGAGAATAAGAATAAGAATAAGAATAAAAGAATAAGAATAAGAATGAGAATAAGAATGAGAATAAGAATAAGGATAAGGATAAGAATAAGAATAAGAATAAGAATAAGAATAAGAATAAGAATAAGAATAAGAATAAGAATAATCCTGGGCTGCGCAGCAACCTCAGCACCGTCCCCATCGCCAAACCCACGGGGAACCAGGGCAGGTTCAGATGGGATATTGGGAAAGATTTCCTCACGGGGAGGGCTGCAAAGCCCTGGAAAAGGGGAGGACAGGTGGGGAATCACCACCCCTGAAGCACCAGAAAAACCCACGCTCGCAGCAGTCGGGGCTCAGCGGCAAACGGGGGCTGACGCTCGGACTCCGTCAGCTTTTCCAAGCCCGCGATCCCGCGATTCCCGCATTTCGGGATTTGGATTTTCGGGCGCTCACCAGCTCTGTGAGACGGTGATGAAGTAGCTGAGGACCTGCACGGCGATGAGCAGGGCTGTCTGCAGCAGGAGGCTGCCCAGCACCAGCGCACTGATCAGGGCTCCCTGCGGCCGCCGCACGCCCAGCGCCGGCGCTGGCCCCGCGCGCCCCATCAGCACGGCCACCGTGGTGGTGATGACCAGGTCGAAGAACAGGAACTGGAAATCGCTCAGGTTGGTGTTGATCTGGGGAGGAGGGGAGGGAGAGGCTCAGATTCATTGGATTTTCTGCTTTTTCGTGGATTTGTAATCCTGGAGCTCTCTAGAGAACTCCACACACGGTGTCAGCGCTCCCGCTTTGGGCAGACAAAATTCCTCTCCAGGCCCGGCAGTCGAGGACACCTCACTGCCTCAGAGCCCCAGAAATGGAAACAAAAGGGAGTTGGGGACAGCAAACTTGGGCTAAATGACTTCATTATCTGCGGCTGGAATTGCAGGATTAACCCCCAGTGTGCCAATGGACCAAACTCACACAAGTGTGAAAAGCCAAAGTGAGCCGTGGAACGTTTTGGGTGCAGCCCCTGGGGGGCTTGGTCTGCCCAAAACGCACCTGAGGCCCTTCAGTAAATAAATAAAAAGCAGTTTTGCTTTTTATTCCCTTAATTTCGCCTGGCCTCTGTTTTCAGGGAGCCCTGCAAAGTATCAAGGGGGCAGGAGGATCCAGGAGGGATCTGGGAATACAGGGATCCAGGAGGGATCCTGGCCTCTGTTTTCAGGGAGCCCCACAAGGAATCCTGGAGGGAAACGGGAACTGGGGGAGGCACTCACGGTGTAGAGCAGGAGCACGGACACGAACTGCACCAGGCTGTACAGGGCCATGTACTTGAAGACCCCAAAGGAGGTGACCAAGGAGCACCGGCCCTCCCTGGAGATGGGGGACACGGCGTCACCACAGGCCACCCCTCCCTGGGAGCCATCCCGAGGGGAGGGCGGCATTCCCGGGATTTCCCTGCTCACCGGATCACCCTGGGCACGCACTCGATGGTGGCCACGCGGGAGGTGAAGGGCGAGGCCACCGACGCCTCGGCCTCGGACAGGGAGATGCCGACGTCGGCCGCCCGCAGCGCCCCACAGTCGTTGGCGCCGTCCCCGCACATCCCCACGCAGTAGCTGTGGGAAAGGGACCCCACATTCCTCAGGGAATCCAGGAAAGGGACCCCACATTCCTCAGGGAATCCAGGAAAGGGATCCTGCATTCCTCAGGGAATCCGGGAAAGGGATCCTGCATTCCTCAGGGAATGGATCTTACATTTCTTAGGGAACAGAGGAAGAGATCCCACATTTCTTAGGGAATACAAGAAAGGGATCCCATGTTCCTCAGGGAATGGGGAAAAGAACCCTACATTCCTTAGGGAGTGGGGAAAGGGACGCTTGAATTCCAGGATTGCTCCCCCGGGATCCATCCCTGGATCCATCCCTGGGATCCACCCCCTGGGATCCATCCCTGGATCCATCCCCGGGATCCACCCCTGGATCCATCCCCGGATCCATCCCCGGGATCCACCCCCAGGATCCATCCCCGGATCCATCCGCTGGGATCCATCCCTGGATCCACCCCGGGATCCACCCCCGGGATCCACCCCCGGGATCCACCCCTGGGATCCACCCCCGGGATCCACCCCTGGGATCCATCCCCCAGGATCCACCCCCGGGATCCACCCCCGGGATCCACCCCCGGGATCTTACTCCAGCTCCTGCAGGCTGCACACCAGCTGTGTCTTCTGCTCGGGCAGCATGCGGGCAAACACCGTGGCCCGGAGCAGGATCTGACAACGGGAAACGTCCGTCAGCGTCCGGCGGCATTCCCGGCTGGACACGGCACTGGGAATGTCCAGCAGGGCACTGGGAATGTCCAGTGGGGAACAGGGAATGTCCAGTGGGGAAAAGGGAATGTCCAGCAGGACACTGGGAATGTCCAGTGGGGAACAGGGAATGTCCAGCAGGGAACAGGGAATGTCCAGTGGGGAACAGGGAATGTCCAGCAGGGAACAGGGAATGTCCAGTGGGGAACAGGGAATGTCCAGCAGGGCACTGGGAATGTCCAGCAGGGAACAGGGAATCTCAGAGCAGCCCAAGAAAGCCCTGCAGGGAGCTCTGGTTTGGAGCTGTGAGGTGAAACCCCGGAGAGTCCAAATGGGTGGAAGGGTTCCCAGCTCATACGGGGGGATCCCTGCTGAACCCTGGGGATCCCTGCTGAGCCCTGGGATCCCTGCTGAGCCCTGGGATCCTGCTGAACCCTGGGGATCCCTGCTGAACCCTGGGGATCCCTGCTGAACCCTGGGATCCTGCTGAATCCTGGGATCCCTGCTGAACCCTGGGGATCCCTGCTGAACCCTGGGATCCCTGGAAGGTTCCCTCCTCACCCTGGGCAGGAGCTCGGCGAAGTGCTCGCACACCACCTGGAAGGATTTCCCGTTGAGGGCCAAGTGGCAGTGCCGGGCTGGGAGGGAGGAGCCGTCCCGCTGCTGCAGACCCTGCTGGGAAACAGCTCCAGAGCTCAGCCCTGCAGGATGGAGCAGCAGGAAGGGATCCCCAGAATCCCCATCCCAGTGGGGCAGCATCCAGCAGGGGATGTTTGGAGCTGCGCTCCCAGGGAAAGGCCGGAGCCACTCCCGGAGGATGGATTTATGAGGAGCGGGGTCACAGCCGTAACTGCCTCCAAGGATAATATAAATATAAAAATAACCAGGCTGGAAAAACCCCTTCCCACCTCAGGGCCAGGCTGGAGCACTCTGGGATAGTGGAAGGTGTCTCTGCCCATGGAATGGGATGAGCTTTCAGGTCCCTTCCAACCCAACCCATTCCGGGATCCCGGGATTCCCAGGGCTGCGGAGAAAGCTGGATTTGAGGGACTCCATTTCATGGAAAGTGGGAAGGAATTCCTCCCTGTGAGGGTGGGGAGGCCCTGGCACAGGTGCCCAGAGCAGCTGTGGCTGCCCCTGGATCCCTGGAAGTGCCCAAGGCCAGGCTGGACAGGGCTGGGAGCACCTGGGATAGTGGGAGATGCCCATGGAATGGGATGAGCCTTAAAATCCCACCAACACCAACGACGCTGGAACTCCGTGATCCCACAAAAACCCAGTCTGGGCTCCCAAAAACTGCTCTGGGCTCTCACCTCGGGCTGCTCCTCGCCCTGGGAATGCTCAGCCAGGACGAACTTGAGGCTGGCGGGTTTGTCGTGGCCGGGCGGCGAGGCGGTGACGAAGACCACGCGCTCCCTGGGCTCCAGCATGCGGCAGCCCCGCGCCACGTTCATGGCTGTCAGCATGTTGTCCCCTGCCAGGGACACGGTGGGGGGCTTCAGGAAGGAGATTCTGGCATTCCCAGGATGAGAGGAGCAGCTCCAAGGTGCCACCTCCCCTCTTCTCCAGAAGCTCCTGCCCGCCCTGCCCCAAGGGAATGTGGATTCCTGACTCCGCACCCAGCCATCAGCCACGGAGTTTGGGATTTCACCACAGCAATATTTAGGGGATGGACAGCAGGACAGTGAGGTCTGCCACGCCCTGAGCCCAGCAGCGGATCTGGCATCCACGGGCAGGGATGGATGCACAGGATCCAGGAATCCTCGTGGTGCCCCCACAGCTGCTTCAGACATGGATTCCTGGTGGGGTTCCTGGTGGGATTCCAGGTGGGATTCCAGGTGGGATTCCTGGTGGGATTCCTGGTGGGGTTCCTGGTGGGATTCCTGGTGGGGTTCCTGGTGGGATTCCCAGGGTGTGATTCCTGGTGGGATTCCAGGTGGGATTCCTGGTGGGGTTCCTGGTGGGATTCCTGATGGGATTCCTGGGGTGGGGCTCCTGATGGGATTCCCGGTGGGATTCCCAGGGTGGGATTCCTGGTGGGATTCCCAGGGTGGGATTCCTGATGGGATTCCTGGTGGGATTCCAGGTGGGATTCCCGGTGGGAAAGCCCTTTCCCGTCACCCACCGCCCAGCGCTGTCCGTGTGCTGTCCCCCCAGGGTCACCTGTCACCATGACAGGACGGATGTTGGCGCTCCGCAGCAGCTGGATCACCGGCGCCGACTCCGGCTTCAGGACGTTCCTCATCACCAGGAAGCCCAGGAAGCTCAGGCCGCTCTCCACCGAGTCTCTGGTGGGAGACAAGGAGCTTTCCAACACCAGCAGGGAGGATTGAGGGGTGTGTGGAGAGCTAAAATCCATCAAGGAACCAGCCAGGGATTCCCTCCCGTATGGATCAGGGTGGAATTCCCTGCAGGAAAGGCTGGGAGCGAGAGAGAAGGCGGAGAGAGGAAGCATTGGCACCGACCTGGGGAGCTGCAGGGCCTCCTCAAAGGTGGCCACCGAGCTCAGGGCTTTGCAGGCCAGCGCCAGGACACGGAACCCGTCGGTGGTGTAGCGCCGGAGCATCTGGGAGAAATCCGGGGGCACTGGAAAAGTGAGGCCAGAACGGCTCTGGAGAGGGGACACGGAGCTCTGGGGTTTGGGTTTCACCAGCAGCCGCTCCTCAGCGAGCCTGGAAATCCCAAACTGGGCTGGGGGAAGTTCTTCCCACCCCATGGAGCCTGGAAATCCCAAATTGGGCTGGGGGAAGTTCTTCCCACCCCAAGGAGCCTGGAAATCCCAAATTGGGCTGGGGGAAGCCCCCAACCCCACTCCCCATCTTCTGGCTCCCGTTTCCTTTCCCTCCTGTGGCTGGAGCCGCCCCAAAAGCCTTCTGGAGCTGCCCCACGGCATTCCCGAGGACAATTCCATATGGGATGAGCAGCAGGGCTGCGGGGCTGGGGGTGAGCCCACCTCCCAGTACAAACCAGTTTCCTTCCTGCACAGACTGGCCACCATCTCCGGGGCGCCCTTGGTGTAGGCGTGTGCCGAGGCCTCCCCGGGCAGCTTGACCAGGACGCTCATCCTCTGCAGGGAGGAGGAGAAGGGGAAACGCCGCAGGATCCCCAGGGGGGCCTGGTGCCTCTGCGGAGAGCGGCCGGGCTCAGGGATCCCTCCCGGAGCCGGGAATTCCTCTGGGATGCAGGAGTGGGGCGAGATGCTCCGTGGCCTTACCCTGTCCTGAGGCTGCTCCTCCTCTGGTGGGGGTTTCACCACGGCCAAGACCTTCATCCCGAAGCGCTGGAATGGCGCTTCCTCCTCCTCCTCCTCCTCCTCCATCACCTCCAGCCGCTGAAAACAGAGAGAACAAAAACCCCTGCCGAGCTCATCCACGCGGCACCCCCGACACCTCCCCGCCCAGCTCCCGCCTCACCCAGCCGGTGGATTCCAGCATTTTGATGTCCACGGGGTCCCCGACCAGCTGTCCCCGCAGCGGCGACACGGCGTGGCAGCTGGCCAGCGCGTAGAGCAGCGCTCCGGCGGGCAGGCGGCGCGGCTCGGCCACCATGGGCAGGAAGCTCTGCCGCTCCAGGGGCACCACTCCCCACACATCCAGCCCCTCCTGGGTCAGCGTCCCGGTCTGCGGGCACAGCCGGCAGCGCCGTGGGTGCCGGTGCCCACCCGGGGCGCCGCCCGCCCGGCGCGCCCGGCTCACCTTGTCGAAGCACACCAGGCGCAGTTTCCCGCACAGGTTGATGCGGGGAGGGCTGATGCAGAAGATGCCCTGCTTTTTCAGGCGGTTCTGCGCGTAGATGGTGCCCACGGTCATAGCGGCCGGCAGCGCCGGCGGCACGATGACGGTGACCAGGTCCAGGGCGCGGATGATGATCTGTCCCACGGGGACCTGGGGAGGGAAGAGGAGGAGGAAGAGGGGTGGGCAGCCCTCCTCCGCTGCATCCCCGAGGGTTCCCCGGCTCCGACAGCCCTACCTGGTTCCTAACCAGGATGAGGATGCTGTACAAGGTGCCGATCAGAGCTGTGCCGGGGGAGAACGGGCTCGGTTATGGAACAGCAGCTCGGCCCTAATCCCATTCCAAGGAATTTGGCTGCTCCAGGATGCACCTCCGAGCCCAGACCTACCCAGGACGGCGAGGAACAGCACGAACTTCACAGCGTCCTTGTAGAACTTGAAGCTCACGGGCTTGGGGTAGAGGATGGAGCTGATGAGGTCCCCCTTGGCCGTGCAGAACCCTGCGGGACAGGCAAGGACATCACCGCCTCCGAGGGCACGGATTGACCCCGGGATTGTGCCGGGATTGTGCCGGGATTGTGCCGGGATTGTGCCGGGATTTGTGCCGGGATTGTGCCAGGATTGTGCTGGGATTGTGCCGGGATTTGTGCTGGGATTTGTGCCAGGATTTGTCCCAGGATTGTGCCGGGATTGTGCCAGGATTTGTGCCCCACCTGTGCGGGTGACCACGGCCAGCACCTCCCCGCCCACGTAGGCCTTGGCCTGGATGAGCTGCGTGCCGCAGAACAGCGTGTGCCGCCGGTGCTCCTCGGGGCCGTACGCGGCCCCCGCCGCCTGCCCGCCCGCCGGCAGCGGCGTCTTCATCACCGGCACGCTCTCCCCTGCCGGAACATTCCGGAGTGTCACCCCAGGGCGGGGGGAAAGGCAACTCTGACTGAATCCCGTGGGAATGTGATGCTTTGGGATTCAGGTTTTGTGTCTCCAGACCCTGCTCTAGTCCCCAGCTCCGAACCCCACGGCCTGTCAGCTGCTGCTCGCCCCTTTTATTGAGACAAAACAAACCCAAGGGCGCCTGACAGCCCCAGGCCCCGCAAAGGATCAACAAAATGAGTTATTAAAACTTTAATAAATTCATTACCTGGAGCTGTAATTGGGGGATTGACCGCTAATAATGGAGTAAATTTATAATTGTGTAAAAAATCCATGAGCATCATCCACCTCGGGTGGAGCCTGGGAGGCTCCTGAGTGCCCCAGGGGTATCTGTGGGAGGCCTTTAATAAATACCCATCAACACCCAATTAAATACTAAAATAAAAATAAAAATACCCATAAATACCAAATTAAATTCTAAAATAAAAATACCCATAAATACCGAATTAAATACTAAAATAAAAATACCCATAAATATCATATTGAATACTAAAATAAATACTAAAATAAATACTGTTATTCCTTTAGCCTTGTCCCCTCTCTGCCAGGCAGCCACTCTGAGGCACCGATGTGTTGGGATGGGGTCACCGGTCAGCAGCTCTCACTGACCATGCACTCACTGGTCAGCAGCTCTCACTGACCATTCACTCACTGGTCAGCAGCTCTCACTGACCAGGCACTCACTGGTCAGCAGCTCTCACTGACCATTCACTCACTGGTCAGCAGCTCTCACTGGTCAGCAGCTCTCACTGACCATTCACTCACTGGTCAGCAGCTCTCACTGACCATTCACTCACTGGTCAGCAGCTCTCACTGACCATGCACTCACTGGTCAGCAGCTCTCACTGACCATTCACTCACTGGTCAGCAGCTCTCACTGACCATTCACTCACCGGTCAGCAGCTCTCATTGACCGGGCACTCACTGGTCAGCAGCTCTCACTGGTCAGCAGCTCTCACTGACCATTCACTCACTGGTCAGCAGCTCTCACTGACCATTCACTCACCAGTCAGCAGGCTCTCGTTGACCATGCACTCACCGGTCAGCAGCTCTCACTGGTCAGCAGCTCTCACTGGTCAGCAGCTCTCACTGACCATTCACTCACTGGTCAGCAGCTCTCACTGGTCAGCAGCTCTCACTGACCATTCACTCACTGGTCAGCAGCTCTCACTGACCATTCACTCACCAGTCAGCAGGCTCTCATTGACCATGCACTCACCGGTCAGCAGCTCTCACTGGTCAGCAGCTCTCACTGACCATTCACTCACTGGTCAGCAGCTCTCACTGACCATTCACTCACCAGTCAGCAGGCTCTCGTTGACCATGCACTCACCGGTCAGCAGCTCTCACTGGTCAGCAGCTCTCACTGACCATGCACTCACCGGTCAGCAGGCTCTCGTTGACCATGCACTCGCCGGTCAGCAGCGCGGCGTCGCAGGGCAGCAGCGCTCCGGCCGCGGGCAGCCGGATGCAGTCCCCGGGCACCAGCTCCGCTGAGCTGACCACCAGCTCCTCTGGAAAACAACAACCCCCTGAGGAAGGCAGCAAGGTGCCATCCCGGGCGGTGAGAGCGGCACAAACGCCTGTGGATAGGCAGGATTTGGGCAGCGTGAATAAACGGAACCTCCGGAGGAGCCCCAGGGATTCCCAGCGCTGGGAAGAGCAGGAGGAAAAGGGCTGGTGGGACAGGGCAAGGATTCATGGTGGGGATTATCCTCCTGATCAATGTCTCTTTCCCTGAAATCTCCCGTTAAATTCAATCCATATTGGCTCAGGAATGCGGTCTCATTTGCACCTCGTTTGGGCAGGGGCATCTTTTACTAATTGGACCCCAAAATTATTCCAGTGTCTCATAAGATTATTCCCATGTATCCCAACATCATTCCTGTCTTATAGCATTAGTCCCATATATCATATCATTATTCCCATGTATAATAATGTTATTCCCATGTATCCCAAGGTTATTCCCATGTATAGTAACGTTATTCCTGTGCATCCCAACCCATTCCCCATTCCCACCTCTCCCAATGCTATTTTGGTGCGGAACCCAGATCTCAAAGGACACCCCATCCCAACACCCATCCCAACACCCATCCCACAAATCCCAACTCCCATCCCAACACCCATCCCAACACCCAACACCCATCCCAACACCCATCCCAACACCCAACACCCATCCCAACACCCATCCCAACACCCATCCCAACGCCCATCCCACAAATCCCAACTCCCATCCCAACACCCATCCCAACACCCATCCCAACACCCATCCCAACACCCATCCCAACACCCATCCCAACACCCATCCCAACACCCAACACCCATCCCAACACCCATCCCAACACCCATCCCAACGCCCATCCCACAAATCCCAACTCCCATCCCAACACCCATCCCAACACCCATCCCAACACCCATCCCAACACCCATCCCAACACCCATCCCAACACCCATCCCAACACCCAACACTCATCCCAACACCCATCCCACAAATCCCTACACCCATCCCAACACTCATCCCAACACCCATCCCAACGCCCATCCCAACACCCATCCCAACACCCATCCCAACACTCATCCCACAAATCCCAACACCCATCCCAACACCCATCCCAACACCCAACACCCATCCCAACGCCCATCCCAAGCCCCATCCCACAAATCCCCCCTCTCACCTCCGCCGGGCCGCCGCACCCGGACCCCCACAGACATCTTGGCCATGTCCCGCAGCGTGGTGCTTTGCTGGGAGAGAGAGAGAGAGGGAACAATCAGAACCCACCCCAAAAAAAAAGCCCCAAAACCTGGGAAACCATCCCTAAAACCGGTCTGGAGGGCGGGAGAGCTGGGACGGGGCTGTCCCACCCACCTTGCGGGTCTCGTAGAGGGACAGCCCCAGCGAGAAGGTGGAGATGAGGAAGATGCAGGCGGCGTAGTAGTAATAGGCATCGCACACCCACAGCACCATGCTGAGCACTTGGAACAGGTAGAAGGGATTCAGCACCTGCAGCAAGGAGCAAAACGAGGTTCGGGAGCAGGGAGAGCTCCTGGCAGAGCTCCTTGGGGTGGAGAGCATCCCCCAGCCTGGTAGGAGAGCTCCAGGTGCCCTGGGGTGGGAGAAAATCCAGCAGGAGAAAATCCCAGGCTCCTGGGACTGGGGAGAACTTCATCCATCCCAAAATGAGAGCTCCAGAATCCTGGGACTGGGGAGAGCTTCTCCCATCCCAGTATGGGATTTCCAGGCTCCTGGGACTGGGGAGAGCTTCCTCCATCCCAGTATGGGATTTCCAGGTTCCTGGGACTGGGGAGAACTTCCTCCATCCCTATATGAGAGCTCCAGGCTCCCTGGAAATGAGGAGAGCTTCCTCCATCCCATCATGGGATTTCCAGGCTCCTTGGGGTGGGAGAACCTCCTTCAGCCCAGTATGGCATTTCCAGCTGGGAGGAATTTCTCCAGGCTTCTTGGAGGAGGAAAAGCTTCCCCCAGCCCATCGTGAGCTCTCCAGGCTCCCTTCCCTGGGGCTGGCATCCCTCAAACCCCCCATCCCCATGGATTTCCCTATGGATCCTGTCCCAGCCCAACTTCCACGGCTCCACCTCCCCCCAAAATCCTCTCCTGCCTTCCCAAGGGCCGGGAGGGGGACAGGGAGCAGGGGAGGGATCCGTCCTGGGAAAATCCACTTGGGAATCCACCCGGAACCCACCTCCTCCACCAGGAGCCTGGCATAGGACTTGACGGGCACCTCGATGAGGTTGGGGCCGTAGATCTTCCTCCTGCAGGGGGGGAAGGACAGGGAGGGAGTCGGATCCTTGGGGAAGGACAGGGAAGGAGTTTTAACCTTGGGAAAGGAATTTTATCCTTGGGAAAGGAATTTTATCCTTGGGAAAGGAATTTTATCCTTGGGGGAGGAGAGGGAAGGAGTTTTAACCTTGGGAAAGGAATTTGATCCTTAGGGAAGGAGTTTTAACCTTGGGAAAGGAATTTGATCCTTGGGAAAAGAGAGGGAAGAAGTTTTATCCATGGAAAAGGAAAGGGAAGGAGTTTTATCCCTGGGAAAAGAGGGAAGGAGTTTCATCCTTGGGAAAAGCTGAATTTCCAGCCCAAGGGCCCCTCCTCCTGAGCTGAGCTGGGTTATGCTGGAGAAGCCAGTCCCAGGAATTCCATCCCACCGGCCAGTCTGAGCACATGGAAAGCCGAGGCTCCAGGATTTCCTGCCCCCTGGAAAAGCCCCGTCCGTGCTTCCCAGGAAGCTGCCAGCCCCCACCTGGCGCTGTGCTCCTGCTGGTCCAGCCCGGCCTGGCACAGGTGCAGCTCCGCACACGTCCAGCCCTCGTCCAGGACGCTGCAGCAGAGGAAAACAGGGAGAGCGAGTCCCAGGCAGCGGGAGCGGCGGAACAAACAGCACGGCCAAGTCCTTGGGACAAACCCCCGCTTTGGAAAGGGAGAGTGCCCTGTTCCTTGGCCTCCCCGCAGCCCACGGCTGCCAAGGGAAGGCAACAAAAGGGGCACAGTGCGAGAGCCGGGAGTGCCCGGCTCTGCCAAACCGCCCCGGCCGGTTCCCTGTGCCCGGGAGTGCCCCCAGGCACCGGGGATGGCTCCAAAGGCCTGGGAGAGCTGAGGGTGATGCCTCAGGATTTTGGATTTTCTGTTTTTTCGTGGATTTGTAATCCTGAGGTTCTGTACAGCACTGACACACGGTGTCAGCCGCTGCGCTCCCGCTTTGGGCAGACAAAATTCCTCTCCAGGCCTGGCAGTCGAGGACACCTCACTGCCTCAGAGCCCCAGAAATGGAAACAAAAGGGAGTTGGGGACAGCAAACTTGGGCTAAATGACTTCATTACCTGCGGCTGGAATTGCAGGATTAACCCCCAGTGTGCCAATGGACCAAACTCACACAAGTGTGAAAAGCCAAAGTGAGCCGTGGAACGTTTTGGGTGCCCCCTGTCTGCCCAAAACACACCTGAGGCCCTTCAGTAAATAAATAAAAACCAGTTTTGCTTTTTATTCCCTTCATTTTGCCTGGCCTCTGTTTTCAGGGAGCCCTGCAAAGTATCAAGGGGGCAGGAGGATCCAGGAGGGATCTGAGGGATCTGGGAATGCCGGGATCCAGGAGGGATCTGGGAATGCCGGGATCCAGGAGGGATCTGAGGGAACTGGAAATGCCAAGATCCCGGAATACCTGACCCTGCAGAAGGCCTGCCGCCGCTCCAGCCACACGTAGCGCATTCCCTGGAACAGGTAATACCTCAGGATGTTCTTCTGCCGGACAGAAAACGTGGTGTGAGGGGGATGTGCGGGGACAGGCAGAGGGGCTGGAGGTTGGGAAGGTCCCGGGTGCCACCTCGTCCTTGTCATGGAGCCGGACGGTGTCGCGGCTCTCCTCCTCATCCGGCACCCCGACGGCCACGCTGCTCCTGCGCTCCTGCTGCGCCCTGGGGTGCTGCTCCAGGCTGCTCCGGGGGGAACGGGACTCAGTGCCTGGCCTGCCATGTTCCCTCAGAGCCAGGGCAAAGCCGGGCTCAGCTCCGGGCCTGCCATGTTCCCTCAGAGCTGGGGCTCAGTGCCCGGCCTCCCATGTTCCCTCAGAGGAGGCCTCAGCTCCAGGCCTGCCATGATCCCTCAGAGCCAGGGCTCAACCCCCGGCCTGCCATGATCTCTCAGAGCCAGGATAAAGCCAGGCTCAGCCCCATCCTGCCATGTTCCCTCAGAGCCAGGGCAAAGCCAGGCTCAAACTTGGCCTGCCATGTTCCCCCAGAGCCAGGCCTCAGCTCCTGGCCTGCCATGTTCCCTCAGAGCCAGGCTCAAACCTGGCCTGCCATGATCCCTCAGATCCAGGGTAAAGCCGGGCTCAGCTCCAGGCCATGTTCCCTCAGATCCAGGGCAAAGCCAGGCTCAGCTCCAGGCCATGTTCCCTCCCCGGAGCCAGGAGCAGCTCCTGGATCCCAAGGGACAGAGCCCAGCTCACCTGGCCTCGCCCAGCGGCTCCGTCAGCACCTTGGTGGTGAAGCACTGCCCAAAACGGTCCTGAAACACAGGGATGGGCTGGCAGGGGAAAACCAGGAGCGCCCAGCCCGTTCCCAGCTCCTTCCAGAGCCCTGGGAAGGCCCTGGCCACCCATCCCAGATGGTGGCTGAGCTTTGGGGACAATGAAGAGAAATTCCACGCTGGGATGGAAGGGGGAAATGTGGAGTTATTTTGGGAATAATAATGGTTCCTGGGATGGGACAATTCTAGGAATTAGAACAGTAATAATGACAATAAATTTCTGGAATTATGCTTGAGGAAAGGAGATGCCAGACACAGGCAGGAGGACAAGGAGAGGGAACATTCCCAGGGTTCTGTTTGGAGCCCGGGGCAGAGCCCAACGCTGGATGACCAGAATCCAACCCCAGATCCACAGAATCCAAACCCAGATCCACAGAGCCCAACCCCAGATCCACAAAGCCCAACCCCAAATCCACAGAGCCCAACCCCAAATCCACAGAGCCCAACCCCAAATCCACAGAACCCAACCCCAAACCCACGGAATCCACCCCCAAATCCACAGAGCCCAACCCCAGATCCACAGAGCCCAACCCCAGATCCACAGAGCCCAACCCCAAATCCACAGAGCCCAACCCCAAACCCACGGAATCCACCCCCAAATCCACAGAGCCCAACCCCAGATCCACAGAGCCCAACCCCAGATCCACAGAGCCCAACCCCAAATCCACAGAGCCCAACCCCAAACCCACGGAATCCACCCCGGAATGCCATCCCGGAGCTGGGGCTGGGAACGCTGCCCACGGGACTCACCCTGATGATGAGCCAGTCCGCCTGGGCCAGCGCGCAGGGCTCGCCCTTGGCCTGCACCTCCAGGCTGGGCTTCCAGTGGAACAGCAGCAGGAGCAGCCCCGCGCTCAGCACGGAGCCGGCGTGGCACAGCAGCACCCGCCACGGCCGCCGCTGGTAACCCGTCACCTCCTGGGGACAGGGAACCACCGGGAATCACCGGGAATCACCGGGAACCACCGGGAATCACCGGGAATCCATCACCGGGAACCACCGGGAATCCATCACTGGGAATCACCGGGAATCACCGGGAATTCATCACCGGGAACCACCAGGAACCACTGGGAATCACCAGGAATCACCGGGAATCACCGGGAACCACTGGGAATCCATCACTGGGAATCACCGGGAATGAACCACCGGGAATCACTGGGAATCCCCAGGAATCACTGGGAATCATTGAGAATCACTGGGAATCAGTCACCGGGAATGACCGGGAATCAATCACTGGGAATCCCCAGGAATCACTGGGAATCACCGGGAATCACCGGGAATCAATCTCCAGGAATCACTGGGAATCCCCAGGAATCCCCAGTAATCACCAGGAATCCTCAGGAATCACCAGGAATCAATCACCGGGAATCCCCAGGAATCACTGGGAATCATCGTGAATCACCAGGAATGACTGGGAATCACCAGGAATCCCCAGGAATCCCCAGGAATGAATCCTCGGGACTCCCCAGGAATCACTGGGAATCACTGGGAATCTCCAGGAATCCGCAGGAATCACTGGGAATGACCGGGAATGAATCACAGGGAATCCCCAGGAATCCCCCGCACCCCCTCCCCAGCCCAGAAATCCACTCCAGCTGATTTCCAGCCATTAAACCCCAAACCCCCCAAACCCCGGCGTGACCCAGGCAGGGATCCCCAAGGCGCTGGGAAAGCCGCACCCGGAGGGGATCGGGAATCCCGGAGGGGATCGGGAATCCCGGAGGGGATCAGGAATCCCAGAGGGGATCGGGAATCCCGGAGGGGATCAGGAATCCCGGAGGGATCAGGAATCCCGGAGGGGATCGGGAATCCCGGAGGGGTCGGGAATCCCGGAGGGATCGGGAATGCCGGAGGGGATCAGGAATCCCGGAGGGGGTCGGGAATCCCGGAGGGGTCGGGAATCACCGGGATTCGCTCCGGGAGATTCCCGGCCGGACCTACCATGCGGGCCGGCTCCGTGTCCGGCTGCAGCGTCCCGTAGCCGGGGCGCCGGGCCCCCAGCAGCCGGTCTGCAAATCCACAAAAAGCACGGAGAGGGGTCGGGAGGGGAAGGAGCGGTGATGCCCGGGGCCGGGCTGGCATCCCCGGGCAGTGCCGGGAGGAGCTGGCGGCTCCCGGCCCATCCCGCCGGGATCGCTGCCCCGTCACCCTCCCGGGAACGTGACGGTCACGGGGACGAGCCCGGAGCGGCCCCGGGGTTCCTGGCGTTATCCCAGCAGCTCGGCGGGCACGGGAAGGGAGCGGGGCTGGGCCGGGGCCAGCTCGCCCTGCCGCTTTTCCAACTCGTTTGCTCCTTGTTTGCTCCCTGGGCTCGCTCCTGGCCGCCAAAAAATTGGCATTTCCCGGTTTTAACCATGGAATTCCCAGCGGGTTCTGCCGCACCCCAACGCCCCGCCTTGGAAACTGGGATCGGGAATCACCCCCGGGATCATCCCGGGATCCCCCAAGGGGGATCTGAACCATCACCCTCCGTGCCTGAAGCCGAAACTGCTCATTCCCAAAATCCAGGATGGATCAGGGATCACTGAACCTGCTCATTCCCAAAATCCAGGATGGATCGTGGGTGACTGAACCTGCTCATTCCCAAAATCCAGGATGGATCAGGGATGACTGAACCTGCTCATTCCCAAAATCCAGGATGGATCAGGGGTGACTGAACCTGCTCATTCCCAAAATCCAGGATGGATCAGGGATCACTGAACCTGCCCATTCCCAAAATCCAGGATGGATCAGGGGTCACTGAACCTGCTCATTCCCAAAATCCAGGATGGATCAGGGATCACTGAACCTGCTCATTCCCAAAATCCAGGATGGATCGGGGGTGACTGAACCTGCTCATTCCCTAAATCCAGGATGGATCGGGGGTGACAATATTCCCAAAGCCGGGATCTCAGAGCAGCAGTGGGGAGGGAACACGTGGCACAAGCAGGGAGCCGGGAGCTGTTCCCACTGCTGGAACACCGGGATATTTCCTGCCTGGGCCGGGTTTCCAGGAGGGCACGGAGACCGGCTCAAGGATTTACACTGGAAAAACCGCCCTGGCTGGATTCCTGCTGCTCCCGTCCGACCCCAAAGCTCCTCTGCAGGGAATGAAAGCCGTTCCTTAAAAACATTCCCTGTTTTTGGTGATGCCGGTGGTGCGGGATCCGTCCCTCCATGGGATAAATTTGGAGGGGAGGAATTGAGGGATGAGCCTGAGGACGGTTGAGTGGAACTAAAGCTGTGCCAGGAGCCCAGAAAAGGCAGGGAGGGGTCAGCTGTGCCCGGTGCCAGCGCAGATCCTGCAAAAAGCAGGAATTCCAGGGGCAGGGCCACCGGGAGTGCTGCCCTTCCCGAGGGCAGGAGGGGTGGGGGGATGCCTGGCACAAGGGCTTTTCCCGGGATCTGCAGGAGGAGGGAAAAGCACCCAAAGAAGCTGAGAACAGCCCAGATCCCTCCCCGGAGATCTCCGGGCATTGGGAAGCCCGGCCCGCCCCTCTCCCGAGCGGAACCATCCCGGCTTTTCTTCATCCTAAAGCAACAAATCCTTGGGAGGAACCGGGCGGTTCCGCACAGCCCCGTCCCGGGATCCCTGTTCTGCTCCCGGGGATCCCAGCCCCGTCCCGGGATCCCCGTTCTGCTCCCGGGGATCCCAGCCCCGTCCTGGGATCCCTGTTCCGGTCCCGGGGATCCCAGCCCCGTCCTGGGATCCCTGTTCTGCTCCCGGGGATCCCAGCTCAGCTCCCGGGGATCCCAGCTCCATCCCGGGATCCCTGTTCTGCTCCCGGGGATCCCAGCTCCATCCCGGGATCCCTGTTCTGCTCCCGGGGGATCCCAGCCCCGTCCCGGGATCCCTGTTCTGCTCCCGGGGATCCCAGCCCCGTCCCGGGATCCCCGTTCCGCCCCCGGGGATCCCAGCTCCATCCCGGGGGATCCCAGCCCCGTCCCGGGATCCCTGTTCTGCTCCCGGGGATCCCAGCTCAGCTCCCAGGGATCCCAGCTCAGCTCCCAGGGATCCCAGCTCCATCCCGGGATCCCAGCTCAGCTCCCAGGGATCCCAGCCCCGTCCCGGGATCCCTGTTCTGCTCCCGGGGGATCCCAGCTCAGCCCCCGGGGATCCCAGCTCCATCCCGGGATCCCAGCCCCATCCCGGGATCCCTGTTCCGCTCCCGGGGGATCCCAGCTCAGCTCCCAGGGGATCCCAGCTCCATTCCTGGGGATCCCAGCTCAGCTCCCAGGGATCCCAGCCCCGTCCCGGGATCCCCGTTCTGCTCCCGGGGGATCCCTGTTCCTCTCCCGGGGGATCCCAGCTCCATCCCGGGATCCCCGTTCCGCTCCCGGGGGATCCCTGCTCAGCTCCCAGGGGATCCCAGCTCCATCCCGGGATCCCAGCTCAGCTCCCAGGGATCCCAGCCCCGTCCCGGGATCCCTGTTCTGCTCCCGGGGGATCCCAGCTCAGCCCCCGGGGATCCCAGCTCCATCCCGGGATCCCCATTCCGCTCCCGGGGGATCCCAGTTCCATCCCAGGGATCCCAGCCCCATCCCGGGATCCCTGTTCCGCTCCCGGGGGATCCCTGCTCAGCTCCCAGGGGATCCCAGCTCCATTCCTGGGGATCCCAGCTCAGCTCCCAGGGGATCCCAGCTCCATCCCGGGATCCCAGCTCAGCTCCCAGGGATCCCAGCCCCGTCCCGGGATCCCCGTTCCGCTCCCGGGGGATCCCATCTCAGCTGGAATTCCCGAGGGATGCGGAGCCAGGAGATCCCACCCGGAGCCCCGGGGTGGGAGAGGGGCCGGGAAAGCCGGAAAAAGAGTGGGATAAAAACGGGAAATCAAGCAAAATGAAAAAGGGAAATAAAGCGAAATAAAAAGGGAAGCGGAACAAAATAAAAAAGGGGAAGTGGAGCCAAATAAAGTGAAATAAAAGAGAAACGGAACAAAATAAAAAAGCAAAATCAAGTGAAATAAAAGAGAAACGGAACAGAAAAAGCGAAATAAAAAAAATAATCATCTTCAATATGAATCGGAGTAAAAAAAAGGAGAAAAATTCAAATAAAAAATCAAAATAAAGGAAAATAAAAAAGAGGAATGAAATGACAAAACAAACAAAGGAAGAAAGCAAAATAAAACACAATTAAAAAGCAGAAGAACAAAGTTAGGAAACAAAACTACAGCAAAAATAAAGATGCCAAATGCAAAATAAAAAAGTGAAAGTAAAAAAACCAAACAAAAGAAAGCAAAAATAGGGACGCAAAAGAGCAAAATGAAATTAAGTCAAATAAAATGGAATAATAAAGAGAATTAAAGCGAAACAAAAAAGAAAAATAAAAAGGCAACATTAAAAAGGGCAACAGAATAAAGCGAAATGAAAAAAGAATAAATAATAAAGCGAAATAAATGGGAATGAATGGGAATAGATAGGAATAAATAGGAATAGATAAGAATACATAGGAATACATGGGAATGAATGGGAATAGATGGGAATAAATGGGAATACATGTGAATAAATGGGAATAAATGGGAATAAATGGGAATGGCTCTGGAGCCGCCGGCTCCCGTCCCGCTCCGGGCAGGGCAGGAGGGGTCCCGGGAGCCCCCGGCGGCGCTTTGGGGGTCCGGGCGGCTCCGGGCCCTGGGGGGTCCCGGTCCCTAATCCCGATCCCGTCCCATTCCAGGATCCCGATCCCGATCCCGATCCCGGAGCCGGTGCCTGACCTGAGCTCATGGCGCGGCCCCGCCGGAAGCGGCGGGCGCGGAACCGCGGGGGATGCCGGGAATTGGAGTTCTCACCCCAAAACCGGGGTGTGGCACCCGGGGGATGCCGGGAATTGGAGTTCTCACCCCAAAACCGGGGTGTGGCACCCGGGGGATGCCGGGAATTGGAGTTCTCACCCCAAAACCGGGGTGTGGCACCCGGGGGATGCCGGGAATTGGAGTTCTCACCCCAAAACCGGGGTGTGGCACCCGGGGGATGCCGGGAATTGGAGTTCTCACCCCAAAACCGGGGTGTGGCACCCGGGGGATGCCGGGAATTGGAGTTCTCACCCCAAAACCGGGGTGTGGCACCCGGGGGATGCCGGGAATTGGAGTTCTCACCCCAAAACCGGGGTGTGGCACCCGGGGGATGCCGGGAATTGGAGTTCTCACCCCAAAACCGGGGTGTGGCACCCGGGGGATGCCGGGAATTGGAGTTCTCACCCCAAAACCGGGGTGTGGCACCCCCAGGTGACCTCAGCAGGAGCAGCATCACATTTCTGGGAGGTTTGATTTATTCAGACCTAGAATCATGAATTCATCAGGAAAGCTGAAGCAATTCCTTCCTCTCACCCCCAGGAGCTGCTCCAAACACCCCGAACCGGAGGAAGCTGAAAATATCAGGGAATAAAGGAAGATTCACCCCTAAAAACACCCCATTTTCTCGGGTTTTGGGGTAAAACTCAGGAATCCAGAGGAGGCTCCCACGGGGTGGGACGGGACGGATCCAAAACCCCGGGATCTGCCCCCAGAGCTCCAAACCCTCATCTCAGGGATTTCAGCCTCCAGACCCCTCCAGCATTCCCTGTTCCCAGACAATCCCAGGATTCCCAGCCCTGAGAGAGGTTTGGGCTGGTAAAACATTCCACGAAGGGAGTTAAGAAACGGTTAATTAATAAACCATTAATTAAGAAATGATTAATAAAGGATGGAGCCCGAGCTGTTCTTTAGAGCCTTTATTGCAAGTAACGCCCTGCTGGAGCTGCCCGGCTGTGAGGTCACTGGGGTCACTCTGGGGTCACTGGGGTCACTCTGGGGTCACTGGGGTCACTCCAGGGTTACTCCGAGGTTACTCCGAGGTCACGCAGCCGCTGCCTTCTGCTTGTAGGTCGCCATCATCTTCTTGATCTCAGCGATGGCTTTGCCAGGGTTCAGCCCCTGCGGGAGGGGACGGTCAGCGTCCCGGGGGGACCCAGCCCCAAAACTGCTGGCACTGACCCCCAAAAATGCTGGCACTGACCCTCACTCCCACCACAAAGCTCCCCTGGGGCCACTGACCCCCAAAACTGCTGGCACTGACCCCCAAAAACGCTGGCAGTGCACCTCATTCCCACCCCAGAGCTCCCCTGGGGGCACTGACCCCCAGAACTGCTGGCACTGACCCCCAGAAGTGCCGGCATTGCCCCTCAGTCCCACCCCAAAGCTCCCCCAAATCCCTCCCTGTGAGCGTGGGGAGAACCTGGAACGGGATTCCCAGAGAACCTGGCTGCTCCTGGATGCCAGGACTGGCTGGAGCAACCTGGGCCTGTCACCTCCCGGTGTCCCAGCACTGCCACCGTCACCTGTCCCCTCCCTGTGTCTCCCCCCGGTGTCCCTCCTGGTGTCCCCAGTGTCCCCTCCCTGTCCCAGCTGTACCTTGGGGCAGGTGCGGGTGCAGTTCATGATGGTGTGGCAGCGGTAGAGCGAGAACGGATCCTGCAGCTGCGCCAGCCGCTCCTCCGTGAAGTCATCGCGGGAGTCGATCATCCAGCGGTACGCCTGGGGACAGTGACACCGCCGGTACCGCTGGTACCACCAGGACTGACACCGCCGGTACCGCCGGTACTGCCCGGTACAGCCAGCACTGACACTGCTGGTACCGCCCGGTACAGCCAGCACTGACACCGCCGGTACCGCCGGTACTGCCCGGTACAGCCAGCACCGACACCGCCGGTACCGCCCGGTACAGCCAGCACTGACACCGCCGGTACCGCCGGTACTGCCCGGTACAGCCAGCACTGACACCGCCGGTACCGCCCGGTACAGCCAGCACTGACACCGCTGGTACCACTGGTACCGCCCGGTACAGCCAGCACTGACACCGCCGGTACCGCCCAGTACAGCCAGCACCGACACTGCTGGTACCGCTGGTACTGCCCGGTACAGCCAGCACTGACACCGCTGGTACCAGCTGGTACCGCTGGTACTGCCCGGTACAGCCAGCACTGACACTGCTGCTACCGCCCGGTACCACCGGCACCAGCACTGCTGGCACTATAAATACCGGATTAAATATTAAAATAAAAATACTATAAATACCAGATTAAACACTAAAATAAAAATAGTAAAATGTAAATATTAAAATAAAAATACTAAGATAAAAATAAAATTCTAAAATAAAAATACCATAAATACCAAATAAAAATAGTAAAATAAAAATAGTAAAATAAAAATAGTAAAATAAAAATAGTAAAATATAAATTAAATACTAAAATAAAAATAAATACCAAAATACTAAAACAAAAATACTATATAAAATAAGAATACTAAAATAAAAAGAAATACTTAAATACTAAAATAAAAATACCATAAATACAAAATAAAATACTAAAATAAAAATACTAAAATACTAAAATGAAAACACTAACATACTAAAATAAAAATTAAACACCAAAATAAAAATAAATCCTAAAATACTAAAATAAAATAAAAATACCAAAATAAAAATACCAAAATAAAAATACTAAAATACTAAAATAAAAACACTAACATACTAAAATAAAAATAAAACACTAAAATAAAAAGAAATCCTAACATACTAAAATAAAATAAAAACACTAAAACAAAAGAAACAATAAATACTAAAATAAATGCAGTTATTCTGTTGAGCTCACCCCACCTCTGTGCCAGGCCGGGTGCCAGGGGCTGTGTCCTCACCTGCATGAGCACGGCGGGGCCCAGGTACTTGTCACCGTTCCACCAGTAGCTGGGACAGCTGGTGCTGCAGCAGGCGCACAGGATGCACTCGTAGAGCCCGTCCTGCCACCACAGGGGACACGGTGACACGGTGACACGGGACCCACCCCTGGCACCCGCAGGACAACCCTCCCAAACCAGGAGCTGGGACAGCAGGGAAAGGCACGGCCTGGAGAGGAAGGGGAAACTCCCGGGATCTCCTGAATCCCTGCCTTGGGATCTCCTGAATCCCTGCTCTGGGATCTCCTGAATCCCTGCTTTGGGATCTCCTCCATCCCTGCCTTGGGATCTCTCCTGAATCCCTGCCTTGGGATCTCCTGAATCCCTGCCCTGGGATCTCCTCCATCCCTGCCTTGGGATCTCCTGAATCCCTGCCCTGGGATCTCCTGAATCCCTGCCCTGGGATCTCCTGAATCCCTGCCTTGGGTTCTCCTGAATCCCTGCTCTGGGATCTCCTGAATCCCTGCCCTGGGATCTCCTCCATCCCTGCCTTGGGATCTCCTCCATCCCTGCCTTGGGATCTCCTGAATCCCTGCCCTGGGATCTCCTGAATCCCTGCCCTGGGATCTCCTGCATCCCTGCCTTGCTCCCAGCCCATCCCTGCCAGGACAGTGCTCTGGGATCCTGTCCCACACTCTGGGATCAGGTCTGGGAATGGGAATGGGAATGGGAAGGTGATCCTGTCCCACACTCCGGGATCAGGTCTGGGAATGGGAATGGGAATGGGAAGGTGATCCTGTCCCACACTCCGGGATCAGGTCTGGGAATGGGAATGGGAATGGGAAGGTGATCCTGTCCCACACTCTGGGATCAGGTCTGGGAATGGGAATGGGAATGGGAAGGTGATCCTGTCCCACACTCTGGGATCAGGTCTGGGAATGGGAATGGGAAGGTGATCCTGTCCCACACTCTGGGATCAGGTCTGGGAATGGGAATGGGAAGGTGCTGCGGGCTCAGGGCTGCGCGGGGAGGGTTTCACCCAGGAATTGACCAGTTTCTGTCGGTCCTCGATGGACTGCAGGTACTGCTCCTTGCCCTCCTTGGACTCGTCCTTCTTCTTCAGGTAGGGCTCGATGGATTTGTACTGGGCGTAGAAGTTACTCAGGTCCTGGGGCAGGAAAACAGGGATCTGAGGAGAACCCAAAACACCCCAAACCCCTCCTTCCAGCCCCACCCCTCTGCCCAACATCCCACCTAAACCACCCCGAATTTACACCCGGCCGGGAGGTGACGTTCCCTGCCCGGACCTGCCGCATTCCGGGCCACCTTTAGTCACGGGGACCCACCCAAGGGACACCCTTGTTCGTTAGGGACTTTTGGATTTGGGTTCTTTTTCCCTTGGAGCTGAGGATTGACCAGAGGGAGGCAGTTTTCTCTTGCTGGGTCTCAGTTGTTTATTCTTTCCTTATCAGCATTACAAGGTACAAGGAGCTGTGATAGAAAAGGGTAAAATGGCCAACAAAGATCCTCTTCAAGGTCTTTTCTATGTCCATTTACCCAATTAACAGATGCCAGCTAAATTATTTTTATTATTTATTTTAAATTTAATATATTTATATTAATATAATATTAATATATAATATTTGATATATTCTAATATATTATACATTATAATTATTTTATAATTATAAATTAATTTTATTATTTGTTTTAAATTTAATATATTTATATTAATATAATATTAATATATAACATAATATATAATATAGTATATAATATATATTATATATTATATATTATAATTATTCTATAATTATAAATTAATTTTATTATTTATTTTAAATTTAATATATTTATATTAATATAATATTAATATACATAACATAATATATTATATATATTATAATATATTGTAATATATATTAATATAATAAATATATTTATTATATTTATTTGACCCAATGCCCCAACACCTGTGTGCTGCACCGTGGCATTTTCTACCCAATCACTCACTACCACCCAAAAACCTCCAGGAGAAGAACATGAGGAAGAAAGAAGAAGGACAAGAGACAACACCCTAAATCCTCCACCTTGTCTCCTGCTCTCTAAACTGCTTTTTCACCCAGTGATTTAAGAAACTTTTTAATTTACACACTCACACTTTTCCTACCTAACTTTAACATTTGTTCTCATGCATCACCATGAAAACACGCTCATGAATTTTATATTATACGAAATTCAGTGTTTTTCTGGATCCTAGAACTAAGCATTAAAAACAAGGGCACACGCTGTGGATCTCAGCCTCCAACAGCCCCTGACCCTGCTGGCAGCTGCCAGGCCCTGCCAGGGAGCTGCACTCACCGGCACCAGGTCCTTCACCACGTACATGTGGGGCAGGGGGTAGATTTTGGTGACTTTGTTGAGGTCGCTGTCGATTTTCTTGATGCAGGCCAGGGTGTTGCCCCCGGCGATGTTCATGGCGCAGGAGCCGCAGATCCCTGAGGAGGGGGGGAAAGCAGAGCAGGGGGTGGGATTCTCCATCCTGGCCCCCTCCCCAAAAAAACACAACAGCACTGGGGAAACGCCACTCGGTTCTTCCAGCATCCCCCAAAAAAAATCCCATTTCCAATCCCAGGGTGACATGGGTGGGATCCTCACCGCCCAAAGGGGGGAGGAGAGCAGGGACACAAGGACAGGGGCACAGAGGGAGGGAGTGACACCTCTGGAGGGGCCCCAGCCCCTCAGAAAGGGGTTTTTCCAGGTGTTTCCTCCCAGGTGTTTTCCAGGCAGCTGGGAACGGCTGCAGAGCCGGGACCACGCGCCTGCGGCAGGAGGAAAGGGCAGGAGGGAACCAGCCCGGCCTGAAAATCTCTCCTGTCCTGGGAAAATATTCAGGGCAGTGAATTCCAGTGGATTGGGAAGAGTTTTGGCTGCCTGGGAGCCCCAGCCCGTGCGGAATTCCTGCCCTGCTGTGCAGATTCCAGAGGAAACGCTGCCTCGGGAGCGCTGCTCTCCGTTCCCATGCCAGACAGAACAGCTGCCCCGAGACTGCCCCTGCCTGCAGCCACACCTCCTTATTCCAGAGCCATTCCAGCCAGGAATGCTCTCCCACAGCCCCAATCCGGAGCCATTCCAGCCAGGAATGCTCCCACAGCCCCAGTCCAGAGCCATTCCAGCCAGGAATGCGCTCTGCCAGCTCAGCAGCCCGGTGTGACCCGTGAATCAGGAGGTTTTCCCAGGAAAAGCCTGGGAGCAGCCACAACCCCAAACCGTGGGTGCCCTTTCCCTCGATCCACCCCTGCCCTCAGCCCCAAGGGCCAAGGAGGAGATTCCTGGAGCTGTTCCTGGAAATCCAGAGCGCTCTCCCAGTTCCAGCCAGTCTGATTTCCACAGCACCCATTCCAGCTCCCATTCCAGCCCTGCCCTCTCTCAGCCTGGAATCTCCCCCTGGATCTCCCCACGCACTTGGAGGCGGCAGATGAGCTGGGAAGGGAACTGGGACAACTGGGAGCTGTGGGAGGAATTCCTGGAGCTCAGAGCTGTGCTCCAGCCTCGCTCCTGGCTGCAGTGGGGCTGGGAGGGGAGGGGGCTCTGAGCTCCCTGGGGGATTCCAGGCGGGAATTCCCTGTCCTTACCCTCCCTGCAGGACCTGCGGAAGGTCAGCGTGGAGTCCACCTCGTTCTTGATCTTGATCAGGGCATCGAGCACCATGGGCCCACACCTGCGGCACAAACCCCGGTCACCGGCAGGGATCCCCTCTGGGGCCAGCCCTGCGTGTCCCCGTGAGTCACAGGGACACACTCGGGGACAACTCCTGTCCTTTGACACCCAGGGCACCACCCAGGGATTGTTCACTGGGACAAAGCCACCCCGAAACTGGAGCTGCTGCTCCGGCGGGGTTTGGGCAGGGTGGATCCTTCTGGAAGGGTTTGGGGTGGATCCCTCTGGAGGAGCTCCTGGGGATGGTTTGGGATGGATCCCTCCGGAGGAGCTCCTGGAAAAGAAGGGTTTGTGATGGATCCCTCTGGAGAAGCTCCTGGGAAAAGTTTGGGATGGATCCCTCTGGAAAAGCTCCTGGGGATGGTTTGGGATGGATCCCTCTGGAGGAACTCCTGGGGATGGATCCCTCTGGAGGAGCTCCTGGGAATGGTTTGGGATGGATCTCTCTGGAGGAGCTCCTGGGAGAGGTTTGGGGTGGATTGGTGTCCTGCTTTTTTCTGCTTTTTCCTGGGATAACAGCCACGGTGGCTGCTCAGTGCCAGAGGGGAGCAGCCCCTTCCCGGCCATTCCCTGGAGCTGGGATTGCTCCCGGGCCCCATTCCTGAGGGACACCCACTTGTTCAGGTCCACCTCGTAGGTCTGCATGCGGGGTTTGTCCCCAGGCTTGTCGGGGTCCCATCTGTAGATGGCAAATTTCTTCAGCCGCGGCGCCGCCGCTGCCGTCTGCGCCTCACGGAGCACCTGGATCCAGGGAAAAACAGCCTCAGATCTCCCCAAATTCAGGGAAAAAACAGCCTCAGATCCCATCCTGGATCCAGGGAAAAAACAGCCTCAGATCTCCCAAAATTCAGGGAAAAAACAGCCTCAGATCCCATCCTAGATCCAGGGAAAAAACAGCCTCAGATCCCACCTGGATCCAGGGAAAAACAGCCTCAGATCTCCCCAAATTCAGGGAAAAAACAGCCTCAGATCCCATCCTGGATCCAGGGAAAAACAGCCTCAGATCTCCCCAAATTCAGGGAAAAAACAGCCTCAGATCCCATCCTGGATCCAGGGAAAAGCAGCCTCAGATCTCCCCGAATTCAAGGAAAAACAGCCATCCATCCCCAATTCCCACACATCTCCCTCCACATCCCACAGCTCCCCTTTCCCTCCATCCATCCCAAATTCCCACAGCCCCTTCCAGATCCCACATCCCCTCTCCACAGCTCCTTCCCTCATCTTCTCCCACCTTTCTCCCCAGCTTTTACCTCATCTCCTCCTGCCTCCAGCCCCTCCCGTCCATCCCCGATTCCCTCACATCTCCTTCCACATCCCACAGCCCCCATTTCCCCACATCCATCCCCGATTCCCTCACAGCCCCTTCCACATCCCGCGCTCCGATTCCCCCCGCTCCCCCCTCACACTCCCCTTTCTCTCCCTCCCCTCCAGCCCCCCCGGCCGCCTCTGCCGCGCCTCCCCTCGCTCCATTCCCCGCTCCCCGGTCTCTCACCGCCCGCGGCCCGGCCCGCAGGAGCCGTCCGGGGACTCCGCGTCTCAAGGAGACTCCGACCGCGGCCGCCGCCATCTTGGCACTGCGCACTTCCAGCCGCCCCGGAAGCGCCCCCGCCGCCGCCATGTTGCGCTCTGACGGGAAGGGGGCGCCCGCCATTTTGAGTGTGGCGGCGCTCTCAGGGGGCGCCATGTTGAGTGTGGCTGTAGGGCACAGCAGGGTGGCGGGCCACGATGCTTAAACCGCCCTATTTCTTTATTAAAATCCGCTTGTTTTCTCTCCATTAATTATCAGCATCGTTATTTTGCGTGGAGGTACCTGTGGTGCCAGCCGCCTCCTCCAAGGGGACCTGCTCTGGTGCCAGCGGGGCAAAGGGTGGGCGCTGGGGAGCGAAGAATCCAGATTCTCGCTTCAGAAAAGAGAGCTTTTCCCACCAGATTAAAAGCTCTCCAAGGTCCCTCCAGGATCAGGTCCAAGCTGTGACTGATCCCCACCTTGTCCCCAGAGCACCGAGAGCACCAGGGCCACATCCAGCCCTTCCCTGGACACCTCCAGGAATGGGGACTCCAAATCTCCCTGGGCAGCCCCTGACAAAATAAATGCTCCTCCCTTGGAAACGATGTAACTTTCCTAACTAGTTTTTAATGAGCTGTCATAATTACCTGTAAGCAGTGCCACTTTTAGCCAGCACAAGTTAAAACTTCTTCACGGACTCTTCTATTTTGATCATTAAATCACTGAATCAGGGCCTGAAACCTTGCGTTTGTTAAAGCTAACCCTGACAAACCTCAATAAAACCAAAGGGATTTGAAGATTGGACATGTGGGATCTTAAATCTGTGGCGCTTTAAGGACAGAAGATACAGAGTAGATTGAGGCCTGGAAAACTGGGTATTCCTGATTGAAAAAGAAGAGAAAAAGATAATAAAAGAACTAAAGAATGTGGCCCGGCATGGCATGAAGAGTGAAAAAACAATAACCAATATTGGACAGAATGCTAATCAATGAAAAGAATTATTAGAACCCACGACCAGTGCCTTCTTTGTTAAAAACATGTAAACAAATGAAAACATTTTGTATTGATGTGGAGGCTGGAGCTCTGTCAGCCACACACAAAAGGCTGAGGCTAAAGTGATGCCTGACTCACCAGCACTACAAAAACAGCATTAGAGACAATTTCGGAGGATTTTGGTAACACCTCCACCCCTCCTCACCCCTCCGAGCCCTTCCCCTCCCTTCCCCTCCCAGTTACTCCCTACGATTATCCAAATCCCCGGCTTTTTCCTCACAGCAAATTCATTTATTAAGCAAATCGCACGCAACACACGCTGGGGGCAAACACGGAAGGAGGAGGCGGAAGAGGAGGAAGAGGAGGAAGAGGAGGAGGAAGATGAGGAAGAGGAGGCCTGGCTACGGCGTGAAGTGCCACCACTTGAAGGCGAAGGGCCGGCGCTGGACGCTGGTGCCGCAGCGCACCTCGCCCAGGCTGCCGTGGTAGGAGGCCACGTCCTCCAGGAAGCGGCAGCGCAGCCCCAGCGGCTCCAGCAGCGCCCGGATCCGCCGCTCCAGGCAGCACTCGCCGCCCGCCACCGGCCCAAACGGCTTGGGGATGCCCAGGTCCCTGGCCAGCACCATCATGGTGACCTGTGGGGTGACATCAGGGGACAGTGGCATCAGAATGGGTGACACTGAAGGGCTTGGGGATGGCCAGGTCCCTGTCCAGGTCGATCATGATGACCTGCAGGTGACACCAAGGGACAGTGGCATCAGAATGGGTGACACTGAAGGGCTTGGGGATGGCCAGATCGATCATGGTGACCTGCAGGTGACACCAGCAGTGTTGGGATGGATGAAACCAAAGGAAAGACCTTGGTCCCCCTCCTCAGCACCACTTTTTGCGGCTGCCCTCCCTCAGGATTCCAAACCCAACAGAATCCACCCTTTTTTATCTTTAAAGCACGCCTCACCCCTTGCAATTTCACCACTTTTTTCCAAAATTGCACTGCAAGCACGAGAAAGCCACCAAGCTGTGTTACACCTGTGTTCATCCACACCCACCTGGATATATTTCCTTTTCCTAGACAGCTGGGGCGTTTTTTGTGGGAAAACTTTGGGGAAAATGTGCCTCTCACCTTGCAATTTCACCACTTCGGAAGGGTTTTGCCTCAAAACCCCAAAGCCACCCCAAAGCTGTGTTAGACCCGTGTTTATCCTGGAGATATTTTCCTTTCTCAGGAAAACTTTGGGAACTCATCCTGGCTGACTGAACTAATTTTTTTGGGGGATGACCCAAGGGTGGGAATCCCCCAGTACCGTGTTGGGGAAGTAGGGAACGGCTTTTCCCTGCTTGTCCAGCTTGAAGAGGGCCGGCAGGTCGATGATGTCCTCCTCCAGCAGCCCCAGCTCCTTCTTGAGGATATCCCTGTTCCAGTCGATGCAGCGCTGCCGGGGACGGAGCAGAGCCCGGATTCCAGCGCTCCCCGCGGGGTTTGCGCCACGCCGGGGTGGTCGCTGCCAGAAATGGGGTTTGTGACCCGGGGGTGTCAGGGATTACCTGGACGTACTGGTTCTGCTGCGCCAGGGCGTCGTTGGAAAGGACCTTGTTGATGGTGACGCGCTTGGTGTCTGTCCCCGAGTACCCTGGACACACAAAACACCCTCAGCAGCGCTGGCGGGAGCCTGGCTTGAGGTGGGGTAAAGAGATGGGAAAAGCCTCCAAAATCCAGGTTTCTTGAGGCTGGGGTCAAAGCTTGGGAAGATGAAGGGGAGGAAATCTCTGCCCGTTGGAAGGAACATTGGAAAGGCTCCATCCATCCTCCTGCCCAAGGGAATCCGCTGGATTTCTCCAGAGTATCCCCCTCCATGGGGTCACCCCTGCTCTGGGGACCCCCTCAGTGACCAGAGGAACCCTTGGAGACACGGGGACCTCCTCCCAGCCCTGCCACGGATCAAAATCACAACGAAAAGGAAAAAAACCCGGTTCTGATCCGCCAGTTGTCCCTCTCCATGCTGGAGCTCCGTATCCTTGGAGACACGGAGACCTCCTCCCAACCCCGTCGTGGATCAAAATCACAATGAAGAGGGGGAAAAAAATCCAGGGCTAATCTGGGGGGTGACATGAGAGCTGCCAGTTGTCCCTCTCCGTGCTGGCATTTCCAGAGGCTCCATGCCGGGGCAGCAAACATCCCTTCCACGCAGGGGCCTTTATCCCTCCCATCCCACTCGATTCCCGAAATAGGGCTGGAGGAGGCTGGGGGCGGCGGGCAGGCATCCCGCTGAAGGACAACCAGCCGGGGAAAAATGTCCCCGCGTGTCCCCGGCTGTGCCACCGAGCACTGTCCCCTTGCCTTTGAACATGGTGGCTTCTCCCTGTCCCTCCTTCTGCTTCTCGCGGAAGAGCCGGTAGCAGGCGGCCGGGCTGGCCAGCAGCATCCGGAATCGCTGCGGAAACACGGCCGGGGTCAGCTGCGGCCCCCCAGGGACTCGCTTCTGCCAAAACCTGAGCTGAAACTCCCAAAAATCGGCTGTTTTTGCTGTTATCCAGCGCCTCGTTTCGCCCACCGAGGGTTTGCGGGCCTAAATATTCCTTTTTGGAGCTATCTGGGTCAAGGCTCGGTTTCCATGAGGGAAAAATTTATGTGAGAAGCAGCCAAAGCCGTGACAGAGGGAAGAGAAAGGTTCTGAAGACGTGTGGGCATAAATATTCCTTTTTTTCGAGCCATCCTTGTCAAGGCTGGGTTTCCCCGAGGGAAAACTCCATGTCAGAAACAAAAAAAGCCATGTGAGAGGGAAAAGAAATGTTCTGAAAAACCTCTGAGCGGCCACAAACCCCAGGGGAACTTCAGGCTGGAATTTCTTGGATACCTTTGGATCTTTTCCCTCCTATTTGCGGTCATCAACACCCAGGAAAATCCCCTTTTTAGCGCTCAGATCCCTCGTTTTGGGGCGGGGGATGAACCCCAAGCGAACACCGGCTGGGGGTGCCGAAGGAACGGGGTTTTCCCGGCGGGATTTGTGTCCCGGAGGAGGAGCCCCGGGGCAGCACGGGGGGTCTGGGGGTACCTTTTTGTCAGAGGCAGGGACGAAAGTGACGAACTCGTTGACGTTGCCCACGGCCAGCCAGTCGGAGTAGAGCTCCACGGGCGCCTGGACGCGCTGGGCGAAGAGGAAATCCCGCACCAGCCTGGTCATCCTGCGGCCCGCGGATCTGGGGGGAAATTCCCGTCAACGTCTGCCTGGATACTCGGATTGGGAGAACATTCCCATCAACATCTGCCTGGATTCTTGGATTGGGAGGATATTCCCACCAACATCTGCCTCGATTCTTGGATTGGGAGGATATTCCCACCAACATCTGCCTCGATTCTTGGATTGGGAGGATATTCCCTTTAATATCTGCCTGGATTCTTGGATTGAGTTGACATTCCCATCGACATCTGCCTGGATACTCGGATTGGGAGGATATTCCCATCAACATCTGCCTGGATACTCGGATTGGGAGAACATTTCCTTCAATATCTGCCTGGATTCTCCGACTGGGAGGATATTCCCTTTAATATCTGCCTGGATTCCTGGAATTCCCACCAACATCTGCCTGGATTCTTGGACACAAATTGCCACTGAGTTGGAGGAGCCCGGGAGCCCTCACCCTGCCCAGGCAGTGTCTGACTAACCCAATAAACCAAATTTTGGTGGGCGCTTGTTTCGGGGCTTTCCGAGGCTCCCAAATCCGCTTTTCCCAAAGCTGCTCTTCCCCGCTCTCTTACGCAGGGAAGCTGCTGCCGATGAGGATCCTTCCCAAGGGATACTCCTTGCCAGCCACGGACACAGGCGGGCTGACCTCCACGTTCCCGAAGGAGTCCAGGCTGGCCACGGCCTCAACCAGGGGCTCCTTGTGCACGTAGCCGAAATCGGGGCCCTGGGGAAAGAAGAAGTGCCCTGAAGCGCCTTCCCCCGTGGGGATATCTCCAAGGGATCGCCCAATCCGGCTGTTTTCCATGCTGGGCTCTCCCAAAACTCCCCATCCCAGAGTGGCCCTGGCCCTTTTCCTCTGCCCAGGAGCCCGCAGCGATGTCCCCGTGGTTTTCTCCTCCCGAGGGGTGGGTGAGGACAGCGAGGGCACAGGGAAGGCGGGAGGAGAAAGGTCTTGGGGTCATGGAGGTGTGGGAATAATCGGGAGAGCCTGGGCCTGATCTCCTCTGTCATCCCACAGCCAAGGTTTAAGTGTCCACGTTAAACCAAGGTTTAAGTGTTCATGTTAAACCAAGGTTTAAATGTTCAGGTTAAACCAGGGTTTAAATATTCACATTAAGCAGGACCAGACCTCCTCTGTCATCCCACAGCCAAGGTTTAAATGTTCACATTAAGCCAAGGTTTAAATGTTCAGGTTAAACCAAGGTTTAAGTGTCCATGTTAAGCAGGACCAGATCTTCTCTGTCATCCCACAGCCAAGGTTTAAATGTTCACATTAAGCCAAGGTTTAAATGTTCAGGTTAAACCAAGGTTTAAGTGTCCACATTAAGCAGGACCAGATCTCCTCTGTTCTCCCCAGCCAAGGTTTAAGTGTCCACATTAAGCCAAGGTTTAAGTGTCCACATTAAGCTAATTAGGCAGCCGGGAGGGAAGCTCCTGGCTGGCTCTGGGAGGGAGGTGAACTCCAGCCCCCAGGGTGACTCTGCCCTGGGCTACGAGCCACCCCAAGGCCTGCCTGGCACTTGAATCCTGCTTAAGCCCTGATTTCCAGGATTTATGCCCAGTGCAGGGGTAATTAGTGCTCAGCTCACTGTGCCAAAGCCCGGGGGAGTGTTAAAAACGGCAAAACCGGCAGGGATGGGACCCAAATCCCACTTTTCCTGCGCTCCGGTTGGAGCCGATGCAGGCCCAGAGCACACGGGATGGGATCAGGTGTCCGTGAGGTTTGAGTTAAATCCCGGTCACTCATCAGGGTTGGGTTTCCATGGGGATAACCCAAATACACAGGGCCGGGAAAAGCGAGCAGGGACACCCGGGGGGTGCTTCCACCCGGAAATTCCCGTTTTGAGCCCAGGGTGTTTGGGGACGCTGGGATAGAGGGAGCACGGCTTTTCCCGAGGCTCCCGCTGCGGTTTTGGGGTGCGTTTCCACGGGACGGCCGGGATCAGATCCCTTTTTCTCTGGGTGCTGAGGGAGAGCCTGAGCAGCAACCACCTGCTCCCGACTCATTTCAGCTTAATAAAACCACGGAGCCGGCCTGGTTTCAACTGTCAGGGCTCTGGTTCATCCCGGGTTTGAGGGTCACATCCAAGTCCTATCAGTTCCACGCTGATTTTGAGGGGATAATTCCCTCCCGTCTCCTTTTTCCCTGGCATGGGCTTCCAGGGGCTCATGACCCGTGCCCATGGCACGGGGCTGAGTATTCCTAGCTGGAAAATGAGATTGGAAAGGTCGGGCGGCGGATTAGGGCAGGCTTCAAAGCAGAAATTGGAGGATAATGTGTTAGCAGCTCCCAAGGTTGAAATTGCTGCCCTAAATATGAGGCAGAGCAATTCCTAAAGAGGGCAGATCCCTCGTTAGGATTCACTGGATGACTCCGGGACTGGATGTTCCCATGCCAGGCATGAGAAAGGATGGATTCCAGCGCTCCCCAAAGCCCCCAGCCTTCCCCAAAGGGACAAAAGCTGGGATTTGTCCTCGTCTCCTGTTCCTGCTGGGGCTGGGGCTGCTCCAGAGCCCAGATGGGAGTTGGGGACAGCGGCTCCGAGGCGGCCTGGGGGTGTCCTGCCCTTCCCCCGTGGGGATATCTCCAAGGGATCACCCAATCCGGCTGTTTTCCATGCTGGGCTCTCCCAAAACGCCCCATCCCAGACTTGCCCCGGCCCTTTTCCTCTGCCCAGGAGCCCGCAGGGATGTCCCTGCCACCGGCTGCGTCCCGCTCTCTTCCGAGGAAGCAAACTGACCCTTTCCTGCTTCCCTTTCCTGCTTCCCTTTCCTGCTTCCCTTTCCTGCTTCCCTTCCCTCTCCCGCCTGGAAGCTGCTGGATTTTCCCAGGCAGGGAGGAGGAAGGGAAGAAGCAGCCCATCCCTGGGAGGAATCCCAGAGCTTGGCAGGATCATTCCCGGGGCAGCAGCTCCTCCTTTCCCCTCTGGATCAGAGGTTTCCTGGAGGGTGAGGCTGGCGGGGGGATGAGGGAATGGAGGCGGCTGGGAGGAGGGAATCTCCCTGTGGAGCATTCTGCTCTCATTTTCCAGCCAATTCCACACCTGGAGCCGAGGGCAAGGAAGGTTTTGGAAACGTGGGCTGGGCAGGAGCCCTGGGAGCTGCTCCGCAGGGAATTCAGGGAAGCTTCTCTCACCAGCAGCTCCTTGACGGGGAGCTGCTCCATCCCTCTCTCCCGAGGGGAGTCCAGCACCACCGGGAAGCTCTTGTGGGGAGCGTGGGTGTAGCCGAGCTCGATCTCATCCTGAGGAAGGGAGGAAATCCCGCGTGGGGCACGGGCAGGGAAGGGTTCCCCCGCTTTTTGGAGCCCCCCTACCTGCATCCAGCGGTCCCCGCGGTTGATGTAGCCGAAGCAAAGCTTCAGCTTGCAGCCAGCCTTGGCCACCAGGCTCTGGATCTCCTTAGTGAACAGGTAGTTGTCCTTCATGCTGGAGGAAAAGATGGGAAGGGTGGGAAGGAGGGAGATTCCCTGTTCCCAGCAGCGGGGGGCCGGGGAGGCGCCAGCTGTACCTGCAGACAAAGAGGTTCAGCGGGGGCAGCGTGTTGGGGGTCATGATCCACGGCGCCACCCGGAACACCACGGTGTCCCTGAAGATCGGCGAGTGCGGGATGCCCTGAGGGAGCCAAGCAGGGATCAGGGACGTTCCTCCCCCCCAAAACACCCTCCCCTGAGGTCATTCTTGGGATCAGTTAGCGGGATCGCTCTCCCTTCCAGCACCATCCCAAGCTCCTGGGCGCAGCCTCCCATCTGCCCCATTTCCAGGAGTTCCTGGGAGTTCCTGGGAGTTCCCGGGAGTTCCCGGGAGTTCCTGGGAGTTCCCAAGAGTTCCCAGGAGTTCCCAGGAGTTCCCAGGAATTCCCAGGAGTTCCCAGGAGTTCCCAGGAATTCCCAGGAATTCCCAGGAGTTCCTAGGAATTCCCAAGAGTTCCCAAGAGTTCCCAGGTGTTCCCAGGTGTTCCCAAGAGTTCCCAGGTGTTCCCAGGAGTTCCCAGGTGTTCCCAGGAATTCCCAAGAGTTCCCAAGAGTTTCCAGGAATTCCCAAGAGTTCCCAAGAGTTTCCAGGAGCTCCCAAGAGTTCCCAGGTGTTCCCAGGATTTCCTGGGAGTTCCCAGAAATTCCCAGACGTTCCCAGGAGTTTCCGACCTCGGCCAGCGGCTCCAGGAGGCTGACATGGATGGACACCAGCCCGGAGAAGGTCTCGTCGGGGAAGCGCAGCCCCTCCACGAAGAAGTGGAGCTCGGCGGCCCCGCCGGGGTAGGGCACGGCGTGGAACAGCTTCCTGCGGCCCAGCACCTGCACGTAGCGCTGCCCGAAGAAGGGATCTGCCAGGGAAAGGAAACACGGAAATCCCGAGGTTTATCGGGATTCGCGCCTGCCCGAGGAAACAGGGCTGGGGTAACCCAAATATGCACGGGAAAGGTGAGCAGGGCCACCCGGGGGTGCGGGTTTTGAACCCCGGGTGTTTGGGGACGCTGGGATAGAGGGAGCACGGCTTTTCCTGAAGGCTCCCGGTGCGTTTTTGGGGTGCGTTTCCGCGGGATCCCTCAGATCTCTGAGGAGATCCAGCTGGGAGAGGCACCTCGAAGCAGGAGTTGAGGGGCTTGGAATTTTGTCGTGGACCAGAGGGATGAGGGGAAAGGTCTCAGCCTTTCCTTACAAACACACCGAGCTGTTTGCCGCCGCTCCTTTGCCGCGTGGACTTGGATAAAGGGCTTTGTGTCCCCCCTCCCTCTGCCTGTTCATCTCCAGAGTTTCCCAGGTGATGGAAAAGAGGGAAAAACGGGGGGGAAATGCTTACTCTGCACATGGAAGACCCCGACTTTGTCGGCGTTGTTGACGGAAATGGAGAGGACGATTTCATACCCCCGGGGCAGGCGCTGGGGCCCCTCTGTCCTCAGCACCATCTGAGCCAGGTCCAGCAGATCTGGGGGCAAACGGAGCGAATCCAGCCGTGTTTTCCACCTTTTCCTCCTGGGGTTTGGATCTCCTCCCCAAAAACCCGCTCTTCCCTCGCCACCTGGCAAACCCAGAGCTCGTGCCCGGCAGGCCGTGACCCGAACGCCCTTTTCCCTTCTCCCTGCCCATCCGTGACCTCGGGACGCCGCCGGGCCCGGCTCCGCGTGCCTTGGGTTTTCCAGGAACGGGTGGGCGGATTTCTGGCCGCCGGCCTCGTGCCTCGCCCCGCGCTCCTCTCACCTGCGTGAAGCATCCCTGGCCCGCTCCCCGCGCCTGCCCCCGTGCCCTGCCCGGCTCCAACGAGTTGGCGCGGCATTAATCCCGCAGAAATTCCACGTGGGAAGCTCGCAGCCGGTGGGGAGCAGCTGGCTCCTGGGAAAGGTCACGGAGAGGGGACAGTGGGGATTTGGGGGCAGGGGTTTTGGGGCGCCGTTACCTTCCCTGTTGAACACCTGCTCGCTGTCGCAGTCGGAGGGTGGGATGAAGGGGAACTCCTTGTCACAGCTGACCAGCAGGATGGCCCCGTGTCCCTCCGGTCCCCAGGCCCAGCTGGCCTAAAGCACCGCCGGGGCTCAGCGAGCGCGGGATCCCCCGAGCCCGTGGGTTTTCCGTGGGGTGGGGGGAGCTGGAGTACCTTGTTGGGGCTGTTCTTTTCCACCACTCCATCCCGATCCGCGTCCACGTCCAGGGAGATCCCTGCGGGGACAGAGCCGCCTCATCCCCGGGCGAGGGGATGGGGTGCCACCCCCCCTGAGCCAGCAAACCTGCCTTTGCTGTCCCCAGCCCTGCTCCGGGCACGAGGGGACAAGAAGGGGCTCCCGGCGCTCCGGACTCACCGACGCCGGTGAGGAACACGCCGGCTTGGTTGATGGGCTTCCCTCCTTCTGCGTAAAAGCTGACGGTGACCTGCAGACCCCAAATCCCGCATTGGGCCGGGATGTTCTCCCTCCGTGGACGCCCTGCTCCCGGGATCCCCCTCCTCCTCCTCACCTTGTTGTCGTTGACCTCGGAGCTGGCCCGGCTCATGCTGAACCTCAGCACCGTGCCCTCGTCCAGCGGCCACCGCGTGCCGGCGCCGGACGCGGCCTCGGGCTCGGCGCGGCCGCGGAACAGCACGTCCACGCTGACCCCTTCCGTGTGCTTCACGCCAAAGGCCACGGCCCCGGCGGGGGCCGCCCTGCCAGAAACACCCGGAATTCTCAGGGATCTGCAGGGCCAGCGCAGAATTCCCGCTGGGATTCATTCCGCTGCCCAGAACGCCGCCAAGACCGGGCACGCCGGCGTCTCCACGCTCACCGCTGGCACCTTCCTGCCCTGCTCCTGCCTGGCAGCTGGAATCACCCCGGGTTCAGGGCCGGTTTAGCCCCGTGAGTGTTTGCAGCCACGGCTGTGGGGAAGGATCTGTAATAATCCCAAACAACCCGGCTTGGCACTTCCAGAAATCCCTGTTTTTTCAGCACGGTGGTTAACGGCTCCTCCAAACGCCGTGGCCATCCCTCCGAGAGGCTTTTCCACGGGAAACTCTCATTTCTGGGGGATTTCACCCGGCCCCAAAGCCGTCAGCGCTGCCCTGCTCCCCGTCCGATGTGCCCTTGCTCTTCCCCTCTCTCCTTTTCCCAAATTTCCCTGCCTTTCCAGGTTATTATTTTTGGGCTCTTTGCCCCGACACCCGAGACCTCGCGTTGATCAGGTTTCTCGGATGCCGCTGGTCCCGCCAACCCCGCACCCTTGGCAAGGCGGGAGGAAATCCAAGCTCTCCTCCGCTCCCGCCTGGGTGTTCCTCAAACCCTTAAATTGCTTGTAATTACACATGGAAAAACTGGTTCGGTTTCCTGGTTCCCTGGATCTGGGGATCCCACTGGGAAGGGATTTGGCCTGGAGAGGTGCCAAGGGAGCTGGGACTGCGCTGCTTGGCTTGAATATCGAGGTTGGGGTTTGTAACAGCAGCACTGACCAGGATCGAGCCTGGAATGAGCTTTTCCGCCTCCTTTTTCCCTAGGGGGTGGGAATAACTATCCCCAAGTTCAGCCATGGGTTTGTGTTAGGGAAGCGGGGTTGGCGCCGTGGGGATTTCCCACTTTCCCAAGGTTTTGGCCGTGAGATTTTCTGTTCTTCCCTTATTTTGCAGTCCCTGCCTGGGCTCCTGCTCATCCCTCTGCCCTCCAGCAGGATGGGGTAAATCCAGGGATGTTCAAAGCTTTCCAGGGATTTGTGCAGCTCTGCAGAGCCCGGGAAAGGTTTTGCCCGCAAATTGCATCAAAACGGTTGTGGGGTTTGGGAAAGCAGAGGGAAAAACCAGGAGCAGGGATTCCCAGCAGGAAAAACAGGGTTGAAAGGTGAGGAGAAAGGTGAAGGTGGAGGAGGAAAGGAAATTTTGTGGCTCCCACTCATCTGTGGAGGTGGAAGAGGCTGCCCAGCAGCTGTGGGGTTTGGGAAAGCAGAGGGAAAAACCAGGAGCAGGGATTCCCAGCAGGAAAAACAGGGTTGAAAGGTGAGGAGAAAGGTGAAGGTGGAGGAGGAGGAAAGGAAGTTTTGGGGGGGTCCCACTCACCCATGGGCACGGGTGTGGATGTGTCTGCCCAGCAGCTGTGGGGTTTGGGAAAGAGCAGAAACGAGGAGCAGGGATTCCCAGCAGGAAAAACGGAGGAGCAGGGATTCCCGAAGGGATAAACGGGGGGAAAGCGAGGAGGAGGAGGGAGGGAGGGAGGTTTTGGGGTCCCCCTCACCCGAAGACGTCGGCGCGGATGTGGCTGCCCAGCACGCACAGGGCCTCGATGCGGTTCCCGTGCTGCAGCCGCAGCGTGCGGGGCTCCCCCGGCATCTCCCCGGCCATGGGCACCGCCACCTGCTGCTCCTGCCCCCGGCCTCCTCCTCCTCCTCCGCCCGGAGCTCGCGGGGCTGCGGCGGCAACCGGAGAGAGAGAGGGGGCGGCTGGGCTGGAACCTCTGACACCTCGGGAAATGATCTGGGGGGAGGGAGGGACGGACAGGGACGGACAGGGACGGATGGACAGGGAGGGACAGGCAGGGAGGGACAGGGAGGGACAGGGTGGGATGGACAGGGACAGACAGGGACGGACAGGGTGGGATGGACAGGGAGGGATGGACAGGGATGGACAAGGAAGGACAGGGATGGACAGGGAGGGATGGACAGGGATGGACAAGGAAGGACAGGGATGGACAGGGAGGGACAAGGAGGGACAGGATGGGTTGGACAGGGTGAGAGGGACAGGGAGGGAGGGACAGGGACAGACAGAGGTGGACAGAGATGGATGGACAGGATGGATGACAGGGTGGGATGGACAGGGAGGCACAAGGAGGGACAAGGATGGACAGGGTGGGATGGACAGGGATGGACAGAGATGGATGGACAGGGAGGGACAAGGAAGGACAGGGAGGGACAGGGAGGGAGGGACAGAGTGGGATGGACAGGGTGGGATGGACAGGGATGGACAGAGATGGATGGACAGGGAGGGACAAGGAAGGACAGGGAGGGACAGGGAGGGAGGGACAGAGTGGGATGGACAGGGATGGACAGGGATGGACAAGGAAGGACAGGGATGGACAGGGAGGGATGGACAGCGAGGATGGACAGCGAGGGAGGGAGGGCAGCTGGCCCCAGGCCTGGCCAGCTCCCAGCCTTGGACAAGCAGCTCCCCCAGCTGTCCCCAGCTCCCGGTCCCTCCTCACCTCCCTGACCCCAACCCGGGATTCCCAACGCGGATTTGCGGCGTTTTGGGACCCGTCCACATCCCTGGGGCGCATTCCACCCTCTCTTTCTGCTCTCTAGGGAAAACCCCTGCCTGCTCCCGCTTTCCCAGCCCAGAGGCAAGAACAGAACTCTCCTTTTTTTTTCCCCCCCCTGCTTATTTTCAAAGGGAACCTCGAAAGCGGTGGCTGGTTTTGTCACCCCGGGCCGCTCCGGAGCGCGTCGGGAGCCATTCCCGCCCACGCTGGGTTTGCATCGTTTATGAACAGCCGCCTAAATATTCATTTTCCAGCCCAAAGTGCTGCCCCAGATCCTGGAAGCCGCAAGCAATTAGTGCAGCAGCAGAGCTCGGGTGGATGTTCCTTATTTCCATTCCTCTCGGGCTTCCCTTTTCCATCCTCTTCCCTCCGTGGGGATGGGTGTCCCTGGGATTTATGGGGATCGTCTCCCTGCTGCCATTCCCCCCGTGGAAAAACGGGGAATGGGGTGGGGTTTGAAGCCCTTCCAGCCCAAATAATTCCGGGATTGTTCTGAGGAATATCCTGGATGGATATCCAGGATGGGAGCTGGGGAGTTCAGGAAAATAGGGAATCTGAGTTGACAGGGGTCATTTAGAAATACCTAAAGAAAACCTGGAAATACCCAAAGAAACCTGGGAATACCTAAAGAAACCTGGGAATACCCAAAGAAAACCTGGAAATACCTAAAGAAAACCTGGGAATACCCAAAGAAAACCTGGAAATACCTAAAGAAAACTTGGAAATACCTAAAGAAACCTGGGAATACCTAAAGAAACCTGGGAATACCCAAAGAAAACCTGGAAATACCTAAAGAAACCTGGGAATACCCAAAGAAACCTGGGAATACTCAAAGAAAACCTGGAAATACCTAAAGAAAACTTGGAAATACCTAAAGAAAACTTGGAAATACCTAAAGAAACTTGGGAATACCCAAAGAAAACATGAGAATACCTAAAGAAAACCTGGAAATACCTAAAGAAACCTAGGAATACCCAAAGAAAACGTGGGAATACCTAAAGAAAACCTGGGAATACCTAAAGAAAACCTGGAAATACCTAAAGAAAACCAAAAAAAAAGTGAAAGAAAAGCAAAATAAAGCTACAGAAGGCTAAAAAAAGCCTTCAGGAAGCGCAGGCCCTGCCGAGCCCAGCGGGATTTGATAACTGGTTTGATGTCTCGCCCTGGTGCCGGTAATTAGACTGACACGGCTCGTAAAGGTTCCCGCCTGCAATTCTGCATGCGGGGTAATTAACGAGCTGTAATTAATGAGCTGTAATTATCGGCTTAGGGAGATTATCAAACTTTCCTTGGCAGAGTGGTGCTGCAGGATGGGCGAGGAGCGACGCCCCGGAGGGATCCGGCTGCTCCTGGGGGTCCTGGGGGTGTCTGGGGGGGCTTGGAACGGGCTGGGGATGGGAAAAGGGAGTGGGATTGGGAAAAGGGAGTGGGGTTGGGAAAAGGGAGTGGGATTGGGAAAAGGGAGTGGGATTGGGGAATGGGAGTGGGATTGGGAAAAGGGAGTGGGATTGGGAAAAGGGAGTGGGATTGGGAAAAGGGAGTGGGATTGGGGAACGGGGCTGGGGTTGGGAAAAGGGAGTGGGATTGGGAAAAGGGACTGGGATTGGGGAAAAGAGACTGGGATTGGAGAAAAGCTGGAAGTGGGGAAGGAAAGAGACTGGAATTGAGGAAAAGAGGCTGGCATTGGGAAAGGAGCTGGCATTCGGGGCAGGGGCTGGAACTGGGAGGAAACCAAAAGCTTTTCCCCCCAGAGCGGGCTGCTCAGCTCCCTGGGCATGATGGACAGGCGGGATCCCGTCCGTCACGCGCCACTTTCCCAGGACAAGCTGTAATTAGGGAGAAGCTCTCGGCTGTGGCTGGGCCAGGTGACTCCAAAGCCTCCTGTCCCCGAGCTGATGGCAGGTGGAGGAGGAAGAGGAGGGAGCGCAGGTACCTCCCAAAACCTCCTGGCGCTTGGGGCTGGGGCCGAGCTGCCAAACCCACCCAGCCCTGCAAGGTTTGGGCCCCTGGGTGCCCAGGGAAGGCGATCCCGCTGGATTTCCATCCCAGCTCCCCTCCCCGTGGGTTCCAGAGCGCCCCAATCCCGCTCCCCCGGCCTCAGGTGTGTTCCTGTCCAGCCTCGGCCCAAACCAGCCCAGCAGGCTCGGGGCACGGCCCCTGCCCAGTGCAAACCAGTGCAAACCAGTTTTTTTTGGGATGGGGTTGTGGGGCTGCTCCAGCATCCCAGCTCCCAGCCCAGGGATCCACCAGGGCTCCCCAGGAACAGCACCTGGAGAGCCAGCACCATTCCCAGCGGGAGTTTGGGATAAAAAGGCTTTAATCCACAATCTCTGCTCCTGGGAGAGGCTGGGAATGCCACCAGCATTCCCCACGGGAGCATCCCGTCTGCTCGAGCAGCTCCCTGGGTTACTGACGCTGTTCTGGGGTACGAGACATGGGGCTGGGGGTGCAGTTAGGGCGGGAGGGAGCCCTGTCCTGGATCCTTGACCCAGATCCCTGTCCTGGATCCTTGTCCTGGATCCCTGTCCCGGATCCCCTGTCCCAGATCCCCTATCCCAGATCCCCTGTCCCAGATCCCCTATCCCAGATCCCCTGTCCTGGATCCCCTGTCCTGGATCCCTGTCCCAGATCCCCTGTCCCGGAGCCCAGCTGGGCTCATCCCACAGGGAATTAATTCCCTTCTCCCTCCATCCCCGGCAGGCAGGGACTCCCTCCCTCCCTCCCTCCCTCCCGCTCCAGCCGGCTTTCCCCGCTGGCAGGCAGGCAGATCCTCCAGATGGGATGGCCTGGAGAGAGATGGATATCTGCTGGACACCTTCCAGCAAAGGGGATCTCTCCTGTGGGCCTAAAGCCCCTCTGAAACGGGAGGCACGGAGGAGTTTGGATTTCCTTGGGAAGCCTCCGGTTGTTGGTGTTTTCCCCTTCCCCGCCTGCCCCATAACCTGTTCTCCCTGCCTGTCCCTCCCGTCCTCGGGATGGTTGGGATGGGAAGGACCCATCTGAGCAAACATTTCCTTTTGTTCAGCTCTACTCAGGCATGGCCCTGCTGCTGCAGCCGGGGCCGTGACTCACCCGCGCCGCCCGAGCCCGGCTGGAAAATTTGGGGTGTTTTAAAGAAAATGCCCGGTTTTAATGACAGCGCTGTAATAACCCCAAACAACCACCCTGCGCTGCCGGGGGAGCGGGGATGTTTAATGCATGAACCGCGGGGTTTGAGATGCAGCTGGGAAGGAATAAAAGAAGGGAATAAACCCCAAATCCCCGCTGAGGAGCATCCAGCAGGGCTGGCTCTCACCTCGTGCTTCCCCCGGGGCTGCCCTATCACCTCATCTCGGGATGGAGGTGGAACCAGGGTCCCCTGGCCGAACCCCGTCATCCCGGGAAGGAGGAGTTACCTTCCCGAGCCTTTTAATCCTGTCCTGCTGGTTTCCCCGCAGAGCCGGCGCAGCTCCCTGCCCGTGCGGCCGTGCCTGGCTCACCATGGCCCCGCGTCACGTTGTGACCATGTCCACCAGCCAGGCCGCCCGCGGCGTCTGCGTGCTGGGCACCGAGGTCGTCCTGGACACGCGCCGGTAAGGCCCGGCACCGGGGCACGCCGGCATGTTCCACCGAGCTGCCGGGCTTCGGGATGGGATTCCTCAGGGTTGGGTTCCATGGAGCTGATGGGCTTCGGGATGGGATTCCTCAGGATTGGGACATCCTGGTGTGTGTTCCGTGGAGCTGCTGGGCTTCGGGATGGGATTCCTCAGGGTTGGGTTCCATGGATCTTCTGGGCTTTGGGGTGGGATTCCTCAGGACTGGGACATCCCAACACGTTCCACGGAGCTGCTGGGCTCTGGGATGGGATTCCTCAGGATTGGGACATCCCAGAGTGTTCCATGGAACTGCTGGGCTTTGGGATGGGTTTCCTCAGGACTGGGACATCCCAGAGTGTTCCACCAAGCTGCTGGGCTTTGGGATGGGTTTACCTGACATTGAGGGATCCTGGAATGTTCCATGGAGCTGATGGGATGGTTTGGGATGGAGCTTTGGGATGGGTTTCCTCAGGACTGGGTTCCATGGAGCTGCTGGGCTTTGGGGTGGGTTTGCCTGGCATTGAGGGATCCTGGTGTTTTCCACAGAGCCACCAGGATTTGGGATGGGTTTGGAGGACAAACGGGCGGTGAGGGACTCGGAGCTCGTCAGGAGTTCACCCAAGGGTTTGGGGGGACTGGTTCTGCTTTGGGGGATGATGTCCCATGGGGACCTCACCCCAAAATCCTGGTTTTGGGGACGATCTCCCACAGGGAGCTCATTTTTAGGGACAATATCCCACAGGGAGCTCACCCAAAGGCCGGACGTTGGCTGGAGGTGACGCAGCGGGGCCAGGCCAGGATGGTTTGGAGACAAAGCCCGAGCACACCCTGGCTAAGGCCGGGTCTATTTCTGGCTCTAAAAACATTGGGCAAGAACAATTCACGACGAGCAACTCGGAGCTAAAACGGGAGGAGGAACAAAATGCGTGGCTCAGGCAGAAAAAATCCAGCGGCAGCCGTGCACGGGCAGCGTCAGGAAAAAGGGATTTTTCCAGAATTAAATATGGGGTGGCTTTATTGGGCAGATAGGCGGCTGTCCCTGCCCTGCTGCCACCGTGTCATTATTTAATAAATCACATTTATAATGACAGAGAACGCAGGCCCGGCCGGTCGGCATCGCATCCGGGCAATTATTGGGATGGAGCGCTGGAGCCGGGCCAGGATGCGCCGCCGTCCCCTCAGAGAGCCTTGGCTGCCCTAAAACAGCCTCGTTTCCCCCTCGTTTGGACAGGAGTGCAGAAAAACCCATTTTCTGACATTTTTTGTCCTGCTTTGGGACTCGAAGCCATCTCAGACCTGTTCAAACGTGGAGCCAGAGCCCCCAGATGGGGTAATTCGGCTTCTGGGTAACAAATTTGAGCCGTGGTCCCAAACAGCAGATGATGGAGGCTCTTCCTGCTGAAAAATTGGATCATTTTATTCCCAGGGAGCTCTGGCTGGAGGGAATTTAGTGATGGATGCACCAATTTTGGGCTGTTTGGGGCAGAACACGGAGCTCGCTGGGAACTGGGCCACAAACCCATGGCAAAGGACCCCAAATCTGTGGGATCCCAGCGTCCTGTGGCTCCGTGGGGTGTTCCGGATGGGGATGGGATCCAGCAAATCCCGGGGATCCAGGGCTCCGTGGGGTATTCCAGAGGGGGATGCCAAGCCCAGGGAATGCCTCAGCCTCCTCACAAGCTGCCGCAGGCACCGGGGACGCCGCGCCAAGAGCAGCGCCGGGCAGAAATCCCTGCCGCGGCGAGGTTTTGATGCTGCGTTTTTTATGTTCTCCCTGCCGAAATTCCCACCTGGCTCCCCCTGGGATGCAGCCGGGGGAGCCGGGAGCAGGTGGAATTGAGATGGAATGAGCAGGGAGCAGCACTTGAAAGGCTCCTGAGGATGTCACGGAGCCGGGCGCGGGCGCTGCGTGCCCGGATCCAGGCTCCGCTCCAGCCCGAGCATCCCTCGGGTCACGACACGGTCCCACAACACCCAACTCCACGCGTGGTTGGCACGGAAACCATCCCGGCTCTTCCCCCGCTTGGGGTTTTGTCACGCTGAAATTCCGGGAATTTCTGGCTGCCGTGGAGGGAGGTTGGATGTGGGATAAACCACGGCCAGACGTGCCGGAGCTGCAGCGGGAGCTGGGCTTGCTCAACGCCGCCGCAGAGATCCCACGTGTGGCACTCCTGGGACCATTTCATCACCGAGGGATGGTCCCGGAGCTCTTCCTGCCCGGTTAATTCCAGGTTCAGGGATTTGGCTCCCCTGGGCTCTGACCCAAGGTTGCTCCATTGCAGGTCCACTCCCAGAGGTGCTGCGTCCTTTGACGTGCACGCCACGCCGGCGGTGACGGTGCACGTGATCCACAGCCCCACCACAAAGCCCACCACGGACTCGCGGTGGCCCCTGGACCCCGACATGGAGGTGGTGGTGACCATCGATGTCACCAGCAGGACCGTCGATGACAACCAGGTCAGGCGCTGCTCGTGTGCCCAAACTGGGGAAAATAAGCGGAATTTCCTAGGAAATTTGAGGATTTCTGAGTAATGCTGACACCAGGGTGGTTTTTACAACTCGAGGGGAGTTGTGCAATTGGCACTGACGAGAAATGAAACCCAGAAGGAGAAGGTCCCACTTCGTGCCCTAATCACGGTGGTTACTAAAGTTGGTGCCAGGCAGCAAAAAATATCCCAAGTTTGGCTTTTTCCATGCCCGATTTTGTGCTGAAGCTGGCACGGAGGGCTCTGATGAGCTGTGATTAATGGACAGCTGGGATGGACCTCCCGTGGACCGGCTGGGTGGGCAGACAGGGGTTGGATCCGTGATCCTTGTGGGGCCCTTCCCAGCTCCTTCCATGGTCCGGGAGGGCAGAGATCCCACCAGGCCAGTGGGGTGTGGGGATGGAGATCCCGCTGGCTCTGTGGGGTGTGGGTCATGGTGTGGGGATGGAGATCCTACTGGCCTGGTGAGATGTGGGTCACGGTGTGGGGATGGAGATCCTGCTGGCCTGGTGAGATGTGGGTCACGGTGTGGGGATGGAGATCCCACCAACCCAGTGAGATGTGGGTCATGGAGATCTCACCAGCCCAGTGAGATGTGGGTCACGGTGTGGGGTTGGAGATCCCACCAGCCCTGTGGGTCACAGTGTGGGGATGGAGATCCCACCAGGCTGGTGAGATGTGGGGATGGAGATCCCACCAGCGTGGTGAGATGTGGGTCACGGTGTGGGGATGGAGATCCCACCAGCCCTGTGGGTCACGGTGTGGGGATGGAGATCCCACCAGCCCTGTGGGTCACGGTGTGGGGATGGAGATCCCACCAGCCCTGTGGGTCACGGTGTGGGGATGGAGATCCCACCAGCCCTGTGGGTCACGGTGTGAGGATGTCTCTGCAGGTGAAGATCTCCTACTACGACCGCGAGGGCCGCGAGCTGGCGGTGGCCTGGCTGTACCTCACCTGTGTCGGTAGGTGCCCACTGAGGCTCTGGGAATTCCTGGCCTCTTGGGACCTGGCTGGGACCCACGAGGCCGGAGCTCCTCGGGTTTGGGTGTTCACCCATGCTGACGACCAAGAGGGAAATAATTAAAAGGTGATTAATTAAACACCGCCTTATATGGTGCGGAAGAGAGCGAGGCTGGGCCGTGTCCCCACCCAGGGCGCATCCTGTGCCTGCTGAGGTGGTTCCTCTGGGAGAAGAGGATCCAGGGGAGATCTCCTCACCCGGCTCCAGCCGGCGCCTCCTCCGCGGCAGCGAGGGGAGAGGGATCGGCACCGAAGCGGTGCCTGACCTATTTCAGGAGTTTAGGGCGAGGTGAATCATTCCCTCCGGATGCCTGCTCTCCCCTGCTGGCTACAAAGGGAGTCTAGACAACCGGTCTGGGTGCAGAAGCCTCCGCTTGGATGGATTAATTACCCTAAATTTGGGATTTTCTGAAGAATTCACATGACAGCCAGACCGGTGTCCTCAAGTTGTGCTTCCCAAAATTGCCCCTGGAGAGGCTGAAGGTTTCCCATGGAGCCAACTGGGGCCACCACTGGCCACGGGGATTTTGCCTTCCAAATGTCCCTCTCCTGGTTAGGTTTAGAGTTTCCCTCCCAGCTTTTCCTCTCTGCCCCAAGGAGAACAATCTCTGCCTCAATCCCTGTGTTTTCCACATCCCACCTGGAGAAGTTTTTGGGTTTTGATTCAGGTCGGGTTTGGGCGAGTTCACCCAAATTTTTCTGCAGCAGAGGCAAAAATTTGGGGCAAGAGGAGCTCTGCGAGGGGAAGTCCTGCTCAGATTTCCCGGGAATTATTTGGGTGTTTGCTCAACCGCGGTGGAAATGCCTTTTTGTGCCTCCACCGTGTTTCAGCTTCGTGGAAAACGGGGCAGTGGATGGGAAATCGGTGAAAACCAAAATTGCCGTGCAAACATAAAATCTGCCAGGCAAACATAAAAAATGGTGTGAAAACAAAACCTGCCACGAAAACATAAAAAATACTACGAAAACGTAAAACCTGCCATGAGGTGGGGATGTCCCTGCTGGGGGGGAACCGAAATGAGAGGAGACGGCTGGAGATCAAAGAGGGAAAGTCATGGCAAAGCCCTGGGGTTGGATTTTCTTCTCCTGCTTTGTTGGAATTGCTGTGTCTGGAGCAGCTTCGTGGGGATGAGTGGGGTCGGTGTGGGGTCACCAAGCAGGAGCCCAAAACAGCACGGAGAGCTCGTCCCCTGCTCGTTCCTTCCCTGTCGCTGTTCCAGAGGTGTCCCTGGACGTGGACTGGAGCCGGAGCGGGCGAGTGAAGAGCAAGGGCAAGGACAAGGTAACGAGAGGCCTTGTGGGAGGGAGGGATCCAGGCCTCTTCCTGGAAAATCTCCAGGAAAATCTCTGTCCCCTCCTGGGGACAGGGACCCAGGTGTTGGCTGCACGAGGGCGAACGGCCCGGCAGATCCTCAGCCTGCTAATTGAGGAGGAAAAGGATTTATTTTCCTATTCCACGCCAAAGCCTCCTGTGGCTCCAGCCTGGCTCTGAGGATCCCATAGGAGAAAACTTTTCCCTTTCCCTTCTCCTTCTCCTTCTCCTTCTCCTTCTCCTTCTCCTTCTCCTTCTCCTTCTCCTTCTCCTTCTCCTTCTCCTTCTCCTTCTCCTTCTCCTTCTCCTTCTCCTTCTCCTTCTCCTTCTCCTTCTCCTTCTCCTTCCCCTTCCCCTTCCCCGGGAAAGCAGCAGCAGGAGATTTCCCCCTTTGGCCACACATCTGCCGGTGCCCAGGCGCTTGAGCCGGGCTAATTAACTGCAGCCCAGCCAGGCTAATTAACCTCAGCCCGATCGGTGGCGCAAATCGGTTATCGAGATGGGCTGAGCTTCCAGAAACGCTGGAGAAACGCTTCCAGAAACGCCTCCAGGCCAGGCTGGGGGCACCTCCAACCTCTCTGGGAGATAAAATCTCAGAGCAGGCCCTGCTGGGAGCTGGCGTTGGGAACGGGGTGATTTGGAGCGGCACTGGCTTCTGCCCCGAGTGTGGGGCTTTCCTTGGGGAAAATCCTTCTCCTGTCCCCTCTGGGTGCTTCTCCCCCAGGCCAAGTGGACGTGGGGCCCGGATGGACAAGGAGCCGTGCTGTTGGTCAACTGCGACCGGGACAGCCCCGGCGCGGGGGGCCCGGACAGCGGCCAGGCGGACGTACGGACGCTGGCAGGTGGGCTGTGACCCCGAGGGGCTCCCCGGGGGCTCCCCCACCGCCATCCCCTCCCTCCGTGTCCCCTGCGTCCCCCAGACCTGCAGGACATGTCGGTGATGCTGCTGCGGACCCAGGGACCCAGCGCTATCTTTGCCGAGTACCAGGTGGTGCTGCACGTCCCCGAGAGCGACGCCGACAAAGTGCGGGTTTTCCACTCCGTCCGTGAGTACCTCCCCTCGTCCCCAGATCCCCGCGTGACCCCAAGGTGAGCCAGCCCCGTGGCTTCTCTTCATTCGGGGCTCCCCTATTTGCCACAATCGCCCTTTTACCCCCGAAGCTCTTCCGCTGTCGCACAGCGTGGGGAGATGTAGGAAAAATCAAGGCTCCAAAGAGGCTTTTCCCAACGAGGCTGCTGGAATTTTGCCATTCCCATGGCGCAGGAACCCCCACGTGGCTCCCGGCCCTGTTTTGGCTTGGGCAGGGATCCAAGCAGCCAAGCAGCCCATCCCGTTGGGCAGCGCCCTTCGCCTTTGAACGGTTGCATCCCCGGCAGCTCCGCGCCGAAAATCAGGTCCGGGGAGCCAAGGGTGTCATTAGATGCTCAGCCGGAGCCACGCACCTTGAAAGGGCTGGAGCCGGGGGGACGCAGCCGTCCGTGTCCCGGGAAGATCAAGCGTGTTCCCCAGGGAGGAGGACGAGGAGGAGGAAGCGGCTCTTCCTCCACCCTTGGGCACCAGCCACCGACTCCTGCTGCTGCTGGCGTGTCCCGCTGTGGGCAGGCTGCTGAATTCCTGCTGGGAATCCGGGGTTCTCCAGGCTGCCGAATTCCTGGTGGGAATCCGGGGTTCTCCAGACTGCTGAATTCCTGCTGGGAATCTGGAGTTCTCCAGGTTGCTGAATTCCTGGTGGGAATCTGGGGTTCTCCAGACTGCTGAATTCCTGGTGGGAATTGAGGTTCTCCAGGCTGCCAAATTCCTGGTGGGAATCCGGGGTTCTCCAGGCTGCTGAGTTTGGGGTGGGAATTGGAGTTCTCCAGGCTGCCAAATTCCTGGTGGGAATCTGGGGTTCTCCAGACTGCTGAACTTCTGGTGGGAATTGAGGTTCTCCAGGCTGCCGAATTCCTGGTGGGAATTGGGGTTCTCCAGGCTGCCAAATTCCTGGTTGGAATCCGGGGTTCTCCAGGCTGCCAAATTCCTGGTGGGAATCCGGGGTTCTCCAGGCTGCTGAGTTTGGGGTGGGAATTGGGGTTCTCCAGGTTGCTGAACTTCTGGTGGGAATTGGGGTTCTCCAGGTTGCTGAATTCCTGGTGGGATTTGAGGTTCTCCAGGCTGCCAAATTCCTGGTGGGAATCTGGGGTTCTCCAGGTTGCTGAGTTTGGGGTGGGAATTGGGGTTCTCCGGACTGCTGAATTCCTGGTGGGAATCCGGGGTTCTCCAGGCTTCCAAATTCCTGGTGGGAACTGGGGTTCTCCAGGCTGCTGAATTCCTGGTGGGAATTGGGGTTCTCCAGGTGGTGATGCCCACCCGCTCTACAAGCCCGTGCTGGGGCCAGACAAGCTCTCCTACGTGCTGGAGCGCGCCGGCCACGGCGACAGCACCTTCTACGTGGAGGGGCTGGCGTTCCCCGACAGGGGCTTCTCCGGCCTCGTGTCCTTCAGCGCCAGCCTGCTGGAGGTGCCCCACAAGGTACGGGGGGCCGGCCCCACCCGTGCCCCGGCGGGATCCCGGCGGTGCAGGTCCCAAATCCCGCTCTGGCTCCCGCAGGACTCCCCGGGCACGCCGATCTTCACGGACACCGTGGTGTTCCGCGTGGCGCCCTGGATCATGACCCCCAACACGCAGCAGCCGCTGGAGGTGTTTGTCTGCAGGTAGGAGGGGGTGTCCCCACCGGGCCCTGCCCCGGGCACGCTCCGGGGAGGAGATCCCGTGGGGTGAGCCAGCCTGAGGCGTTCCCCACTGGGAATGTTTGGGAAGGGAGTCATTTCCATCTCGAGGAGGAAGGCTGGAGTTCCTTCTCCAGGTCCATTCCCATGCAGGAATGTTGCCCCGGGGGGTTTCAATCCCAAGGGAAAAGGCTGGAGGACCCTCTCCAGGTCCAGTCCCATAAAGGCTGGAGTTCCTTCTCCAGGTTCAATCCCATGCAGGAATGCTGCTCAGGGCGTTTAGATCCCAAGGAAAAACGCCGGAGGGCCTTTTCCAGGTCCAATTCCATGCAGGAATGCTGCCGGGGGTGTTTAAATCCCTGGGAGAAAGGCTGGAGTTCCCCCTCCAGCTCCCATCCCACACGGGGATGCTGCCCAGGAACGGGGAACGCGCTGCGGGCTCGGGGTTCGGGGGGCTCCCCCTCTCAGCCCCGCTCCCTCCCTGTCCCCGCAGCATCAAGCAGGGCTCGGATTCCAACGAAGCCTTCCTGGAGGGGCTGCGGGCCCTGCTGCGGAAAGCCAACTGCAAGCTGACCGTGTGCTCCGAGCAGGACACGCGCAGCGACCGCTGGATCCAGGTCCGCACCCGCCCGGCTCGGGCAGCGCCCGGGATGCGCCGGGAACGGGCACGGGGGCACCGGGAATGCTGCCGGGAGAGGGGGGACAATGCCCGGGGAGCCCGGGCTGGCAGCAGGGACACGGGGGACACCGGGGGGCCGGGCAGGAGGGTGCCGGTGTCGGGGGACCCCCGTAAGACGCGGTGTCACCCTGTGGGACCGGGCAGGGACCCCAGCAGGACCCGGTGTCACCCTGTGGGGCTGTGCAGGACCCGGTGTCACCCTGTGGGACCCCAACAGGACCCGGTGTCACCCTGTGGGGCTCTGCAGGACCCGGTGTCACCCTTGGTGCCCCCAGCAGGACCTGGTGTCACCCTGTGGGGCTGTGCAGGACCCGGTGTCACCCTGTGGGACCCCAGCAGGACCCGGTGTCACCCTCTGGGGCTCTGCAGGAGCCTCCCCGGTGCTTTAGGCTGGGCTTTGCCAGGCTCGCCCCATTCCCTGCCCCACCTTCCCCACATCCCTGGTGGAGATTCCTGTCCAGAGCCTTCCTCCTCCTCCTCCTCCTCTCCCACAGGATGAGCTGGAGTTCGGCTACGTGGAAGCCCCGCACAAAACCTTCCCTGTGGTCTTTGACTCTCCCAGGAACAGAGGCCTGAAGGATTTCGCTTTTAAGAAGATCCTGGTGTGTCCTTGCTTTAAAATCCCCCCCTTTTTCCCCAAAAAAAACCCCAAAATCCTCACACGGGAGGTCCTCGGCACCTCTCCCCTCTTTTCCAGGGCCCGGATTTTGGCTACGTGACCCGGGAACCGCCCGGGAAGAGCGTGACCAGCCTGGATTCCTTCGGGAACCTGGATGTGAGCCCGCCGGTGACGGTGCGGGGCAAGGAGTACCCGCTGGGGCGGATCCTGATCGGCAGCCCCCTGCCCTGGTCAGCATCCCTCCCTCTGCAATTCCCCAACATCCCCTCGGGAATCTCCCGGAGAAAAGGAAAAAACCCCGGGGCAGACCCCCAGCAAATCCCAGATCCCGCAAAAAAAAAAACACAAAACAAAAAACCCGCCGGTTTTTATCCCGGTTTTCCCCGTTTTTTGGTTCTTTTAGGAGAGGAGCGGGGGGAATCCGGGAAAGGGTGGGAATCCTGGAAAACTGGGAATTGTTGTGCCCAGGGCCGGCGGTGCTTGGCAGCGCCGGGGGAACAAAGCTCCCTTCACAAAGGAGGGAATTTTCCGGGAAAAAAAAACAATTCCCGCACCTCATCCTGCCCCGATCCCAAAAAACCGGGCTGGAGCTGCTTCCACAGGCAGGGAAATGGGATTTTTAATTATCACATTAATTAATTATCCTTCGTTAGCGGGAATTTAATTAACGTCTGTCCAGCCCGTTCTAAGGAAATTCGGTGCTGACACCGGAGTGAGGCGGGATTTGGGATTTGGGGATTTGGGGATTTGGGAATTTGGGGATTTGGGAATTTGGGAATTTGGGGATCTGGGGATCTGGGAATTTGAGGATTTGGGGATTTGGGGATCACGGGGGTGGGAAAAACTCAACCCGAAAGGGGCCTGAGCGGAACAGGGCATGGAATGATCCAATCCCTATGGATAGATACAGCCCGGAGATGTATCCATGGAAAAAAATCCATGGAAAATAGGGGGATATAGGGTTTTGATATTATTTTTATATTTTTTAATTTTTTAGTTTTATGTATTTTATATTTTAAAATATTTCAATATTTTTTATATTTAAATAATTAAATATATATAAAATATATTTATATTTATATACTGATACATATATTTAAATTAAATATATATTTAATATATATTTTTATATATTTATATATGTATATATTTATATATAAATATATAAATATATAAATATATAAATATATAAATATATAAATATATAAATATATAAATATATAAATATATAAATATATTACAGGGATTTGGTTATATATATTTATATCGATATATTTATATGATACAGGGATTCAGTAATATATAATTATATTGATATTTTCATATAATACAGGGATTTAGTAATATGTATTTATATTGATGCATTTATATAATATAAGCATTTAACAATGTATGTTTATATTGATATATTTATATAACACAGCGATTTAACAATATATATTTATATTTTTATATTTATATAACATAGAGATCTAGTAATATATATTTATATTGATACATTTATATAATACAGCGATTTAGTAATATATATTTATATTGATATATTTATATAATATAGAGATATAGTAATATATATTTATATGAGGGATTTAGCAATATATATTTATATAAAGTCTATATATTAACACACTTCAGGGATATATTAATATATAACAGATATAATGATACATAATTGGGCTATTAGACAGATAAATCTATATTAAGCTAGAACAATCTATAATTTATATTATTATAATACTTATTTAAACACTTGGCTGTCTACAGTGGAGCTCAGACCATTTCCAGCCTCTTCCCAGAAACTCAGAACAAAAAATGGGATTTTTGGGGAGATTTTGGGATGAATTTTGGGGAAGGTTGTGGTGTCCAGCCCCCGGCCGTGTCCTTGCAGAGCGTCCTGTTTGGGACAAAAAATGGGATTTTTGGGGCAGATTTTGGGATGAATTTTGGGGAGGGTTGCGGTGTCCAGCCCCCGGCCGTGTCCTTGCAGGGCGTCTGGCCGCAGGATGTGCAGGGCCGTGCGGGATTTCCTCTTCGCGCAGACGGTGCAGGCGCCGCTCGAGGTTTACTCGGAGTGGCTCAGCGTGGGCCACGTCGATGAGTTCCTCACCTTCGTCCCTGCCCTCGACAGGAAGGTGCCGACCCCGCAGCCTCCCAGGGGCTCTGCAGCCCAAAAATCCCCTTCTCCCGTGGTTTATCCTGCCCGGGGGATGGAGCTGGGCTGGCCTTGGGATCACTATGAGCATCCCACAGCCTGGATTTGGGATCACTGTGGGCATCCCATGGCCCTGGGGTGGATTTGGGATCACCGTGGGTATCCCATGGCCCTGGGGTGGATTTGGGATCACTGTGAGTATCCCATGGCCCTGGGGTGGATTTGGGATCACTGTGGGCATCCCATGGCCCTGGGGTGGATTTGGGATCACTGTGGGCATCTCATGGCCTGGAGCTGGATTTGTGATCACTATGAAGATCCCACGGCCTGGATTTGGGATCATTTTGGGCATCCCCATGGCCCAGGGCTGGATTTGGGATCACTGTGGGCATCCCCATGGCCCAGGGCTGGGTTTGGGATGGCTGTGGTGCCTCCCAGCTGGGCTCTGGGGTGTTTCGTGACCCCACAGCCAGGGGTGACGGCCGGGCTCTGTCCCGCAGGGATTCCGGCTGCTCCTGGCCAGCCCCAACGCCTGCTACAAGCTCTTCAAGGAGAAGCAGCAGCAGGGCCACGGGGAGGCCACGCAGTTCATTGGTGAGGGGTGGCCAGGGACATCCTTGGGGGACGGCGTTCCTGCTGTCCGTCCCTCTGCCCACCCCTCTGTCCATCCTTCTGTCCATCCCTCTGTCCATCCTTCTGTCCATCCCCACTGTCCATCCCACTGTCCATCCTTCTGTCCATCCCCACTGTCCATCCCACTGTCCATCCTTCTGTCCATCCCCTCTGTCCATCCCTCTGGCCATCCCTCTGTCCATCCCCACTGTCCATCCCTCTGTCCACCCCTGTGTCCACCCCTGTGTCCACCCCTGTGTCCCTCACCGCCCCCACGCCCCCAGGGCTGAAGGGCAGCGAGCAGAGGAGCATCGACGAGATCCTGGCGGACGAGTCCCTGCGGAGCGACAACCGGCACGCGCAGGTGGCTCCGGCATTCCCGGGATCCGCGGCATTCCCGGGATCCGCGGCATTCCCGGGATCCGCGGGATTCCCAGGATCCGCGGCATTCCCGGGATCCGCAGCATTCCTGACTGCGGGGAGCGGATCTGGGGATCCGGGGAACGGCCGGAGCGGGAGAGGAGGGGGAGATGTCCCAAGGGACACAGAGGGGACGGCTGATGGGAAAGGGAGGGCGGGGTGGGATGGGAAGGTGGGGTACGGGGTTATTCCTGCGGATGGGGTGGGATGGGATCCATGGGATGGGATGGGATGGGATGGGATGGGATGGGATGGGATGGGATGGGATCCATGGGATCCATGGGATGGGATGGGATGGGATGGGATGGGATGGGATGGGATGGGATGGGATGGGATGGGATGGGATGGGATGGGATGGGATGGGATGGGGTGGGGTGGGAGGTTGTTCCTGGGGATGGGGTGGGATCTGAGGTTGTTCCCGGTGATGGGAGGTTGGGATGTGAGGTTGTTCCCGGTGATGGGGTGGGATGTGAGGTTGTTCCCGGTGATGGGGTGGGATGTGAGGTTGTTCCCGGTGATGGGGTGGGATCTGAGGTTGTTCCCGGTGATGGGAGGTTGGGATGTGAGGTTGTTCCCGGTGATGGGGTGGGACCCAGGCAGGCTCCAGCCGTCCCTGCAGGTGGGATTTGGAGGGTGGGGATGGCAGCTCCAGCCCCTCCCCGCAGCGCTGCATCGACTGGAACCGCAACCTGCTGAAGCAGGAGCTGGGGCTGAGCGAGCAGGACATCGTGGACATCCCGCAGCTCTTCATCCTGAAGGGCTCCCGCGCCGACGCGCTCTTCCCGGACATGGTGAGACCCCGACCCCTCCACCCCACCCCTTCCCCGACCCCCCGGGGCCGCTCCCCGCTGGAATCTCGGCGCTGCAGGTGAACATGCTGGTGCTGGGCCGGCACCTGGGCATCCCCAAGCCCTTCGGGCCCGTGGTGGGCGGGCGCTGCTGCCTGGAGCAGCGCGTGCGGGAGCTGCTGGAGCCGCTGGGCCTCTCCTGCACCTTCATCGACGACTTCTTCTCCTACCACGTGCTGGCCGGGGACGTGCACTGCGGCACCAACGTGCGCCGCAAGCCCTTCGCCTTCAAGTGGTGGCACGTCGTGCCCTGAGCTGCCCTCCCCGGGACGGGTCCTGCAGGGAAAGGTGCATTTCCTGCATCCCCGGGGAGCAGAAGATGCATTTCCTGCATCCCTGGGGAGCAGAAGATGCATTTCCTGCATCCCCAGGGAGGGGAAAGATGCATTTCCTGCATCCCCAGGGAGCAGAAGATGCATTTCCTGCATCCCTGGGGAGCAGAAGATGCATTTCCTGCATCCCCAGGGAGGGGAAAGATGCATTTCCTGCATCCCCAGGGAGCAGAAGATGCATTTCCTGCATCCCCAGGGAGCAGAAGATGCATTTCCTGCATCCCCGGGGAGCAGAAGATGCATTTCCTGCATCCCCTGGGGGGGAAAGATGCCTTTCCTGCATCCCCTGGAGGGGAAAGGTGCATTTCCTGCATCTCAGGATTGGGGGAATGTGAATTTCCTGCATCTCCGAGGAGGGGAAGATGCATTTCCTGCATCCCCTGGAGGGGAAAAGTGCATTTCCAGCTCCGGAAAAGCACCGAGAGCACGGGTTTGGCCAATAAAGCTTGACGGACACTGAGGGGGCTGCGCTTCTCCGTCTCTCGCCCTCCCCTCCCGGGGTGCGGATCCTTCGGAGCCCGCTTTGGGGCACGGGGCTTTGGTTTGGGGCTGCTGGCTCTGGGGGCCGCCGGAGCCCCCCGCCCCAGGGTTTGTAGCTTGATACCACCCCCAAAACCCCCCGTTTCGGCCCCAAAATCGCTCCCTGCCGGGGCAGCCGCTTCTCAAGAGCTGCCCCGTGCCCTCCTCGGGACCTTTCCACGCCTTCTCCAGGAGGGAGTTTCCTCCTCTTGGTCTCCAGCGGAGCGCGACACTTCCCCGTGCCCGCCCGGCCCCCGCCCGCTGCCCCGGGCACGGCCCCGCTGCCCTTTTGGGGCCGAACCAGCCCATTTCGGCCAAAATTCCCTTTCCTGGCGCTCAGGGGCAGCCGCACCTGCGCTTCCAACTCCTGCGGCCCCAAAAAGCGGGGAGGGGATGCTCCCGCACCTCTCCTCGCCCCAAAAAGCGGGTTTTTTGCCTCCAAAAGCGTGTTTTTTTGCCCCCAAAAGCGGGATTTTTTTTGCCCCAAAAAGCAGGTATTTTTGCCCTACAAAGCGGGGTTTTTTTGCCCCCAAAGCGGGTTTTTTTGTCCCCAAAAGCGGGGGGGAGGGGTCCCCACGAAGCGGATATTTTTTCTCCCCAAAAAGCGGTTTTTTTTTTTGCCCCACAAAGCGGGGTTTTTGCCGCACAAAACTGTTTTTTTTTGCCCCAAAAGCGGGTTTATTTTTTCCCCACAAAGCGGTTTTTTTTTTTTTTCTCCAAAAACCGGGTTTTTTTTTCCCCAAAACCGGTTTTTTTTTCCCAAAATCGGGTTTCTAACCCCATTCCCAGCCCCGTTCCTCCGGGCCGTGTCCCTGCTGATATTCCCGGACCTCGAGGAGCGACACCAAACCCGGGCCGCGCGTGACCCGGCGGGGAGGGGGTTTGGGAACAGCTGCAGGGACAAAGGGCTCTCCCACGCGCGGCCGGGCATTTTAATTAAATTTAATTAAAACAAAGGCGATTAAAGACGCCGGGGGGGGGGTCCGCTGTCCCCAGCGCAGGTGACATCCCCGCGGTGGCAGCGCCCCGGGAGCCCGGGGCGAGCGCCCGCCCTGCAGCTCCAGCCCTGCCCGGAGGAAGAATTCCAGAGCATCGTCACAAAGAAAAGCTTTCAGCAGGAGGAGAAATGGAACCCGGCCGTGCCCGGCGCTGGCGCGGGCCCAGCTCGGCTCGGGTGTCGCGGTGGATATTTCCCAGCGGGGGCCGGACGGTGACCGCCACCCCCTTTGTGCCTCCCGGAGCCCCAACCCCTCCCCGGAGCCCCGAACATCCCGTGGGTGCCGCGGGCCGCTTCCCCCGCTCCCACCGCCGGCCCGGAGGTGGGATTAGGCCGGGCTTTGGCTGATCCCCTCCCAGCAGCCCGGCTTTATAAATCCCCCGCGGCCGCCGGGCGCGGCACCCGAGGGTGTCCGGGGCGGCGGCGATGGCGCAGCAGCGCCGTGTCCAGCTGTCCACGCAGCGCCCGGGCAGCACCGTGTGCGTGCTGGGCACCGAGCTGGCCCTGGACGTGTGCGGGTGAGCGAGGGCACAAATCCGCTTTTCCCCCTTGATCCCATCAGGCGAGAGCCCGAAAATAGCGCGGGCAGGGGCGGGGGCGGGGCTGCTGCTCCAGGGGCTTTTCCCAGGGGATGCGGTCCCGGGAGGGGTGAGGGATGGCACTGCCGGTGTCCCTTCCCAATGTCCCTTCCCAGTGTCCATCCCCCTGTCCCTTCCCCCTGTCCCTTCACTGGGATGATATTCCCAGGGTCCATCCCAGTGTCCATCCCCTCTGTCTATCCCAGTGTCCATCCCGCTGTCCATCCCTGCTGTCCATCCCGCTGTCCATCCCTCTCTCCATCCCGCTGTCCACCCCTCTGTCCACCCCTGTGTCCATCCCAGTGTCCATCCCCTGTGTCCATCCCTGTGTCCATCCCTCTGTCCACCCCTGTGTCCATCCCTGTGTCCATCCCTCTGTCTATCCCAGTGTCCACCCCGCTGTCGACCCCTCTTGTCCAATCCCTGTGTCCATCCCTGTGTCCATCCCTCTCTCCATCCCTGTGTCCACCCCTGTGTCCACCCCTCTCTCCATCCCTGTGTCCATCCCTCTGTCCACCCCTCTGTCCCTCACAGCCTCTCCGGACACCCCCACAGCAGCGGGACCGCCGCATTCCCAGCGGGATTTTGCCACTTTTGGGGCGCCACCAGCCCTTTTTGGGATTTTTGGGATTCCCACGCTGCGCTCCGCATCCCGGCGGGATTTGGAAAACCTTTCCCAGTCCCGGGGGGAGGCGGAGAGCGAAGCCCCCGCCCGGGCGGCCCCTCCGGGCTCCGGAGCCGCTGCCCAAATCCCGGATTCCCTTCCCAAATCCCGGATTCTCTTCCCAAATCCCGGATTCCCTTCCCAAATCCTGGATTCTCTGCCCCGGCTCCGGCCCCAATCCCGGCGCTCCGGGTTTTTGTTCCCCGAGCGGCGCTCGGGGTTCATTCCCCGTCCTCTCCCGCTGCTCCAGGCTGGGATTTTCCCCCTTTTCCAGGGCAGGGATCCGCGTTTCCTTCTCCCGGCTGCGCTCCGGGCCCATGGCCCGCAGCCCCGGGCGGGGCGGGACGGGCTCGGGCCTGCGCTGCGCCGCTCGGGAAATGCCGATTTTGGGGAGATCCACGCCCCAAATCCCCCCCGGGCTGCTCCGGGATCGATGGGAGCGCGGCCGGGTCCCGTCCCCGCTGCCCTCGGGAGGTTCGAGGATTTTATTCCAAGATTTGGGGCGTTTCGGGGAGATTCCCGCAGTTATTTTTGTGGGATTTATTCCCCTTTATTCCCCTTTTTTTCCCCTTTCCCATGGCGGGATATCCCCCGATTTGGGGCGTCTCGGGGGGATTCCCGCGGTTATTTTTGTGGGATTTATTCCCGTCTATTCCATTTATTCCCAGGCGCGCTTCGCACCTGGAATATCCCCGGATTTGGGTTTTTTGAGGAATTCCCGCCGTGCGTTCCGAGCCGCCGCCTTTCCCAGCCTCGGGCGGGATTTGCTTTAATCCCTTTCGGGAATTTGTCGGAATTGCCTTTTCCAGGAGCGGCTGCCCGCACCTTTTGGGGGATTTGCCGCATATCCAGGGAATTGCCGCAATTCCAGGCTGCGGGATTTGCTGCGGGTTGTGAGATTTTGCCTCCCACTGAAGGATTTTTCCCAATTTCATCCCTCAGCACCTCCTGCGGTTGCATTTCTCGGGATTAATTCCATTTTCCAGGAGCTGTTGCTATTCCGGATTTCAGGGTTTGTTTGCATTAAGGAGTTTCACATCTCAGCACTTGTTGCCTTCGCGTTTTCCAGGATTATTTGCATTTTCAACGATTTTTTGCTCTCCCAAATTTCAGGGTTTGTTAGGGTTAAAGATTTTATAACAATTTCGTATCTCAGGGCTTGCTGCTCTTGCGTTTTCCGGGGTTATTTCCATTTTCCAGGACCTTTTCCTGTTCTAAATTTCAGGGTTTGCTCCACATTGAAGGACTTATCCCAATTTCATATCTCAGCCCCTGTTGAAATCACATTTTCCAGGAATATTTACTTTTCCCAGGACTCATCCATATTCCAAGCCCCAGGATTCATTCCCTGCTGAAGGATTTACCCCAACTCCACATTGCAGCCGTTGTTGAAATTGCATTTTCTGGGAATATTCGTGTTTCCCAGGAATATTGGTGTTTCCCGGCAATATTCGCTTTTCCTGGGAATATTTGTGTTTCCTAGCAATATTTGCATTTCCCAGCAATATTTGCTTTTCCTGGCAATATTCGAATTTCCTGGTAATATTCGCATTTCCAAACAATATTTGCATTTCCCAGCAATAGTCACGTTTCCCAGGAATATTTGTGTTTCCCAGTAATATTTGCGGGAATATTGGCAATATTTGAGTTTCCCAGCAATATTCACATTTCCCAGGAATATTCGTGTTTCCTGGGAATATTCGCGTTTCCCTGGAATGGTTGTGTTTCCCTGGAATATTGGCGTTTCCCGGTAATAATCACGTTTCCCAGGAATATTTGCTTTTCCTTGCAATGCTCGCGTTTCCTGGGAACATTCACATTTCCGGGAATATTTGCATTTCCTGGGAATATTTGAGTTTCCCAGCAATACTTGCATTTCCCGGGAATATTCCCGTTCCCCAACAACATTCCTGTTTCCCAGTAATATTCCCATTTCCTGGGAATATTTGTGTTTCCCTGGAATATTGGCGTTTCCCAGGAATATTTGTGTTTCCCAGTAATATTCCCGTTTCCCAGGAATATTTGCGTTTCCCGGGAATATTGGCGTTTTATTTTATTCCCGTGAATTTTCACCTTTCCGGCTAACATTCCCGTTCCCGCGGCTGTTCCAGCTCGGCTCCGCGGGGCGCGGCGGCGTTCCAGGCCCAGGCCACGCCGGGGGTGAAGCTGTGGGTGCTGCGCGAGGCCAGGAGCGTCAAGCTGCCCTCGAGCGTGGGGCGCTGGCCCCTGGCCCCCGGCCCCGAGCTGCTGCTGGCCATGGACGCGCCCAGCAAGGACGTGGGCGACGAGAAGGTGGGACACGGATCCTGGCGGATCCCGGGATTCCTGCTGGATCCCGGGATTACCGCTGGGGGCTGGGATTGCTGCTGGGTGTTGGGATTCCTGCTGGATCCCGGGATTCCTGCTGGATCTCAGGATTCCCAATGGGATTCCTGCTGGGTGTTGGGATTCCTGCTGGGTGTTGGGATTCCTGCTGGATCTCGGGATTCCCAATGGGATTCCTGCTGGATCCTGGGATTCCCAATGGGATTCCTGCTGGGTGTTGGGATTCCTTTCTGGATCTCGGGATTCCTGCTGGATCACCAGATTCCCAATGGGATTCCTGCTGGGTGTTGGGATTCCTGCTGGATCCCGGGATTCCTGCTGGATCACCGGATTCCCAATGGGTGTTGGGATTCCTGCTGGGCGTTGGGATTCCTGCTGGGTGTTGGGATTCCCATGGGATCCTGGATTTACTGCTGGGTGTTGGGATTCCCGTTGGATCCCAGGATTCCCGTTGGGTGTTGAGATTCCTGTAGGGTGTTGGGATTCCTGCTGGGTGTTGGGATTCCCGTTGGATCCCAGGATTCCCGTTGGGTGTTGGGATTCCTGTGGGGTGTTGGGATTCCTGCTGGATCCTGGGATTCCTGCTGGGTGTTGGGATTCCCGTTGGATCCCGGGATCCTGCCCGGCTGGCTCGGTGCCTCATTGCAGGTCAGGATTTCCTATTTCCGCGAGGCCGGTGGGGTTCCCGTGGGCCGGGCCGTGCTCTACCTCACCTGCGTGGGTAAGGGGGAACGGCCCCAAAGCCCCGTTCCCAAAGCGCCATTCCCGGGATTTCCCCCTTTTCCCATCTCGTCCCTGCTCCCGCAGAGGTGTCGCTGGACGCTGACGTCAACCGCAGCGGGGCCGTCAGCCGGACACTGCTGGACAAGGTATCCCGAGGGGCTGGGGAGCAGCCTGGGATTGGGAATTCCTGGCTGACCCCCAGATCCCAATGGGATTGGGAATTCCTGGTTTACCCCCAGATCCCAATGGGATTGGGAATTCCTGTCTGAACCTCAGATCCCAATGGGATGTGGGAATTCCTGGTTTACCCCCAGATCCCAATGGGATTGGGAATTCCCAGCTGACCCCCAGATCCCAATGGGATTGGGAATTCCCAGCTGACCCCCAGAACCCAATGGGATTGGGAATTCCTGGCTGAGTTCCCTGACCCCGGTAGGATTGGAAATTCCTGGCTGAACCTCAGATCCTGATGGGATTGGGATTCCTGGTTTACCCCCAGATCCCAATGGGATTGGGAATTCCCAGTGACCCCCAGACCCCAATGGGATTGGGAATTCCCAGTGACCCCAAGCCGCTCCGTGTCCCCCAGGCCAGCTGGACGTGGGGGCCCGAGGGCCACGGGGCCGTGCTGCTGGTGAACTGCGACCGCGACGACGCCGGCGCCGAGGGCCTGGACAACGAGGACAGCGCCGTGCGCTCCTACAACGGTCCCGCACGGCTCTGAGCCCCAGACTCCCACTTTTCCCTCCATTTTCCCATCTTCCCGCCATTTTCCCACCTTTCCCGCCATTTTCCCATCTTCCCGCCATTTTCCCACCTTTCCCGCCATTTTCCCACCTTTCCCGCCATTTTCCCATCTTCCCGCCATTTTCCCACCTTTCCCGCCATTTTCTCTTCCTTCCACTGCCCAAACCCCATGTTTTCCCACTTTTCCCCTCAATTCCCCCTTTCCACCACAGCCCAGAATCCCCAATTTTCCCTCCCTTTCCCCCAAGTTTTCCCCCTTTTCCCTCAGTTTTCCCACTTTTCCCTCAATTTTCTCTTCCCACCCCAGCCCGGAAATCTCAATTTCCCCACTTTCCCCTCAATTCTCTCCCGCTTTCCCCTGAGTTTTCCCTTTTTTTTCCCACAGCCCAGAACCCTCGATTTTCCCACTTTCCCTGCAGTTTTCCCGCTTTTCCCCAGGTTTTTCCCGGTTTTCCCTGAGTGGTTCCCGTCTCCCCAGACCTGCAGGACATGTCGCAGCTGGTGCTGCGGACGCGCGGGCCCCGCGCCATCTTCGCCGGCCACCGCCTGCTGCTCCACGTCGACTTCGGCGACGCCGACAAAATCCGGGTTTTCTACGGCGGCGGTGAGCGCCCGGATTTGGGGGATTTGGGGGATTTGGGGCATTTTGGGGGAACAGACACCCCTGGATCACTGGGATCAACTCCAAATCCTTGCACTGCTCACCTGGCATCCCACAGCGGGATTGGGCTGATCCACGCGGGGTTTGATCCGGGCGGGGCGAAATCAGCGGGTTTTGGGGTGGATTTAGGGACAAAGTGGGAGCACTGTGGGAATGGGGCTGGATTTTGGGAACACCAGGGGAATGGGGGTGGGTTTTGGGATTGCTGTGGGAATGGGGCTGGGTTTTAGGAACACTGGGGGAAAGGGGCTGGGTTTTGGGAACACCAGGGGAACGGGGGTGGGTTTTGGGATTGCTGTGGGAATGGGGCTGGGTTTTAGGAACACTGTGGTGTGGGGCTGGGTTTTGGGTTCGAGGTTTCCGTGTCCTGCAGACAGTGCGGAGCTGGAGAAGTTCCGGCACGTTCTGGGGGGCTCCAAGCTGGCCTACACCGTGCGGCCGAGCCGGCACTGCCACGAGAGCGTCTTCTACGTGGAGGGCCTGGCCTTCCCCGATGTGGCCTTCTCCGGCCTCGTGTCCCTGCACGTCACCCTGCTCGAGAGCCCCGAAAAGGTCCGGCCGGGGCGTGTGGGAGGGTGGCACAGCGGGGACAGATCCCAAACTCCATCCCTGCCATCCCAAGAGTCTGGGACATCAGGGACAGATCCCAAACTCCATCCCTGCCATCCCAAGAGTCTGGGCCATCAGGGACAGATCCCAAACTCCATCCCTGCCATCCCAGGAGGGTGGTACAGCGGGAACAGATCTTAAACTCCATCCCTGCCATCCCAAGAGTCTGGGCCATCAGGGACAGATCCCAAACTCCATCCCTGCCATCCCAAGAATCTGGGACATCAGGGACAGATCCCAAACTCCACCCCTGCCATCCCAAGAGAGTCTGGGACAGCGGGGACAGACCCCAAACTCCATCTCCACCATCCCAGGGCCTCCTGGAGTGGCCGGTCTTCACGGACTCCGTGGTTTTCCGCGTGGCTCCCTGGATCATGACGCCCAACACGGCAGCACCACTGGAGGTCTTTGTCTGCAGGTGGGTGCCGGCTGCTCCCACCCTGCCCGCCGCCCGATCCGCTCCCAAATCCCGATTATCCCGTTTTTCCCCCAGCGTGGACAACAACGAGGGGTTCGTGGCGGCCGTGGGCGAGCTGGCCGAGAGGGCGCAGTGCCCGCTGACCGTGTGCCCGGCACAGCAGAACCGCCAGGACCGCTGGATCCAGGTGGGAACGCGGCGTGCCCGGCCCCTCCGCGCCGCGGCAGCGCCGGGGGCATTCCCAAAATTCTCCGTGCCTTCTCCAGGATGAGATGGAGTTCGGCTACGTCCAAGCCCCCCACAAGACCTTCCCTGTGGTCTTTGACTCGCCCAGGGACCTCGGCCTGAAGGATTTTCCCATCAGGAGCATCCTGGTATCCAGCCCCTGCCTCCTGCCTTGCCCAGCTTGGCAACCCCCTGAAAACTGGGATAAACCCCTTTAAAAACTGGGATAAACCCCTTTAAAATCTGGGATAAACCCCTTTAAAATCTGGGATAAATCCCTTTAAAAACTGGGATAAATGCCTTTAAAAACTGGGATAAACCCTTTTAAAAACTGGGATAAACCCCTTTAAAAACTGGGATAAACCCTTTTAAAACCTGGGATAAATCCCTTTAAAAACTGGGATAAACCCTTTTAAAAACTGGGATAAACCCCTTTAAAAACTGGGATAAACCCTTTTAAAACCTGGGATAAACCCCTTTAAAAACTGGGATAAATCCCTTTAAAAACTGGGATAAACCCTTTTAAAACCTGGGATAAACCCCTTTAAAACCTGGGATAAATCCCTTTAAAAACTGGGATAAACCCTTTTAAAATCTGGGATAAACCCCTTTAAAAACTGGGATAAACCCCTTTAAAACTGGTATAAACCCCTTTAAAAACTGGGATAAACCCCTTTATTTCCTGAATTTTCAGGGTGGGAAGCTCCAGCACAAGATTTGGGGGTGCAGTGCTTTGGTGCCAACAGCTGCATTTTTAAACCGTTTTCTCCCATTTTCCCCCCACACCCAGGGCCCCGATTTTGGCTACGTGGCCCGGCAGGCTCCGGAGGGCGCTTCCAGCCTGGATTCCTTCGGGAATTTGGAGGTGAGCCCTCCCGTGACGGTGGCGGGCAAGGAGTACCCCTTGGGGCGCATCCTGATCGGCAGCAGCTTCCCCAGGTGAGCCGGCAGCAGGAGAACCCCAAAGGAAAAGGATTTCCCGGCCGGCTTTGGGGTCGGCTCCCAGCGGGGTGCCCCAACCGGCCGGCGCTCCCCCAGGCTGGGTGGCCGCAGGATGGCCAAGGCCGTGCGGGATTTCCTGCTGGCCCAGAAGGTCCAGGCGCCCGTGGAGCTCTTCTCGGACTGGCTCCACGTCGGGCACGTGGATGAGTTCCTGAGCTTCGTCCCCGCGCCCGATCGGAAGGTGAGGAATCCCGGGATGGGGAAAAAGCGGGATGAGACCCTCGGAGCCCTCCCTGACCTCCTCCTCCTCCTCCTGGCCCGCAGGGATTCCGGATGCTCCTGGCCAGCCCCAGCGCCTGTTACCAGCTGCTCAAGGAGAAGCAGGAGGAGGGGTTCGGAGAGGCTGCCATGTTCCAGGGTAGGGGGGGACGGGAAAAGGGGCTCTGAGCATCCGTTTTCCCTTTTTCCTGCAAAACGCGGTGGGGGAGGTGGCTGGACCCTGAAAGCCGGCTGGGAACTGGGGGCAGAACGGAGCAGAATTAATGAATGAATTAATTCACAACACGGATCGCGTTCCCCGAGCTCTGGGGTCACAGCAGGGGTCTCATCCCCACCGAGCTGGGCAGGATTCCAGCCCGGCTCCCTCTGGGCAGGGTTGGACAGGGACGGGGTGCCCAAGCCGACCATCAACGAGATCCTGGCTAACGAGGAGCTCCGCAAGTTCAACGAGTACGCCCAGGTGAGGGCAGGGAGCAGGAGGCTCTGATCCATGTCCTTCTGTCCCCTCCTCCCTCTTTCCTCCCCTCCAGACATCCTCCATCACCACCCCCGCTTCATCCATCTCCCCATTGCTCTGTCCCTCTGTCCCTCCCTCTGTCCCTCCCTCTGTCCAGCCTTCCGTCCATCCATGGATCCATGGATCCATCCATCCATCCATCCATCCATCCATCCATCCATCCATCCATCATCCATCATCCATCCATCCATCATCCATCCATCCATCCATCCATCCATCCATCCATCCATCATCCATCCATCCATCCATCATCCATCCATCCATCATCCATCATCCATCATCCATCCATCCATCCATCCATCCATCCATCCATCCATCCATCCATCATCCATCCATCCATCCATCCATCCATCCATCCATCCATCCATCCATCATCCATCCATCATCCATCCATGGATCCCTCCCTCCCTCTGTCCACCCCTCTCTCCGGCCCATCCAGGCTCCCATCCCTCTCTCCCTTTCCCTCTCCCTGTCCCTCCATCTCCCCTTCCCGTTGTCCATCTCCTGACGCTCTGTCCCTCCCGGTTCCCAGAGCTGCATCAGCTGGAACCGGGATGTCCTGAAGCGCTCGCTGGGCCTGGCTGAGCCGGACATCCTGGACATCCCGCAGCTCTTCCAGGGCGATGCCGCCTCCGGTGCCCAGGCTTTCTTCCCGGACATGGTAACGGCACCCCTGACCTCCTCGGGATGGGATCGGGGCTGGGATGGGGCTGGGATGGGGCTGGGATGGGATCGGAGACAGGATTTTCCTGGGATGGGATCGGGGCTGGGAGAATGGCCAGGATGGGATCAGGGCTGGGATGGGATCAGGGGCGGCATTTCCCTGAATGGGATCAGGGCTGGGATTGCAGCAGGGATTTCCCTGGATGGGATTGGGGCCAGGATTTCCTGGGCTGGGATGTCCCTGGGATTTCTCCAAGATGGGATCAGGGCCAGGATTTCCCTGGATGGGATCAGAGCTGGGATTCCCCAGGATGGGATCAGGGCTGGGATTCCCCAGGATGGGATGGGGGCTGGGATTCCCTGGGATGGGATCAGGGCTGGGATTCCCCAGGATGGGATCAGGGCTGGGATTCCCCAGGATGGGCTCGGGGCCGGGATGGGATCCCGCTGGAATCTCGGCGCTGCAGGTGAACATGCTGGTGCTGGGCCGGCACCTGGGCATCCCCAAGCCCTTCGGGCCCGTGGTGGGCGGGCGCTGCTGCCTGGAGCAGCGCGTGCGGGAGCTGCTGGAGCCGCTGGGCCTCTCCTGCACCTTCATCGACGACTTCTTCTCCTACCACGTGCTGGCCGGGGACGTGCACTGCGGCACCAACGTGCGCCGCAAGCCCTTCGCCTTCAAGTGGTGGCACGTGGTGCCCTGAGCTGCCCGCGTCCCCTCTGGTTCCTTCCGTGTCCCCTCTGCGTCTTCTCTGTCCCCACTCCATGTCCCTCTTGCTCCCCTCTGTGTCACTCCTGTGTCCTCTCCGTGTCCCTTCTGTGTTCCTTCCATGTCCCTGCCATGTCCCTTCTGTGTCCTCTCTGTGTCCCCCCTGTGTCCCCCCAGTCCCCCTGTGTCCCTCCTGTGTCCCCTCCATGTCCCCCCTGTGTCCCCCCCATGTGCCCTCCAGTGCCTTCCGTGTCCCCCCCATGTCCCCTCTGTGTCCCCTCTGTCTCCACCTCCGTGTCCCCCCATGTCCCCACCGTGTCCCTCCCATGTCCCCCGTGTCCCCACCGTGTCCCTCCCGTGTCCCCTCCATGTCCCCCATGTCTCCTCCATGTCCTCTCTGTGTCCCCACGTGTCCCCCTATGTCCCCCCATGTCCCCTCTGTGTCCCCTCTGTCCCCACCTTTGTGTCCCCCCATGTCCCTCCCGTGTCCCCTCCATGTCCCCTCTGTGTCCCCACCGTGTCCCTCCCGTGTCCCCTCCATGTCCCCTCCATGTCCCCCCTGTGTCCCCCCCGTGTCCCCCTGCTCCCAATCCCGCCCCGTCCCTCCCAAGTGCCTTTGGGGTCAGGAATAAATCCGGGCTGTGGCTCCCGGCACTGGGAGAACGCTGGACTGGTTAAACTGGTGGGGAGCGGGAGCCGCTGTCCCGTGGAATCAGGGAATCGGGGAACAACAACAACAACAAAAAAAATTTAAAAAAAATAAATCTTCAGCATTGAAAAACGAAGAAACCGGGACTTTAAAAGGCCAAAAATCAGAATTTTTGAACCTCAAACCGACGGGAGCCGATGGAATTCCTCGGGAATGGCCCCTCGGGAATGACCCCCACCCTTCCCGAGCCGGGAATTCCTCGGGAATGTGGGAACGCCCCCCCCCCCCCCCCGAGAATTTTTTTGGGTTTTGGTGATTCCCCACCCCGAAATCCTAAATATTGCTCCAAAAAACGGGATTTTGGGATTTTCCAGCCGGGACCTCCCCTCTCCAACGCCTCTGGAAAACAACCCCCATCCCAAAAAAAACCCCAAAAATTGACCAAAGCCCTTTTTTCTTTTTGTTTGTTTTACTGCAAACTCCCCGAGCGCCGCCCCGGGGGAGATGGGAAGGAGCAAAAAATCCATGGAAAAATCCAGGAGAATCCCTAAAAACGGCCCGAAGGGAGCGGGAATGGCGCGGGGCAGAGCCGGGCTCTGCTCCTGAAGGCACCTCGAGATTCCAGCACAGTGACCTGGCACGGAGGGAATCGGGAATGGGGGATCGGGAAGGAGGGAATGCGGGAGTTCCCGCTGATCCCGGGCCAAACCATCCGCCAGAAGGGGAAAAAGAAAAATCCCAAATTCCCGGGAAAAGGAATTCCTTTGGGACTCCCCTCGTGATCCCTGAGATGTCCCCGGGGTGGGCGAGGGCGGGGAGGGGAGCCCGGGAATGCTGCTGGGATGGGATCCGGGAATGCTGCTGGGATCCGGGAATTCTGCTGGGATGGGATCCGGGAATGCTGCTGGGATGGGATCCGGGATCCCCGCGGATGCTGGAGGGTGGGAGGGGGGGAAATCCCGAAAACTGTAGCACCCAAAGTAGGGGAAACCAGCAAAAAAATGGGAATGTTGGGGGAAAAAATGGGAATGTTGGGGGAAAAAATGGGAATGTCGGGGGAAAAAATGGGAATGTCGGGGGAAAACCAGGCGTTGGCAGCTGCTCTTTATGGATCCCCAATCCCTAAAGGGATCCCAAGCCGGGATCAGATCCCCAAAGTGATCCCAAGCCGGCAGCCGTGGGGATTCGGGGCCGGAAAAACGGGAAACAGTAAAAAAAAAGCTCCGGAAAAACACAAATAAAATAAAAATAATTGGAGGCCAGAGGCCAGAGAAGCCGGGGCGGGAAGGTCCGGCTGCGGCTGGGAATTCCAAAAGCCGGGAATGGGGGTGGGAATGACCCCCCTGTGGGGGGCTGGCAGTGCGGGAAGGGGGAGGGGGCGGGATGGAGAAGCGGGATCGGGATTGGGATCGGGATCGGGATCGGGGCCCCTCAGAGGGTGCGGGGGTTGTACTCCGGGAGCTTCCGCAGCTTCTCCTGCTCCGCCTCCGACTCGTCCCGGGCGATCACCAGAGAGTGGGAATAGCCCATGGCCACCTGGAACGGGAACGGGAACGGGAATGGGAAAGGGAATAGCCCATGGCCACCTGGAATGGGAATGGGAATGGGAAAGGGAAAGGGAATAGCCCATGGAAGTGGGAATGGGCCAGCTGAGAATGGGAATGGCCACCTGGAATGGGAATGGGAACGGGAATGGGAATAGGAAAGGGAATAGCCCATGGCCACCTGGAATGGGAATGGGAAAGGGCAGCTGGGAATGGGAATAGCCCATGAAACTGGGAATGGGAATGGGAACAGTCCAAGGAACTGGGAATGGCAATGGCCCACGGAGCTGCGAATGGCCCCGTGGGTGTGATGAGCCCGGCCTCAGTTTCCCCGTTTGTTTAGGGAGGGGCCCCAGGTGCCCCCTCCCTCACCCCGTGGCTGCCACGGGCTGGGTAAAGCCTCAGCCCCACCCCGGACCATTCCAGGGGGTCCGGGACCCCCTCCCCAGCCCCCCCCGATCATTCCAGGGGTCCAGGACCCCCTCCCCAGCCCCCCCCGATCATTCCAGGGGTCCGGGATCCCCTCCCCAGCCCAAGCTCCCCCCCGGGGTCCCCCCACCTGCTCGGTGTAGATCCCATCCAGGGTTTTCACCTCCTGCGCCGCCGTGGACGATTTGGGTTTGTGGTCCCCGTAGCCCTATGGAAACAGGGGCGGTCAGTGGGGCCACAGGGGCCGGGCCTCGGGGTGTTTGGGGTGTCCTTTTGGGGCTCCCAGGGGTGTTTGGGGTTCCCAGGGGTGTTTGGGGTGTCCCTTCGGGGTTCCCAGGGGGATTTGGGGCTCCCAAGGGGATTTGAGGTGTCAGTTCAGGGTTCCCAGGGGTGTTTGGGGTTCCCAGGGGGATTTGGGGTTCCCAGGGGGATTTGAGGTGTCCCTTTGGGGTTCCCAGGGGATTTGAGGCTCCAGTTCGGGGTTCCCAGGGGGATTTGAGGTGTCCCTTTGGGGTTCCCATGGGTATTTGGGGTTCCCAGGGGGATTTGAGGTGTCCCTTTGGGGTTCCCAGGGGTGTTTGGAGTTCCCAGGGGTGTTTGGAGTTCCCAGGGGCGTTTGGGGTTCCCAGGGGCGTTTGGGGTTCCCAGGGGTGTCTGGGGTGTCCCTTTGGGGTCGGTACCAGCTCCCCGAAGGTGGGTGAGGGTCCCCAGCTGATGGTGCTCTCGTCGGCCGCCACGATGACGGAGCTCTTCCTGCGGGGGAGGTGAGCCCTGAGCGCCCGCCCGCCCCCGATCCCGGGAAAGGGATTTGGGAATTCCCCCGGAGCCGCGCTCACCCGCAGGCCAGGCTGCGGATCTTCCAGCCGCAGAGATCCTGCACGGCTTTGGGATACATGGTGGATTCCCGGGAAGTGTTGGTGGCGCCCCAGAAGAACAATCCACCTGCAAGGGAACCCGTCAGGGCACGGATCCCCCCCGGAATTCCCAAATCCTGGGAATCCCACCCGTCAGGGCACAGATCCTGGAATTCCCAAACTGCGGGAATCCCACCTGTCAGGTTATGGATCCCCCCAGAATTCCCAAATCCTGGCATTCCTGGGATCCCACCTGTCAGGGCATGTGTCCCCTCAGAATTCCCAAATCCCGGCATTCCCACCTGTGAGGACACAAATCCCCCCAGAATCCCCAAATCCCAGATCCCGAATTCCCACCTGTCCCGCTGCCGTACCCCTGGCATTCCCGGCGTTCCCGGCATTCCCCACCTGTCTCGCTGACGGCGAAGGAGCAGGTGTATCCCGCGTAGATCTGGGAAGCGCCGCGTCCCGGGAAGTCGAAGAGCTTCACCAGCCGCGGAACCATCTCGTCCTTCTGCTCGGCGTGGCCCAGGCGCCCGTAGCCGCCGAAGCCCCAGGAGAAGACGCGTTTCTGGGAATCCAGCACCAGCTGGGAGCGACAGGGAGCGGCCATCAGGGATCCCAAAAAGCCCAGGGGATTCCTGGGAATCCGGCTGGGATGGAGCGGGGATCAGGGATCCCAAAAAGCCCAGGGATAGACCGCCCCCATTCCTGTTCCCATTCATGATCCCGTTCCCATTCCCCTTCCTGCTTTGCCCATGTCTGGACGGTGTGGTTGGCTCTGCAGGCCATGTCCTGCCCCCATTCCCATTCCCATTCCCATTCCCATTCCCATTCCCATTCCCAATCCCAATCTGTATGGTGTGGTTGGCTCCGCAGGCCATGCCCCGCCCCCATTCCCATTCCCATTCCCATTCCCATTCCCACATTCCCATTCCCATTCCCATTCCCATATTCCTATTCCCATATTCCCATTCCCATATTCCCAATCCCAATCCCAATCCATACGGTGTGGTTGGCTCCACAGGCCACATCCCGCCCCCATTCCCATATTCCCATTCCCACATTCCCATTGCCACATTCCCGATCCCGATCCGTATGGTGTGGTTGGCTCCACAGGCCACGTCCCGCCCCCATTCCCATATTCCCATTCCCACATTCCCGGGGCCATTCCCGGTTTCCCGGTGTCCGTACGGTGTGGTTGGCTCCGCAGGCCACGTCCCGGACCACCACGTTGGGCACGGGCAGCACCTGCCCGTCCTTGGTGCGCTCCACGAAGAGCGCCAGGCGCCGCGGCAGCAGCTCGCAGTCGTACTCGATGCGCTGCGCCCGCGCGATGAACTTCCCGTCGGAATTGTGCCCTGCAGCGCCGGGACAAGGCGGAGACAGCGCATTCCGGACCGCCCCCGATCCCATGGGATCATCCTGAACTGCCCTGATCCCATGGGATCATCCCCAACTACCCCGATCCCATGGGATCATCCTGAACTGCCCTGATCCCATGGGATCATCCCCAACTACCCCGATCCCACGGGATCATCCTGAACTGCCCCGATTCCACAGGATCATCCTGAAGTGCCCCGATCCCACGGGATTATCCTGAACAGCCCTGATCCCATGGGATCATCCCCAACTGCCCCGATCCCGCAGGATCATCCTGAACTGTCCTGGTCCTGCAGGATCATCCTGAAGTGCCCTGATCCCACAGGATCATCCTGAACAGCCCTGATCCCATGGGATCATCCTGAACTGCCCTGATCCCATGGGATCATCCTGAACTCCCCGATCCCACGGGATCATCCTGAACTGTCCTGGTCCTGCGGGATCATCCTGAACTGCCCTGATCCCATGGGGTCATCCTGAACTCCCTGATCCCGCGGGATCATCCTGAACTGCCCTGATCCCACGGGATCATCCTGAACAGCTCTGATCCCATAGGATCATCCCCAACTGCCCTGATCCCATGGAATCACCCTGAACCATCCCCATCCTACAGGATCATCCTAAACAGCCCCGATCCCATGGGATCATCCTGAACCAGCCCTCATCCCACAGGATGATTCCCAACTTCCCTGATCCCATGGGATGATCCCAAATCCCGTACCCAGCTGTCCGTACTCCGGACACCCGAAGGAGTACACAGAGTACATCCATGGGGTTATCCCACGGGATTATCCCGGGTTTCCGTACCCAGCTGTCCGTACTCCGGACACCCGAAGGAGTACAGGTTCCCCTTGCAGTCCATCACCATGCTGAACTCGGCACCGCAGCCCAGCTTGCAGATCGGCTGCCCGTTGTACAGGATCTGGGAAAAACCGGGAATCGGCATCGGGAAAACCGGGAACGAGGGGAAACGGGATGGGGAAGGCGGGAAAAAGCGGGATCAGAAAAAAACCCGGGGGAAAAGGGAAAAACGGGGATCGGAAGCGCGGGAGAAGCTGGGAAAACGGGATCAGGAAAGGCAGGAAAAAGGGAAAAATGGGGAGTTTCCATGGGAAATCCCCGGTCTGCAGGAAAAACGGGATCAAGAAGATGGGAAGAGCGGGTGAAAAGAAAGACACGGGAAAAGCAGGAAAAACAGGATCCAGAAACAGAGGAAAAAGGAAAAAAAAGAAAGGGAATTTCCATGGGAAATCCCCGATCTGCAGGAAAAGCCGGAAAACCAGAATCCAAAAAAAAATTTGGGAAACAGGGGAAAAAAAGCTGAATTTCCAACGGAAAATCCCCAACAGCTCAACTTCCAAATCCCGGTTTTTCCTTTCCCCGCCGCAGCTCCCGGCTGAGATCCCAAGGGGGTTTTCCTGGGAATATTTCACGGGATGCCCCCAGATGTGTGGATTTGTCCGGGAATGCCGGGAATTTGGGATCCGTACCTGGGTGGGGCTGGGCACGGCGTCCGTCTGGTTCCCCAGCCCCAGCTGGCCCAGCTTGTTCTCCCCGAAGGCGAACACGGAGCCGCTCTCTGCGGGAACAGCGGGATCGGGGGGAAAAGCGGGATCTTGGGAATGCTCTCCCAGAATCCGGGGGAGAAGGGGTTGGGTTTTGGGATAAAGGGGCAGGATTTGGGGCATTTCCCAGGATTTTGGGCATAGGGTCAGATTGGGTGCAGTTTTCCCGGGATTTGGCGCACTTTCCCTGAGATTTGGGCTGTTTGCTGGGATTCAGTGAAGTTTTGCCAGGATTGGGGCAGTTCCTGGGATGGGGCATTTTCCAGGATTTGCCATTTCCTAGGTCGGGGCCATTCTCAGACCATTCCCAGACCATTCCTGGACCATCCCCAGGCCATTCCGAGGCCACTCCCAGACCATTCCCAGGCCAGGGCCATTCCCGGACCATTCCCAGACCATTCCCAGACCATTCCCAGGCCAGGGCCATTCCCGGACCATTCCCAGACCATTCCCAGACCATTCCCAGACCATTCCCAGACCGTTCCCAGGCCGTTCCCAGACCATTCCCAAGCCATTCCCACACCGTTCCCGGGCCGTACCGGTCAGTGCCAGGGTGTGATTCCGGCCGCAGGCGGCCGCCACGATGGACTCGTTGCCCAGGGCCTCGATTGGCCGCGGCGCCTCCACGCGTTTGGTGTCGCCGTGGCCCAGCTGCCCCTTCTCGTTCCGGCCTGCGGGAATATCCCACATTCCCGTGGGAAAACCTCCCAGCCCCACCCCTGGCTGCTCCTTCCCTACTCCCGAATTTCCCCGGAGGGCGTTCCCGCTCATCCCTGGGAATAAATCCCGACCCCTCCTGCCAGGGAATCCCAGAGGGATGGGGACCCCAATCCCTTTTCCCTCCAGGATGAGCCCTTCCCAGCTCCCTCGGGAATTCTCCAGCCCCTTCCCAGCTCCCTCAGGAATCCCCATTCCCAGGGAGGTTTCTGGTATCCCAGATTCCCAGGGGAGGTTTATGGGATCAATCCCGCACTCCTGGGGCAGATCTCTGGGATCCCACATTCCCGTATTCCCTCATTCCCAGGGTGGTCTCCACACTCCATCCCGCATTCCCGGGGAGGTCTCCGCGCTCCAGCCCACATTCCCAGGGAGGTCTCTGGGATCAATCCCGCATTCCCAGGGAGGTCTCTGGGATCCCACATTCCTGTATTCCCACATTCCCAGGCAGGTTTCCGTGTTCCTTCCCACGTTCCCAGGGAGGTCTCCGCGCTCCATCCCACATTCCCAGGGAGGATTCCACACTCCATCCCTCGTTCCCAGGGAGGATTCCGCGCTCCATCCCTCGTTCCCAGGGAGGATTCCGCGCTCCATCCCGCGTTCCCAGGGAGGATTCCGCGCTCCATCCTGCGTTCCCAGGGAGGATTCCGCGCTCCATCCCTCGTTCCCAGGGAGGATTCCGCGCTCCATCCCGCGTTCCCGGCTCACCCCAGCTCCAGAGGCGGCCCTCGGCGGTGATGAGCAGGCTGTGCGCGGCGCAGGGCCCCGACACCACCGAGCGCACCCGCAGCGCGCCCAGGCTGCCGTAGCGGTGCGGCCCCCACAGGTTCTGACCCAGGTTCCGGTACGCCGCTGGAAAAGCGGGAATGAGGCCGTCACAGTGGGAAACGGCCCCGGGAAACACGGGAAAATCGTCCGGAAAAATTGTCCAGGAAATCCGGGAGAACAGCCCCAGGAAACCCGGGAAAATTGTCCAGGAAATCCAGGAAAATCCCGGAAAATCGTCCAAAAAATCATCCAGGAAAATCCAGGAAATTATCTAATTGACCTCAAATACCAATTAATCCCAGCAATTAAGGAGCCTCTGCGCCACTACATTCACTGATTACTAATTAATACAAATTAATTGATCATCTGTTAGCAAGGCCCTACCGTTCCTCAAACCATTCATTAATTAATAACAGATTGGACATTAATAAGCCCTTACCTTGCCCCAATGCATTCATCGATTACTAATTAATATCAATTAATCCCAGCCATTAATGAACTTTTACCCTGCCCCAATGCATTCATCGATTACTAATTAATATCAAATAATCCCAGCCATTAGCCAGCCCCTCCCCTGCCCCCGAAGAATTACTAATTAATGAACACCCATCCATTGAGGAGCCCCGTGGCCGCCCCGGGGGTTCATTAATGACCAATTAACCCCAATTAATGCCTACCCTGCTGCTTGGGCACCTCCTTGCGGCCGATCAGGTCCCAGTTGGTGGCACCGAAGATCAGGAGCTGCCCCCGGCTCTTGGAGCCCTCGAGCTTCTGTGGGACCCAGGGGACACTCAGGGACAGCCAGGGGACACTTGGGGACACTCAGGGACAGCCAAGGCACACTTGGGGACACTCAGGGACACTTGGGGACACTTGGGGACAGCCAAGGGACACTTGGGGACACTCAGGGACACTTGGGGACACTCGGGGGACAGAGGGGACACTCAGGGGACACTCAGGGACACTTGGGGACACTCAGGGACACTTGGGGACACTCAGGGACACGGGGACAGCCAGGGGACACTCACGGACAGGCAGAGGACACTCAGGGGACAGAGGGGACACTCAGGGAACACTCAGGAGACACCCAGGGACACTCAGGGACTGCCAGGGACACCCCAGGACATGGGGACACCCAAAGGACACTCAGGGGACACCCAGAGACAGCCAGGGGACACTCAGGGGACACCTGGGGACACCCAGGGACACTCAGGGACACCCCAGGACATGGGGACACTCAGGGGACACCCAGGGACACCGAGGGACACTCAGGGGACACCCAGGGACACCGAGGGACACTCAGGGCATGGTGGGTACAGGGGGCACACTGGGGGCGCTTTGGGGGTGTGCAATGGGGCACACTCGGGGCACACTCAGAGCTCGGTATGTAACGGGACACACTCGGGGCACACTTGGGGATCACTCGCGGATCACTGGGGGATCACTCGGGGCACACTCAGGGATCACTCGCGGATCACTCGGGGCACACTCAGGGATCACTCAGGGATCTCTCAGGGCACACTCGGGGATCACTCGGGGCACACTTGGGGCACACTCAGAGCTCGGTATGTAACGGGACACACTCGGGGCACACTTGGGGATCACTCGCGGATCACTCGGGGCACACTCGGGGCACACTCAGAGCTCAGTGTTTAACGGGGCACACTCGGGGATCACTCGGGGCACACTCGGGGATCACTCGCGGATCACTCGGGGCACACTCAGGGCACACTCGGGGATCACTCAGGGCACACTCGGGGCACACTCAGGGCACACTCGGGGCACACTCAGGCGGTTCCCGGGGTGCCCTCCCCGCTCTCACGATGCGCTCCTTGCTGTGCTCGGGCTCGCAGATCACCGCGCTCTGCCCTCGGGCTCCGCCGCCTCCGGGCCCCGCCGCCGCCGCCGCCGCCGCCGCTCCGGGCCTGCCGGGCCTGCGGCTCCCGGGGCTCCCGGCCCGCGGCCGCCGCTCCCGGGGCGCCTCCTCCTCGCTGCTGCCGCCGCTGCTGCCGCCGCCGCCGGGCCGGGGCCGCCGCCGCCCGCCGCCCGCAGCGCCCGCGCCCGCCGCGTCCCAGGGCGGCCCCGCCGCCTTCCTGCGGGGCATGGCTGCGGGACACGGTCACCAACGGCACCGGCCACACCGGGGACAGCGGGGACAGCCGGGGGGACAGCCGGGGGGACAGCGGGGACAGCGCGGGGGGACAGCCGGGGGGACAGCGGGGACAGCAGGAGAGATAGCCGGGGACAGTGCGGGGACAGGAGGGACAGGCAGGAATAGCCAGGGACAGACACCCAGGGACAAGGGTGACAGGAGGGACAGGACAGGAGGGACAGTGGCGGGACAGCAGTGACAGGAAGGACAGGGGGGACAGGAGAGACAAGGGGGACAGGGGTGACAGGGGGGACACCGGGACACGCGTGAGGGTCACAGGGAGGGAAATGGGGACAGGGAAGGACTGTGGGAGAGGGGCGCGGAGGGGATGAGAGGGGACATTTGGGGACACGGGGTGAGGGGACACGGGGGGGACATTGGGGATTTGGGGGACATTTGGGGACACGGGGTGAGGGGACACGGGGGGGACATTAGGGATTTGGGGGACATTTGGGGACACGGGGAGGGACACGAGGAGAGATGGGATGGGAGGGAGGAAGGGGAGACCCCCGCGAGTGGGACATGGAGGGGATGGCGGGGGGGACAAGGGGAGATGGGGACAGGGAAGGGGACCCCCGGTGAGGGGGACATGGGGGGATTTGGGGGGATTTGGGGGACACGGGGGGGAGGGGAGAGAGGGGACCCCCGGGCTGGGGTGGAGAGGAGGGGGATTGGAAAAGGGGGATTGGAAAAGGGGGTCTGGAAAAGGGGGATTGGGAAAGGGGGTCTGGAAAAGGGGTCTGGAAAAGGGCGTTCGGCGGGGGGTGCTGAGGGGGTCCCGGGGGGCTGCAAAGGGGGGGGGTCGCGGGGAGATCTGGCCTTTTGGGGGGTCCCGGTGTTTTTGGGGTGCTGGGGGGGTTCCCAAAAAGGATCGGAGCAGGCCAAGGGCCCGAGACAAAGGGGGAACCCCGGGGAGTTTGGGGTCCCCCATCCCCACCCCAAAGCCCAAACCCCAAAGCGGCGCCGCTCCCGCTGCGTTTTGGGGTGGGGGCGACTCCTGAGCGACCCCCCCGGGCTCTCCCCCGTGTCCATCCCTCCCCCCCCGGCATTCCCAGATTTCCCTGGAACAATGGGATCTCTGTCTGCCCCCCTCGCACCACGTGGATCCGCCTCGCCGCTTTTTCTTTTTTTTTTTTTTTTCCATTATTTTCCTTTTTTCCCCCCCAATTTTTTTTCCCGTCCCCCCCCCTCCTTCCCCCTCCTCCCTTCTCCCCAGAATCCCCCCCCAGCGGATCCCCAAAATCCCAAACCTGTTTTTAGGGAGAGAGCTGCCGCACGCAGCCAGCGCCGCGCGGCCTCCGGGGGCGGCTCCGGCTGCAGGAAAAGGAAAAAGGGAAAAAAAAAGAAACAACACACACACAAAAAAAAAAAACAAAACCGGAATTTGGGGTTTTTCTCTCGCTTTTCCCCCTCCTCCTCCTCCCCGATTTCTTTTTTTTTTTTTTTTTGTTTGTTTGTTTTCCTTTCTCCCTCCCGTTTTTTGTTGGTTTTTTTGGGTTTTTTTTTTCCCCGTTTTGTTTTTTTTTCCCCCCTCCGGTTTTCCCTGGAATCCCACGCACCCGATCCCTGGAGCCGGGAATGCGGGACAATACAAAACAGATCCACGCGGAGCGGCCGCGAGCAGCGCGAGCTCCATCCACAGGGCTGGAAGACTCCGGGAATTCCCTCGGATCCCGGGAATTCCCTCCGATCCCGGAGCCGCGGGATGAGGGGAGCCGGGATTTGGGGCTTTCTTGGGAAAGGGAGTCCGGGATTTATTTATTGGGAAAGGGAATCAGGGATTTATTTATTGGGAAGGGGAATCCGGGATTCGGGGTTTTTTTTGGGAAGGGGAATTCAGGGATTTGGGGATTTCTTGGGAAGGGGGATCCGGGATTTGGGGATTTTGGGGTTTTTTTGGGAAGAGGAAGCCGGGATTTGGGGGTTTCTTGGGAAAGGGAGTCCGGGATTTAATTATTGGGAAAGGGAAGCAGGGATTTATTTATTGGGAAAGGGAAGCAGGGATTTATTTCTTGGGAAGGGCGATCCAGGAATTTCTTGGGAAGGGGGATCCGGGATTTATTTATTGGGAAAGGGAAGCAGGGATTTATTTATTGGGAAGGGCGATCCGGGAATTTCTTGGGAAAGGGGATCCGGGATTTGGGGGTTTCTTGGGAAGGGGGATCCAGGAATTTTTTGGGAAGGGGGATCAGGGATTTATTTCTTGGGAAAGGGAATCAGGCATTTATTTTTTGGGAAGGGGGATCCGGGATTTGGGGTTTTTTTTTGGGAAGGGGAATTCAGGGATTTGGGGATTTCTTGGGAAAGGGAATTCGGGAATTTCTTGGGAAGGGGGATCCGGGATTTGGGGATTTTGGGGTTTTTTGGGAAGAGGAATCCGGGAATTGAGGGTTTCTTGGGAAAGGGGAATCAGGGATTTATTTCTTGGGAAGGGGGATCCGGGAATTTCTTGGGAAGGGGGATCCGGGATTTGGGAATTTCTTGGGAAGAGGAATCGGGGATTTCTTGGGAAGGGGAATCTGGGGTTTGGGGATTTATTTATTGGGAAGGAGGATCCAGGGATTTGGGGATTTCTCGGGAGTGGGAATCCTGGAATTTTGAGGTTTGGGGGTTTAGGAGAGGGAAAACCTTGGCGAGGGGGGAAATGGGGATTTTTTTTTTTTCCAAGGAAAAGCAGCGGTGGGGATTTTACACCAGAATTCCAAAGGCTTCATTCCCAAAAAATAAAGGCGCAGATCCCAAAAGAATCTTGCAAATATTCCCCAAGAAATCCATTTATTGTTTCTATTCCAGAGTTTTTTTCCTGCACGAACGCACTAAAAAGCTGAATTTTCCCAAGAAATAAATGGAAATATTGCCTTTATTCCCGTTTCTTTTTTTGGTTTTGCTCACTCCCTTTATCCCAAGTTGTTTTTTTTTTAACCAGGAGAAAATTCCCTTGCTGGAGAGGAGGGGAATTTGTGGCGATAAATTTGGGATAGTTCACGGGAATTTGGGATCGGTTTGGAATTTTGGGGGTCATTCTGGGATTTTTGGGGATCAGCTTGGAGCGTTTCCCTGGGCTGGCGCCGCAGCATTTTCCAAGGAATGTTGCAATCCCAAGGGATGATGCAATTCCGGGATCGCGGGCCCCGAGCCCATGGAATTCCCATGGAAAACCCCTCCCCAAAATCCCCAAAAACCCAAAAAACCCCTTGGAATGGATCCCCCCGAATGAATTCCTTACTCACGGAATTATCCCGGGAGATCCCAGCAGCGCTTCCCAGGGATCGGGGCTGGCTCGGGGGTTATTCCAGGATTTCCTGGGAATGCGCCGGGATCCCTAAAAGCGGGATTTTCCCCCCAAAAGGCGCGGCCGGGATTTATAGGGAGCCGGGAATGCGCGGGACAGGCCGGGACAGGCCGGGAGGAGCCGGTTTTTCCTGGCGATGGAAAAACGGGATTCGCTGCCATTCCCGAGGGAGCGGGAGCGGCTGACCCGGGATAACCCCGCATCCATCGGGATGGGGATTTGGGATGGCCTCGGGAATCCCGGGAAGAGGGAGCGGCCTGGGAATGGGGGTCGGGATCGGGAGCAGCCGAGGGATGCGGGGATGGGAAATGTGGGATGGGAAATGTGGGATTCGGGGATGGGAAATGTGGGATTCAGGGATGGGAAATGTGGGATGGGAAATGTGGGATTCGGGGATTGGAAATGTGGGATGGGAAATGTGGGATTCGGGGATGGGAAATGTGGGATGGGAAATGTGGGATTCGGGGATGGGAAATGTGGGATTCAGGGATGGGATCCCTGGGATTCAGGGATGGGATCTCTGGGATTCAGGGATGGGATCCCTGGGATTCAGGGATGGGATCTCTGGGATTCAGGGATGGGATCCACGGGATTCAGGGATGGGATCTTTGGGATTCAGGGATGGGATCTGTGGGGTTCAGGGATGGGATCTTTGGGATTCAGGGATGGGATCCCTGGGATTCAGGGATGGGATCTGTGGGATTCAGGGATGGGATCTGTGGGATTCAGGGATGGGATCTGTGGGGTTCAGGGATGGGATCTGTGGGATTCAGGGATGGGATCTGTGGGGTTCAGGGATGGGATCCATGGGATTCAGGGATGGGATCTGTGGGATTCAGGGATGGGATCTGTGGGATTCAGGGATGGGATCTGTGGGATTCAGGGATGGGATCTCTGGGATTCAGGGATGGGATCTGTGGGATTCAGGGATGGGATCCACGGGATTCAGGGATGGGATCCACGCCAGGCCCTCCCCAGGCTCCTTTTCCAGCCCGGCCGCAGCTCCAGAGATTTTCCAGGAATTGCGGAAGCTCCGGGTGACACAAACGCGGGATTTTCCCGGGGATTTCTTTGGGATGGGGCGGATCCAAGGCTGGGCAGGGTTGGCCGGGAATCCACCGGGAATTCGCTGGGAATTTGCTGGGAATTGCTCTGGAAGGAGCAGATGCTGAGCTGGGATTCCGGATCTACGGAGCTCCCGAGCTCCCCCGGGGAATTTGGGGCCGGAAAAGCGGGATCAGGGATCCAGGATTTAGGATCAGGATCGGGGATCAGAGGTATATAAATATCAATACATATAACCCAATATACTATAAATAGATATAAATATAAATATAAAGATCCATATAAATAAAAATATAAAAATATAAATATATTTTTATACAAATATAAAAATTAATATAAATTTATATAAATCAAAGCATAAACGTATAAATATAAGCATAAACATAATTATCGATATATCAATATATCAATACAAATAAATATAGATATAGACATGGATATAGAAATAGAAATAAATATAAATTTTAAATATAAATAATGAATATAAAACATGTATAAATATAAATATAAATATAAATATAAATATAAATATAAATATAAATATAAATATAAATATAAATATAAATATAAATATAAATATAAATATAAATATAAATATAAATATAAATATAAATATAAATATAAATACAAAGAATTGTCACAAACCGCTCATTTCCCACTACAAGAACTTCCAGCCCGGCCCAGCTCGCTGGAAGGGCCCGGGAGCGCTCGGAGCGGGAATTCCATCGGGAATTCCATAGGGAATTCTACCGGGAATTCCATCGGGATTTCCGCCTGGAATTCCGCAGGGCCAGGGCTGAGCTCGGCCCCGCTCGGCCCCTCCCGGATTCTTCCCATTCCCGGCCCCGCCCGGGCCCTCCCAGACCGGTCCGAGCGGCTCCCGCGCCCCATTTGCATACATTTGCATGGATTTGCATTGATTTGCATAGAGCGGCTTCAGGGGAGCCGGAGCGCAGGGCAGGGATGGGAACCCGAGATCCCCGGGAATTGCGGGATCCCACCTGAGATCCCTGGGAATTGCGGGATCCCACCCAAAATCCCTGGGAATTGCGGGATCCCACCCAAAATCCCTGGGAATTGCGGGATCCCACCCAAAATCCCTGGGAATTGCGGGATCCCACCTGAGATCCCCGGGAATTGCGGGATCCCACCTGAGATCCCTGGGAATTGCAGGATCCCACCCAAAATCCCTGGGAATTGCAGGATCCCACCCAAAATCCCAGGGAATTGCGGGATCCCACCTGAGATCCCCGGGAATTGCGGGATCCCACCCGAGATCCCCGGGAATTGTGGGATCCCAGCTCTGGGAGCCGTTCCCGGCGGGATCCCATCCCCAGCATTCCCTGGATCTGATCCCTGTGGCCTGACCCCATCCCAGGCTCTCCATTCCCGATTTTCCCAGGGTGATCCAACGCACCTTGCTGAACTTCCCTGGAATTTTTTCCCAAGCCAGGAGCCCTCAACCCCCCCCCGCTTCGGAAAACCCCTGGAAAAATCCCTCCCGGGCGTTTTTTTGGGATCATTTCCTGGTTCTGCCCCTCCCCGGGGGGGTCCTGCATCCAGGAATCCAAGGATTTATCCATGGATGGGTAGGATATCCATGGTAGGATGGGTGGGATGGATTCCCACTGGATCCCTGGATGGCGGCGAGTTTGGCTGAACCCCTGGGATGAACCCCTGGAATTCCAACCCTGGGATGAACCCCTGGATCAACCCCTGGATGAATCCCTGGAATTCCAACCCTGGGATGAACCCCTGGATCAACCCCTGGATGAATCCCTGGAATTCCAACCCTGGGATGAATCCCTGGAATTCCAACCCTGGGATGAATCCCTGGAATTCCAACCCTGGGATGAACCCTTGGATCAACCCTTGGATGAATCCCTGGAATTCCAAACCTGGGATGAACCCCTGGAATTCCAAACCTGGGATGAACCCCTGGAATTCCAACCCTTGGATCAACCCCTGGATGAACCCCTGGAATTTCAACTCTGGGATGAATCCCTGGAATAAACCCCTGGAATTTCAACCCTGGGATGAACCCCTGGATGAACCCCTGGAATTTCAACCCTGGGATGAACCCCTGGATGAACCCCTGGAATTTCAGGCTCGGCTGGAGCCCGGCCCCGCTCCCGCCCGGCCCCGCCCGAGCCCGGCCCTGCTCTGGCCGCTCCAGGGGGAAATTCCCGGCGCGCTCCCGCTTTTCCCAGCCCAGGTGAGCTTCTCCGGGCCGGGGGAGGCTGGAAAAGCGGGAATGGGGCGGGAATGGCAGCGCGGGGGGGGCTGAGGAGGGGCGGGTTCGGTTTGAGCGGATTCCCGATCCCCAAAAAAAATACCGGGAGAGGGTTGGATCCCCAAAAATACACCGGGAGAGGGCTGGATCCCGAGAAAAACACCGGGAAAGGGTTGGATCCCAATAACAAAAGTGCGGGAATGGCTTGGATCCCTAAAAAAACACCGGGAAAGGTTTGGATGCCAAGGTTGATCCCCTTGGGATGGAGGATCCAGGGGTTGGAATCGCACGATTTTTCCAAGGGTTTGGGAGCCATCCCAAAAATCAGAGCTCATCCCAGAATTCCAGGTGATTTTTGGGATGAGCAAATCCCGGATCCCAGGGTTTGGGGCTGGAATTCCCCGAAAAAACTCCGGGAAAATCGCTTTAAACCCCTGGAAAAATCACTGCAAATCCCTGGAAAAATCACTGCAATTCCCAGGATAAAACTCCAGAAAAATCGCTTTAATTCCCAGGAAAAAAAAAAAAAAAACCCACATAAAAATTCACTTTAATTCCCATAAAAATTCACTTTAATTCCCAAAACAACCCGGGAAAATTCCCTCTAATTCCAGCAGCCGCTTTTGCCGCTTCCCAGAAATAATCCGGGAAAGGTTTTTCCCTGCCAAAAACTGGGACGGGAGGGATCCAAAGAAAGGGAAAACTGCGGGAAGAGGAAGGGGGATTTTATTTTTGGCAAATAAATGGAATTTTAGGGCGCAATGAAAGGGAATTTTGAGGCCGATTAAATGGGAATTTTGGGAAAAGAATGGGAATTTTGTGGCCGAGTGAAAGGGATTTTTTTGGGGGGGAAAAAAAAATCAGGAATCCCCGCTCGGGGCGCTTCAAATCCCGAAGTTTGGGGGGGGGGGTTGGGGGAGATTTATTTAAGAGGAATTTCGCCGGGAATTTCTAGGAAAAATCCGCTTTGCGCGGGAATTCCGGGAGAAATCCCGAATTCCTGGGATTGGGAATGGAGGGAAGAGGAGGGAAGGGAAGGCCTATCATGGATCATTTGAATAGAGTTAACCTGCTTTTTGGGTACAGTCAAGAGTAAGAATTTAGGAATGTATACTAAATAAAGCTGCACTGTGCGTTATGATCATGTCCCCTCTTTTATTTAAATTAAGAAGTGATGAAGGAAAAGAATATTTATGTAATTCTGATTACCTAGTTATAGCACATAAACCAACCCTTTTAGAGCAGATGCTAGAGACAGCTGAAATGTAAGACCCAAACAGAGGTTGCCAGCTCTCAGATGGACCCATACCAGTAGTGTATCAAATGCTTACCACAATCAATAGCAAGATCATTACCAATGAATCACTTTGCAAACTGATGAACTACAGATGTTCCCAGTAGAGTTCAGGATTCAAAACTCAGAGAGGGATGTAGCCCAGAGAAGGCTACAGAAGAGGTTATAAACTTTCCATGGACCACTAGCAATTTCAAGGAAAAATTG